>NC_143482.1:23200615-23538971 GCF_027475165.1 Benincasa hispida | reverse complement strand
AAGAGAACAACCTATTTGCTAACCTTAAAACAGGTAAGAGTGAATTTCATCTTCCAGGACTATGTCCCCAACTATCTATCTAGTCTTATCCCCAAAATGGGAGGCGTTTTGAGCAGTGCTGTTGAACTACTCTCACCTATGCAGATCAAAGAATAATCCATATTAAATAAGAGTTCATAGTTAGCTCAGGATTAAGATCGAGTTACCCTAGGTCATCGAATTGAAATAGTCAATTTTAATAGTAAATGATTATTATAAAGAAAAAGTGACTATTTTATAGTCTAGTCTTATGAAAACTCTTTTGCATAGGATGCTCCTACTCGCATGTCTCCACATGAACAATTGCAGAATCACGTCGTTTGTATCAGTATACAAGGTAGGCCGAATCCATAGTGTCCCCAAGACGAGGTACCCAATCTCATTCATATACTTATAGACCTTTTTGGCTATATACTATAACTTGATCCTCTTTTATGTCTCTACATAATGTTATAGTATTCATACTACAACCATGGATTCGTTTATTGGATTTTTATTACACAATGAAATTTTAATAACACTTTTATTGAATAAATGCTTCAATAATACTTTTATGATAAATAGAATAGTGTCCCTAGGATGAGGTACCCAATCTCATCCATATACTTATAGATCTTTTTGGCTATATACTATAACTTGATCCTCTTTTATGTCTCTACATAAAGTTACAGTATTCATACTATAGTCATGGATTCGTTTATTGGATTTTTATTACACAATGAAATTTCAATAACACTTTTATTGAATAAATGCTTCAATAATACTTTTATTGATAAATAGAATATGTTTCCATGATTACAAATTGCGAGTTTTAGGACATTCCCAACAATCTCCCACTTGGATAAAACTCCAGTGGGTTACTAATATATACAAATATATAATGTTGAGAAAAGAGAAAATACAATAAACTAGGGCATCTATATACCCTTGACATTCTCCCACTTGCCCTAGATTTATGAAGCTCGTAGTCCAAGTCCAGCTAGGTGACCCTCGAACACTTTAGCCATGAGGGCTTTCATAAATGGATCAACAAGATTATCCTTAGAGACGATTTTCGTGACTATCACGTCTTCTCTATGTACTATCTCCTAGATGAGATGGTACTTTCTCTCAATGTGTTTCCTGCGTTTGTGGTTCATCGGTTCCTTTGAGTTAGCAACTGCTCTACTGTTATCACAATACAGGTTGATCGACAGATGCATATTTAGAATCACTTCCAAATCTATCAGGAACTTTTTGAGCCATACTACTTCTTTAGTTTCTTCACGTGTAGTTACATATTCAGCCTCAATCGTTAAATCAACAATACTATCTGTTTGATGCTTTTCCACATTAAGCTCATCCGTTGAGAGTGAATACTGATCTGGAAGTAGATTTCTTAGAATCTACATCAGTCTAAAAATCAGAATCAACGTTTCCCGTAAGGATCAAATCCTTAGGACCATACACGAGCAAATAGTACCTTGTTCTTTGAAGAAACTTGAGGATGTTCTTAACAGCAGTCTAATGGTTATGTCTTTGGTTAGAACGAAACCTGCTGACAATTCCAACTGCAAAGCATATGTCGGGATGTGTACATAACATAACGTATATCAAGCTCCCGACTACTGATAGATAAGGATTTTTTTTTTATTTACTCAACATTTTCCTTTGACAAATGAATTCCGTGTCTAAAAGGTAACATACCCTTTTTAGAATTTTGCATGTTATATCTTGATAACATCTTGTCTATATAAGATGCTTGAGATAATGATAACATTCTGTTATTGTGATTTCGAATAATTTGGATTTCAAGAACCTATTGTGCATCACTTTCATTTGATATTGTGATGTTAGCCATCTCTTTACGTGAGCAAGGAATCCTGTCTCATTCCCAATGAGAAGGATATCATCAACATAAAGGACCAAGAAAGCTACAGTCTTGTTGACTATTTTTTTTTGTAAACACACGGCTCGTTAACATTTTGTTCAAAGGCATAAGATTTGATTATAGAATCTGTCACACCCTGCCCCGAGCCTCCACTCCTGAGGCCGAGGAAAGGCGTGAGGGACCGTATATCCACCCTTTAGTGATACCTACTGTCCAACTGACCCACTTTACACACTCAATAAACTTTTAAGTCAAGGAGATAAACAATGGATTAAGTAGGCCCATTTTATTACAACAATGTAAAGTTTATACAGCTCCAAGACTTAATTACAAAGTTTACAACAAATACTCTTTAAAGACCCTCTGGAAGTGTAACTGTGGCTTGTGGTAGACCTTGACCTTAGCAGAACTCTGGAACTCTCACCTTTCGCTACCTGGGAAAGAAAACATGAAATAACAGAATGAGCTTCACAAAGCTCAGTGAGTGGTAAGCAACTTCTAGAGTCTATTTCAACTCATAAATAACAAGCATATCCTAAATACGAGATTACATTCAAACCTCAGCTTCGAATGAGTCTATTCTCAACTCTATCTACATGCACGGTAGATAGCTAAACTAATAACTACTTAGAATGAGTCTATTAACCTACACACACGGTAGATAGTTAAGTAATACTAATCATGAACGCCTACTCTGCTGAATTCCCTTTTGTTCCCAATATCTCGTATGTGCACATAGCTCCCCGATCATGTGGGCTCAGAAGCTAGGCTCGTTGACCCTCTGACTATCTCATACGAGGATCCTCTCACAGGCTCAAGAACTAGACCTCTCGGTCCCCTGACCATCCCGTGAGGTTTTGCTTTCGGGCTTAGGAACTAGGTCTATTGACCCCCTAACCATCCCGATCACATAATCTCATTCTCATGCTAGATACTCATTCATAACATAAGCATACAAAATTTACTCTAAAATATATGCTTTAAGACTTAAAGAAAAGTACCACTCATCTTGGTAAGGATAGGAATCTTTCTCTTAAAAGTTCCTTGATCTTCCCGGGCTCCTCTTTTGGACCCTAAATTCCAAATTCAAATTAAAGCTCAGATTACTTATAGCTCTAGGCTTTATCTCGAGCTACTTTCTTCTACAAATATGCTCTAAAATGTCTTAGGAAGCTTACCTCAAAATATTAATTCAGAAATCCTCGTGGTTTGGCCAGAATCTTCAAAAAACAAGACTGGCTCAGCTTACTCGATAGTTCGACTCTTCTGTATTTTCCTCATTCTTTAGCCCGATTCCTTGGAGATTCTTCTCCAGCAGCCCTACCCTGAAAGTTAGACTCTTTCAGCTTTTAGGTGGCTTTGGAATCACTCCAAACGCACGAGTATTCTGGGAGAACTCTTCGTCCCAAGTTGATGCTTCTTGCAGACCTTCCTGTCCGACAACATCTTCCCCTCTTGGAACCTTTTGACCAATGCATGGCCTTACTACCAACGCATGCATTCCTTCATCAATGCATAATCTCCTCCCATTTAGTCCTCATATACTCTTCCTAATGTCCTTTTGAAGAGAACTCAAATTATGATCTGAAGAGAAGTCCTTGGCCCTATTTATAGGTGTCCAAAATCTCTCCAAGGCCGACACCTCTTACTTGGCTGCATGTCCAAGTGTCCCTTCCTTATACTATTAATGCAATCTTACGTCATCGCAACCCAAGGTGTCTTCCTCTTCCTTTAGCCAACACATAGCCCTCACATTTGCATGCCTTCTTATGCATCCACCTCATTTGCTTAAGACTTAAGATTTCTTCCTAACAAGCCACATGTCCGGATGACGACTATGAATGCGTCCATCCATCTCAATGCGTCCATCCTTCATATGCATCCACCCGACTGGTGCAACAAACATATGTTCGGACACCATCCATTGGTGCATGTGTCCATCCCATGTTTGCGCCCTTGCGGTGTCATCTTTCAAACCCTTGCCGCCTAGCACCTTTCCCCATATGTGACTCACTAGCCTTGATTGTGCCATCTCTAATTAATGCAATCCTTACCTTCTGCATCCTATTAACACAACTTGGTCGCATATGCTTAGATGCTCGCAAGGCTCCTCCTTGGCCGTATGCCTTCTACCGCATGGCTTACCTTTGACCTATGCGCTCAACTAGGATTATGACTAACCCTCTTCCACTGCATACCATTTGCTAAAACCTAGTCATATGCGTCCACATGCCTCGAATGTCCTCAGCACATAGAACATCACCAACGCAACCAACCTCATAAACCTTATTATCGCAAGCCTTAGCAATGCAAGTCGATCCACTATGCGCTCACCATGGCTCGTCTCATCACCGCATAGCTTATCGTCTAGTACTGTTGCCGCATACCACCAACGCATAGTACCGCCGCATAACACCAATGCATAGTATCGCCGCATAACACCAACATGTAGTGCTGCCGCATACCATCGACCGCATACCTTTGGCCGCATACCATTGTGTAGCATTGTCGCGTGCCTCCAAGATCAACCAGCGCGTGTAACTTCAACGCACAACGCCCTTGTCCGTGCAACTTGAGGCTGCCATGCTCTACTAACCTCTCAAACATAGGCTGCCGCATGCTTGTCCCCGCATAGCCTTTCCTCTCGGCCATACTTCAGCTTCTTTCAATACCCTCTCAAATTCTAATGGCCAACGCATGATACCATACCAACACATTGTCAAATACTTAGCCATTTCTGCCTTAGTTTCCAACGCATAGTTCCTTGTTGGCATTATACTTAACCAAATTTTTACTAGTTATGGCTTATTCGAAAGCTACTCAACAATCTATTTAAACACTTAGAATTTTCCTTCTCCTTTAACATAGGATTTAACTTTCACCTAGTTAATCCTTTTATTTCCTGCTTAAGTAGGAAAAATGGAAATCCGGGTTTCACAGTATCAAACCTTATATTCCAGGATCAAGATGCTTGTTTTAATCCATAAATGGATTTATTAAGCTTACAAACATTTTGCTCTTGACCATGTTTAATGAACCTTTCTAGTTGAGACATGTAAATACTTTCGTCCAGATGACCATTCAAAAAGGCTATCTTTACATCCATTTGTTAGATTTCATTATCATAAAAAGCAGCAATGGATAAAAAAAATTCCAATAGATTTAATCATGGCAACAGAAGAGAAGGTTTCTTCATAATCTACCCACTCCTTTTGGGTAAAACCTTTTGCCACAAGTCGGGCTTTATAGATTTGCAATTTACCAGTGTGGTCTCATTTTCTCTTGTAAATCCATTTGCAACCAATAGGTTTTACCCCATTTGGTTGATCTACAAGTTCCTAAACATAATTGAAGTACATCGACTTCATTTCTAGGTCCATGGCTTTTATCCGTTGATCTCTATCTACATTTTTCATTTCCTTTTTAAAGGGTAATGGATCCTTTAAGCCATCATCAGGTATGATGACATGAGTTTCGTTAAACCCATATAGAGATTAGGCTATTGAAACACCCTCCCACTACGTCGAGGCATTCTTATCTTATAAGAATGATGTGATGGAACAACAACTTTTGTTGAAGGACCAGCTTGATCAACAACTTTTGTTGATTTATCTGTAGATTCTCTGGATATTTCATCTAATACTAGTTTATTGTGAGGTTGATGATTTTATATGTGATCCTTTTCTAATAACGTAGCATTTGCCGATACAAGTACCATATCTTCTTGTGGATCATAAAATAGATCACCTTTTGTTTCTTTTGGGTATCCTACAAATAGGCATATATTTGAATGTCGTTCCAACTTCTTAGGATTTTGCACTGACATGTGTGCCATGCATCCCCAAATTCTGAAGTGACGCCTTTACGTCCTTTCCATAACTCATACGGTGTTGCTGAAACACTTTTTGAGGGAATCATGTTCAATATATGTACAACAGCTTGTATTGCATACCCCCAAAAGGACTGAGGTAACTGGGCATAACTCATCATTGAACGAACCATATCTAACAAGGATTGATTTCTCCTTTCTGCTACATCATTCTGTTGTGATGTACCAGGTACTGTAAATTGGGATTGAATTCCATGTTCTACTAAATAGTTATGGAATTGTAAATCCATATACTCACCACTCCGATCTGATCGAAGTGTTATATCTTTTTACCTAATAGGTTCTCAACCCTAGTCTTACATTCTTTGAACTTTTCAAGAGTTTCAGACTTATGATGTCTTAGGCAAACATAGCCATATCTGGAATAATCATCAATGAAACTGACATAATATTCAGGTCCTCCTTGAGCTTTAGCATTCATCGGACCACAAAGGTCTGAATGTATAAGTTTTAGAGGTTCTTTGGCTTTAAGATCTTTTTCTGAAAAAGATCTTTTAGTTGTTTTTCTCTCAAGACATGATTCACATGGAGGTAAAGATTTGTCTTCTAACTCGTTTAGATGACCATTATTTACCAATCTCTCAATCCTATTGAGATTTATGTGACCAAGTCTTAAGTGCCAAAGATAGGCATTAGGAGAAAATTTTCTTTTTTTATTTTGAGTTTCTGCCGTTTTAAACATCTTTATATTTAAAATGGATTTTGCCTCAGTTGGTTTTAACACATATAAGTTATTTTCAAGTTTAGCTGTATACATTTGAACACCTTTTGAACTAATGAACACTTCATTTATATCCAAAGTGACTTTATACATATGTTTTGAAAAACAAAATACAGAGATTAAGTTGTTGGGATTGGTGTCCTAATGCTCCCGGAGTTTCGTTGTTTTGTAAAGATACACATTGTTCAATGAATAAAATAAGTGTTATTTAATTTTGGATTTACTCATATCCAATAAACAAAGCTCCTTGGTTATCTTATGTGAACTTAAGCATGTATATGTGACATACAAGTGGATCATGCCTTAAGTGATAACCTAAATTGGTCTGTAGTATAAGGATTAAGGTGGGATACATCCTGGTGACACTACAGATACGGCCCGCTTTGTAGAGGTTTGCAAGTGTTGTAAACTACTATAGATGGTAGATCCTGACCATTTGTGTGGAGACATGGAGCAGGGGTGTCCTAGACAAAGAGTTTGTATAAGACCTGGACCACGAGATGACTAGACTCTGTATATAATGCCGTTGATACTAGAGACTTGCATCTCACCTAAACGACCATTGGTGACACGACCTCTATCCTGAGTGTTTTGTGAACTTCTATCTTTGAGGGCAGTCCTTTGATTAGTATGGGTGAGAGTGGCCAGATTTCCAACTCAACATGCCTACCTTTTTGGGGACTTGTCTGATTTGGGAGCTGGGAACTCAATCCACAAGATGGAATTCACTTCTTTCCCGAAGTAGGGATAAGTAGAGAGATTGCTCTCTTAAGGGCTGATTTTGGGGCTTGAACATAGTGGCCACGACTTCTCTTTGGAAGAGAAGACTCAGTCATAGTAGGACTATGACTTATGTTCATTAGAGGGATTAGTAGTACTTAAGGAGACAGATGTAACTACAGGGGCATAACGGTTATTGGCCTAGCTGTACTTATGAGCAGTCTGTGAAGGGTTGTCACACTGCTAATTGGTTAAGATGGACACATAATATATCTGTAGTGAGGATAGTTCAACTATCGGTCTTTAGTGGAGTGCTTGGTAGTTAACGGATGGTGGATCCCGTGATAAAGAGTTTAGTCAGTTATTCACGTATCGTTGGAGCTTTGGATCTACAAGTCCATGAGGTCCCCTTGGTAGCTTGGATTCATGTTGAGGATCAGTTCTTGGTGTTGATTTGAAATGTTCAAATTGACAAGAGGTATTTTGATTATATATGATATAATCGATATGATGTATGAGATACATCTAGTAGAGGATTGATGTAAATGAGATTTACATTAAGTACCATGGAATAGAAAAAGAACTATGGTTTATATGTTTCATGAGATGAAATATTAAAACTATAGGTTATAAATATAGTACGATAAGGTTATCATTTATATTTATAATAATATTAATTATTGGATAATTAATAATTTTTCTTTTAAATAACCAAAGTAGTGGGTGGTTATTGGATCATGGTAACCGTGAGTTTAAAAGAAAAGTGGTTTCCTATTTTGAAAAGAAGTTTTTCAAAAGTTTGAAAAGGATTTTTGAGTTTTCTCTCCGCGAATGGAAACTCACGAAGTTGTCAAGTAAATATAGATTTACTAAACGACAGCTGGCGAGCTAAACGATCGTATAGGTGCGAGCTAAATGATCGTGCAGTGTTTACTAAACGATCACATAGCTTTGTTAGACGATCGCTGGCCCAAGGTAAACGATCGTGTAGAGTCTGTATGCGATAGATCGAGCTAAACGATCGCATAGCTTTTGCTAGACGATCGCATTGTTTTATCTGAACAATTAGGCATCGACCTATACGATAGGTCTCTGAATTCTCCCACTTGCCCAGTCGTGTTCGCGATCGTTGTTTCCTCCATTCGTCTACCTTATACCAAGTCCGAACAGAGCCCACTCTCTGGATTCTCACACCGAGAATACCACGGCCGCCTTGTTGGTGGTGTCAGACTCAACTCCACACCGTCGAGGTTTTTTGGAGGCCGTTCGTGGTGCTGTGGAGGCCGTTCGCTGTTGCGGAGGAGTTCGTGTTGCGGAGGGATCGTGACCAAGGAGATCGTTGAGGACGAGCACGAAGTGTTCATGCTGCGTTCGTGCGGTGTTGCTGTCGTGTAGATCGAGCGCTCATGGTTGCTGTTGTTCGATCAGAGTTATGCATCGGAGCATGGAGACGCATCTGCCTATGTGCATAGAGTTTGTCTCTTTGTACATTTGTTATTCATGCTGTAATTTCTGTATTGTAATTGTATAACCGTTTGTTTGGAAGACGACTGTAAATACATCTGTTCCCACCTTGAAAGTCATTTCATTTTCTAATAATTGCTTCCAAGAACTAGTTTCCTGTAAGAAAGTACAAATATCATTAACGGTGCCTGAGTCTAGTATCTAGGTTAAGTAAGAACATTCCACTAAATATGTTTATATTAAAAGTAAATTGAATTTACCATGATTTTCCTTCTCAACTTTCTTTTCCGCAACATACTTAGGGCAATTGCGTTTCCAATGCCCATCGACATTGCAATGGAAACATTTTCTTTTTGCAACTTTTGTCTTACTTTTGTTGCCACGAGACTGTTTCTTCCCTTTTCCCTTTTTCTTTATCTGGATACTCTTATTCTTTGAAGATCTAGACTTCTTTTCAGAGAGCCTTGAACTAGATGAAGCACCCTTCTGAAATTTCCTTTGGGAAACAACATTTCTTCCCCTTCCTTATTTGTCATTAAAGATTGGTAAGTCTGGAGTTCATTGATAAGAGTCATCAAGTTGTAATCAATCTTATTCATTACAATATTCGTACAAAAAGTTAGAAAACTCTTCGGAAGAGATTCCATTATCATACTAACTTGGCTCTTCTCATCTACGACAACCCTGTTTGCTCCGCTATATTGAAGTGGACCATCATGTCCAGGACATGTTCTCTAATAAAGGTCCCCTCCTTCATACGCGAATTCTAAACGTATTTATTAGCATCGTGTTGTGCCAATGAGGACGCTCGTCCAAACATCCTTTGCAACGACTCCAGGATCTCTCTCATAATGACCATGGTTTCATGCTTTTTTGTAAGCACATAAGATATGCTTGCCAAAATATATGCTTTTTAGTAAGCACATCAGATATTATAATTTAATATCAAATATTAAATTAATAAAACATCTAATTTAAACATGATCCCTATTCATGTAATCAATGTTTAAATAAATATTTAAATATTTACAAACTCTCCTATTGCATTTAATTTCCATAAATTTAAACGTTAATTATATCGAATATAATTGTCTAAACCCTAAAATTGAAATTAAACATTTCAAATTCCAAACCCAAATTTCGAATTTGAATACTTCAAATTCGCTCAAATTTCTAATCCAAGGTTTAATGTTTTACGAGCTAGTAGAGGGACTTTATGGACCTATAAATCATGAGCTCCAACGATTTAAGATTAATCTATTAAACTCTTTAACCTGAGTCACTCAATATTCATTAACCATCGAGACATACCACAATTACTCGATGGTTGCACTCTCCTTCCTGTAGATATACTTCTGTCCACTTGATTTAACCATAATCAGTAAGTCGATCCTTCACAGGTCGGTCGTATTTACAGCTAGGTCAAAATTTTCGTTTCATGACTGTAAATATATCTTGCTCTTTAAGTTCCCATCTATCCTCTATTAAACAATTGGTTTACAGTCCAACTTATAAACAATGTCCCTCTTGACCATGAGAGGGCGATACCCCTTTGTTCAAGACCAGGAATCAGTACTTAAGGGAACAACCTATCTGCTAACTTTAAAATAGGTAGGAGTGAATTCCATCTTGTAGGACTATGTCCCCAACTAAAATTACAGTTGTAGTTTTTCTCCTTGTTCAGTTTTTGTTTCATGCATTAATTTCTGTATTGATTCCATAACTGTATGTTTTGTTTACAACTATAATTTTAATGATCATACATGATTGTAATTTAGAGTGATCTATTCTGCTGCTCATGGAAATCTCGTGATCGATTTCCAACAATTGGTATCAGAGCCAGGTTGTTCTGATATTCCAAATTACAACTTTGTTTTGAACTTCATTTTGCAGTCGTGGTGGGTTTCTGCATTTGTGGTTAATTGTTTTCTGCATTTATGGATGGAATTGATGAATGTTTCGGGTTTAATTGCCTTTTAGTTAAAGCTTTCTTCGAATTACAAAGTGTTAATTTGTAAGGGCCCCTGTGTTTTTTGGGAGAAATTAACTTTGCAATCGAGTCTGTAATTCAAAGAGTTTGAGTTAGTCTAGTCGTTTGTGATGAAGGATCGAAGCATGGAGATAAGTTCTCATCGAAGAAGAAGACGAAGCATTGGTTGTATCGTGTAGCCTCAGGTAAACGATCGTTGGGATGTAACTAAGCGATCGTGTAGATTTTTCTAGACGATCGTGTGGTATTTTCTAAATGATCATTTAGCTAATGCTAAATGATGGGGTAAAATGTTTACTCTATTGCATAGCGTTGATTGCGTGACCGTATAGGCGCTGGAGGTAAACGATTGTAGTGAGAGCATGTGATGCTCATCGTTTAGTAAAAGGTGCGCGCTAGACGATCATATAGTTAGCAAGCCTCATCACTTAGTTACTACCTACACGATCGCGCGTATTCGATACGGAGTCGTTAGCTAAGCGATCGCTTAGGCGATGGTGCTTCGCGACATTGTAGTCGTTTAGACGATCGCGGAAGGCGGGCATTGTGCGGAGCGCGCTAAGTGATCGTGTACCTTAGACTTCATCACTTAGTAAAAGGTACACGATCGTGTAGTAATAGCTAAACGATCGTTTAGATTTTCTAAACAACCATGTAGTAATTGCTAAACGATCATTTAGCTCTGGGAGCATTGGTAAGCGATAGAGCAAAGCATTTGTTTTATCGTGTAGATGATCGGGTGTTTAGTACACGATGGTTGAAGACGCGATGCTTTTCCCGAGCGGTTCAAGACCCGGTTCAACTGTGTGAACCAGAGACTCCTTGTCTTTGTAATAGTTAGCTTTAATTTTGTGTATTTTAAGGCAATTGTACCCGATTCATCAACATTGGTTTATTATACATGTGATGTATAGTGCTTATATGCCAAAGTGTTCGACATATAGTTAAAAACCCACCTTAGGTTATGCAATTCATCATGCATCATGTATTATAAATGTTATAATCGAGGATGAAGAAATTACATGAAAGCATGTGTGAAACCTAGAGTCCATTTTCCCTTTCATAGTAGAAAATAAAAGGAACTAACTAAGAGTTAAATTCTAAGACAAGAGTAGGAAGATCCCTAAGTTATGAAAAGAATTAAAGTACTTTGGAAATAAGTAGAGTTAAATTCTAAGACAAGAGTAGGAAGATCCCTAAGTGATGAAAAGAATTTAAGTACTTTGGAAATAAGCCATAACTAGTGAAGATGTGGCCAAGTATAACCATGCGGTGGAAATAATTAAGTGTTGGGCTATGCATTGATGTATTGCCAAGCGTTGGCCATAAGGGTTTGAGAGGTTACTTGGGCATGAAGAGAGGTTGAGGTAGGGCCAAGAATAATGCAAACAGCAACCATTGCTTTTGGAGGTTAGATCAACGCATGTGGTGCGACGGCTACGTTGGATGCGTTGGTAGGTTATGGTGGTGCAAGGGCACGCGGTGCAAAGGGCACGGTGATGCGAGAGCATGCGATGACGCGGTGCGAGGCTTGCGCTGGTGGATGGCATACAGAGATAGAGACATGCGGCGATGGAGACAGACGTGATGGTCGCGTTGGACGCGATGGATGCGTTGGACGCGAGAGTATGGGACCGATGGTTTGCGGCCGAAGGTATGCATTGATGACATGCGACCATGCGACTGTCTTATGTGTTGATGTCATGCGCTATGCATTGATGTCATAAGACCGTGCTATGCATTGATGTCATGTGACCGTGCTATGCGTTGATGATATGCCCATAGTGTTATGCGTTGATGGCATGTGACAGAGCTATGCGTTGACGATATGCGCCCGATGTTATGCATTGATGGTTTGCGGTGGCCTTGGTATTCAAAATTGTGCGACCAAGGGCGTGCGATGGAATGGCCTATGGTACGCGATCGAAGGAATGTGGCTGATGGTGTGCACGTATGTGGCTGAGAGAGTGCGTTGGTAGTATACAATGGCATGCACGATGGATACATTGGATATGACGGCCTTGCTAAGGCATAGGCCATGCATTGGAAAGAGCTAGGGTGGACGCATAGTGGTTTACCCTTGCATTGTTAAGGCTTACGGTGACAAAGTAAATGAGTTGGGTTGCATTGTAGGAGACGCGAAGGGTTGCTATGCGTTGATGATATACTATGCGTTGGTGATGTACTATGCGTTGGTGATATACTATGTGTTGATGGTATACTATGCATTGATGATATACTATGCATTGGTGATAAGCTATGCATTGATATCCGAGGCTAGCAGTATGCGTTGAAAGGGGTGTTGTTCATCATCCTAGTTAAATGCATATTGAGTTGGATGGATGCATATGAGGGATGAACGCATATGAAGGATGAGCGCATATGGAGAATGAACGCATATGGAGGACGTCATCAGACATGTGGCTTGCTAGGAAGGAGTCTTAGGCCTTAAGGAAATAAGGTGGATGCACGAGTAGACATGCAAAGTTAAGCTTTAAGTGTTGGCTATGGAGGAGAAAGACACTTAAGGTTACGTTGATCAAGGGTTGCATTGATGGTGTGAGGTGAAGACACCTCAAGCAGGAGGTGGAGAAGGCTAGAAGTTGGCAGATGCTAAGGAAAACACTTAGATATGGCCAAGGAAGGAGGTGTCGGGCAAAGGAGAGTGTTGAACGCCTATAAAAAGGGGGAGAATGCCTCACTTTGACCCACACATCAATTAAGTACTTAAAAAATCACAAAGAGAGGGAAAAATAAGAGAAGGCAAAGCAGTGTTCGGTCGGAGGTGCAAGCAAAGGCGCAAAGGGAGCAGAATTGTACGGATAGACGCATAGGCTGAATTCAAACAAGAAGTTCTTCCAAACTACTCGTGCAAATCAGGTGATTTTTGGAAAAAAAGTTTCTAAATTAAGTTTAGTTTCAGTGTGAGGGTTGCCTCAACGAAATTCTAAATTTAAGGCTGTCAAAATCAAGGAAAACTGAGAGATGCTCACCAGTGAGGAGACAGTCAGTCCAGGAGGAATAAACTTGCGACTTAGAACTTTCACCAAGGAATTTGAAGGCAAAACTTTAAGTTATTGTAGACATTTTCACACATTTTTGAAGAAGATAATGTCTTGAGATAAGGCCCAGAAGAGGTAGTAATCTAAGCTTAAAGTTAACCTGAAATAGGGTCCAACGGTGGAACAAGGGAAACCGGGTGAACTGCGATGAAAGTTCTCAACAAATTACTGTGAGTGGTTTCTTCCTTTGTTCTCTTAAGCATATTGTGAATTGATATGCTGTAGGTTATGCTATGAGGTATGTATGATGTCGGGATAGTCAGGGGGTCTAAGGATCTAGAACCTGAGCCCAGAATGAATCCTTATAGGATGGTAAGGGGACCGAGGAGTCTAGTGTCTGAGCCTGTGGGATAGAAAAACCTTGAAAGGGGGTGGTCAGAGGGCCGACGGGCCTAGCTTTTGAGACCATGATAGGGAGAACTATGTGTACATAGGTTGATATCTTAGTTATGATATGTTAACCACCTACCATGTGTGTAGGTGGGTTGTGAAAGCTTCATGATATTGTGGGGGTTCGCCTGAGAACCTCGTGATAATGTTTGTGGAAGATTTGTGTTTGTTTTACCACTCACTGAGCTTTGTAAAGCTCATGGTTTGTCTCTGTGTTTATCTTGCAGGTAGCTGACGAGTCCAGGTTGTGGTGTTAGTTAAGGTTCGCCACAAGTTTAGAAATAGTATTAAATGAGATTGGTTGTCGGGATAGGGTTTTCATGCAAATGTAACTCGAGTTTGTAAACTAGTTTCTAATAAAAGCATGTAATATTTTTCCACTGCTGTTATAAGTAAGACTATTAAAAGAAACTAGTAGGGTAACCAAAGTAGCATCAGGTAATATCATGCCTCACCTGGGGCTTAGGAGCGCGAGCTTGGGGCGGGGTGTGACAGCATGCGCATGCATCATGAAATATAAGAGTTATATTTTGCATGCAGTGAATGGTGAATGGAAGCATGTTTTTCTTGTTTCAATGCATTGAGCATGACACTTAGGCTGTTTATAAGCATTATGAATGCCTTGCATGTGTTAGCTTAGCATTGTGGTTGGTTTCTGTTTATAAGTATTATAAAGGAAACTAAACCTAAAATCAATAATTCAGAGTTGCATGCGGTCTTTTAAAAGGGTTTTAAAAATGGATTGAGATAGACCTAGGTTCAAGTGGTTCTAAAGAGTTTAGCAACCTAGATTAATCTTTTAAAATCGGTTTAATAGGATTAAATTGGTTGGCATAAAAGATTAAATTTGTTGTAAATCTATCTATAAGGGACCTTTTATCTAAGGGGGGTTCTGGCTAGGCTGGGATTCGCAAGATGATGGAAACGTAACACCCCTACCTGGGAGCCTACCTGAAAGGTGAATTAGATAGATTTTCAACAAGCATGTGAAAATTTGGTCAAAAACTCTGTTAAAGAGTTTAATGGATGATGATAAAAAGTTGTTTAACTATCCAAGGTAAACAATACTCTTGGGAAAACTTAAAAGTCACTTAGTTAAAATCCTTAGCCGTGTTTTTTTCTAAGTAAGCTAAACCCTAGGTTATAAAATACTTAGTGGGAGGAAGAGGTATATCTGATATGTCTATGATTCCACTCACGTTTCTCCCTATATGTTCACACTGTGAGATTCATGCTTGGCCTGTGGTGCCCTGGGAGCATCCCCCTTCAGATGGTGTTTGCATGAGTCAATATCAAGGTGAACGGAGAGAGTGTTTATAGTAAGTGGGTGAAGGGTGTGTGTCAACACGTCCTATGGTCTCTATCATTGGTTCACACCGTGAGATCATTCTGTACTCCATCGTGTCGCCTTTGAGCATCTCTCTTCAGATGGGTTTTGTGTAGTTGGTCAAGATCAAGGTGAACTCTAGAAATGGATAGGGTCACTTTAGATTTTGCCCCAATCAAATTTTTTCCCTTCGGATTGGCTTTTTGGGATGGACCTCTAGGGCTTAAAATGGTGGGTCACACTTACGGGAAATTGTTAAGTAATTTAATGATCTCTTAGCCAAATCAATGATGGCTAGTCGTTATAGGAGCAAGAGTTGTTCTGGTATTAATGATTAATTGAGAACTTCTCAATTCAGAGGAGGGATAACTAACCTCCCTTCGATGGCTTTTGTCCTAAACCTTTGAAGCGTCATTGCGAAAATAGATGTCACATGGGGTTCATATTAGTTTTGCTAAATCCTTATTGGATGTTGTTTTGTTTTACAACAGGTATTTGCTTAAAATCTAATGTAGGTCAATGTGTTTTTCTTTTCAGTAACTCATTAGTATTTCCGTTTAAAGCTTTTAAAATGACCGACTACTTACAGTGGAAAGAATTGTGAAACGAATTTCATGTCAAACAACCTCGATCCCACTACTCTCCAAAAGGGGAGACAAGACAATAAATCTAATTTATTAGTCTTGGAGACGTGTCTGGTAGAGAATGATGATTCTGCCTGGATCCTTGATTCAGGTGCTACCAATCATGTCAGTTCCTTTTAACAAGGATTCTATTCTTGGAAAACATTACCACAGGGAAAGATGACTCTTCGAGTCAGTACTGATGAGGTTGTTTCAGCTGTTGCTGTAGGCAGGTTGAAGTTATTTGTTGACAAGAAACTTTATCTGTTACTCGATAATGTTTTTTAGTTCCTCATATTAAGAGGAACTTAATCTCGGTTTCTTGTTTCATTGAACAAGGCTATACCGTCCCTTTTTCTGAGAATAAAGTGTTTATTTTCAAGAATGGAATGGAGATTGGTTATGGTTCAATGGAAAATAACTTATATGTACTAAGGCCGTTAGTCATAAAAGCCTTGTTTCACACTGAAATGTTTAGTACGACAACAATAGCTAAAAGACTAAAGGTTTTTCCTAAGGAAAACACCCATCTTTGGCATCTAAGGTTAGGTCACATCAACCTCAATAGGATTGAAAAGTTGGTGACTGGTAACTTGTAGAAATACAAGTTATTTATGTCGTTTTATTTAGATTATGCGGCAAAAAGATGGAAAAAATTGCGTTGATTGTATAGAAGTTGTAAAGTTCGTAAGCACACCCGCTAACCCCATTGTGATGGCAAAATGGAATGTCCAAGTCTTTGTTTTGCAAGAAATAGGTTACCGCTTGCGAAAACCGCTAGAGGACAAAGAAAGAACAACGCATTATCACCGCATGCGGCAATCGTTCAAGAACGAAAAAACAACACAATTGCAGTGCATGCGACGATCGATCATGGATGCAAACAATCAACATATTTACACTGCATGCGGCAATTGATAACAAGATCAACGCAATTGCACCACATGCAGCGATTGATCGAAGATGAAAAGAGCGACGCATTCGCAAGGACTTCTAAAATTATACAGCTTTTCTGTTGTACGATTCTGGCAAATTAAATGTATAGCAGAGCGGACGCTTCCACCAAGACATGGCAAGAAAAATCACCTTTTCAGAGCCGGACCACTGACGCAGAAGGTGCCAAGGTCTATAAATAGCTACATCAAATTCAAAGAAAGCAGGCTGGTCTGAAGGGACAACTTAGAGAAAATCTAGGAGAAAGATGAGACAAGACCAAAACGGAAGTCTCTGAAGCAAGCAATTCATTCCCATTCCTGAAGAGAAGCTCTGTGCAAAGATTTCTTCTACTTGGAAAACAAGCCTGAGAAGGAAGTTCTCCATTACATTCCTACCACATACCAGCAAGCACATCGTCTCCGATCGGGATTCGTATTTGTTCTCATTTTCTATTCATCTACTGTTGTTAACTTCTAATCTTTCATTCATTATCTGTAACAAATGCTTATCATTATCTTTCAATATCATTATCGTATTCATCATCATATCTCTGTTCTTCACCATACAGTCATCATCCATTTCCTTCACCATGTGTAACTAATCGAGTAAGTTAATCCTTGTTAAAGAAATCGGCTGAGTTTAGCTAACGCGTGCTCAACAATATCTTCACCTGTGAGAGCAGAAGTGAAGATGTTATTCCACCTCTCGAAAGAAGGTTGGAAGAATGCGTTAACTAAAGCGAGAAGTATTTACAGAGATAGAAACAACCTTGCATTCACCATGTTCATCCCTGTTTCACCATAGACATATGGGAACACGGCCGATCACTGAAAGGTGTAAGCCAAGGGAAAGCCGAACCTTAGTTGCATCCTCAATAAGATTGACGAACTTGCTATGTCCTTTTCCCGAACCCATTCTCTTTCTGACACACTTCATAAGACTTGTCACCGCATTCATTAGATATTTGAACATATTCACAACCAGTCCTCAGTTTGTATATTTATTTTCTTATTCATTTGTTTACTACCGCACTTTATTTATCACCGCAATTTACTTTATCATCACTTTTTATTTCATCATCGCATCTTATTCTTTATCGCATTTTACTTTTCATCTCATTTTACTTTTTCAACACAATTCATTATTATTTTATTCTCGGTCGCATATATCACATTAGTATCGCATTAATCACCACAATCCCCGTGTTCGACCTCAGATCACTCTAAGAAACTTGCGTTGGAATTATACTTGGTTCCAGCGTAAGAAAACTTGTGACACGCGCACACTACACGAACGCATACTACGAAAGCTTCTAAGCATCACCGCATACATCATTCAGAACGTAGTATCACATATTATCATTATCGCAAAGTGCATACGTCATCAACCTCATAAGTTATTGGCATCTCACGATTACGAGCTTACAGTGACAAGTGGACTTCTAAAGAGTTTAGAAGAAAACTCCTTGCCGGTATATGAATCATGCCTCGAAGGCAAGATGACCAAACGACCTTTTACTGGAAAAGGCTACAGAGTGAAGGAAGCCTTGGAGCTTATACATTCATACCTCTGTGGTATGTTAGAGCTCGAGGTGGGTATGAATATTTCATCTCTTTCATAGATGATTATTCAAGGTTTGGGTATCTCTACTTAATGCAGTGAAAGTCTGAAGCTCTTGACAAGTTCAAGGAGTATAAGGCTGAAGTTGAAAACTTGTTAGGTAAGAAGATAAAAACACTACGATCTGATCGTGATGGAGAGTATATTGACCTCCAATTCTAGAATTATATGATAGAACATGGGATTTCATTCCAACTCTCGGCCCCTGGTACACCTTAGCAAAATAGTGTATCTGAAAGGAGAAACAAAACCTTGTTGGATATGGTTCGATCTATGATGAGTTATGCTAATCTTCTAGACTCATTTTGGGGTTATGCCGTGCATACTGCATGTTATATCATAAACAACGTTCCCTCGAAAAGTGTTTCTGAAACAGCTGTTGAGTTATGGAGAGGCCGTAAAGGTAGTTTACGCCACTTTAAGATTTGGGGTTGTCTGGCACATGTGCTAGCGACTAATCCAAAGAAGTTAGAACCGCGTTTGAAGGTTTTCCTCTTTGTCTGCTACCCCAAGGGAACGAAAGGTGGATACTTCTATGATCCGAGTGAGAAAAAAGTGTTTGTTTCTACAAATGCTATCTTCTTGGAAGAAGACCACATGAGGGATCATATGCCACAGAGTAAGCTCGTTATATGTGAGATCTCTAGTGAGATTGAGACTGCTGAGGGTTCAACAAGAGTTGTTGAACAGGCCGAAAGATCAACAAGAGTTGTTAAGATCGGAACGTCTAGTCAACCAAGTCATGAGTTGAGACTGCCTCGATGTAGTGGGAGGGTTATGAACCCACTGGATCAGTACATGGGTTTGACTGAGGCCCAAAACATCATTTCGAATGACGGGGTCGAGGATTTGTTGTCTTTTAAGAAAGAAATGGATGATGTTGACAAAGATGAATGGGTTAAAGCCATGAACCAGGAAATGGAGTCTATGTACTTCAATAACGTCTGGGAGCTTGTTGATCCACCTGATGGGGTAAGACCTATTGGTGTAAGTGGATCTTTAAGTGAAAGAGAGGTGTAGATGGAAAGGTTCAAACCTTAAGGCTAGACTCGTGGCAAAGGGTTATACCCAGGTTGAGGGAGTTGACTATAAGGAAACTTTCTCACATGTTATCATACTCAAGTCTATCAGGATTCTCCTATCCATAGCCACATTTTATGATTATGGAATATGGAAAATGGATGTCAAGACTGCCTTTCTTAATGGTAATCTTGAGGAGACCATCTATATGACTCAACCAGAGGGGTTCATAGTTCCAGATCAAGAGCAAAGAGTTTGCAAGCTTAATAGGTCTATTTATAGGCTGAAACAAGCATCTAGATCTTGGAACATCAGATTTGACACTGCTGTCAAGTCGTTTGGCCTTGATCTGAACGTTGATGAGCCTTGTGTTTACAAGATGATCATCAACAACTCAATAGCTTTCCTGGTACTGTATGTGGATGATATCCTATTTATTGGGAATGATGTAGGGTGAAAACTGGTAGAAATACAAGTTATTAAAGCTCAAATTATTATAACAATGGGAGAAAGCGATGGTAAAATAGGCAATATTACGATTGAATGCACCAAACTATAATAAAATTACAATTGCTAATGCTCATCGCATAAAAAAAATTAAATTGCATTATTCTGTGCAGGTACAATGCGATGGTGCGCTTGAGTTTGCGATCCAAGGGCACAATGCGATAGTGCGTTTGAGTTTGCGATCCAATGGCACAATGCGATAGTGCGTTTGAGTTTGCAATCCAAGGGCACAATGCGATGGCGTGTTTGAGTTTGGGATCCAAGGCTAACTCAAAGATAATCGCGTAAAGACCTTACATAAAGGTGATAGCATAATATAATGAAAGATGATGGGACGTGAAGCTAATAACGGTCAATTCGGAAATATAGTTGAAGGCCGTTGAAGACCATACCGTTGCAAATACATTGAACTTCTGGTGACTACTAGACGGTGCAACAGGGTATGGAAACCAATGCGTCCCATCTATGCAATCATTAGTGAGAAGAACTGCTTTGTCTAGAAGTCTATAAATACCCAATGCTACCAAACCAGAGAGCGAGCGCGCAAGGAGGCGAGGCAAAGCCGAGGGAAGGGAATTTTTGGAAAGGTCGAGAGACTGCCGGAAACAACACGGAGGAGAGACACCAAACCCTTGAGAGAGCAAGAGTTAACAACTTGGGAAAGAATTGAAGTGATAAGAGTAGTGTAAAAATCCAGAGAAAGTAAGACATTGCTTACCTGGCTTGATACTTCTTACACCATTTATTGTTTTGTACTCAAACACTTTATTTGCAAAAATGGAAACTTCATTTCAATTTATGTTTAGTCTCTTCACACCATGTATGAGTAACTAAATTTGTGAATGGGTTGAGAAGTACTTAGCTAACATGACTTAAGCTATGCACTTTATGCGATCATCTTGTCTTATGTATGCTTCATTCATCACTTGGAGTACTTGAGAGAGTAGTTTAAAGACAAAATCTAGGCTTGAGAGAGTCGGATTAGATCGCATAAGCAAGAGTAGAGACTAAGAAATAAGTTTTATCTGCTGCATTCCATACACATCGCATGCATCCTAGAAATAGGAAATGCGGCCTTATGCATTGAAAAATGTTGTGCTTAATATTTGTGTATAGCATGATCGCATGACTTGTACAATATCTTAAGAAATGATAGCAAAGCCTCTTCTCAACCCCTTTATTGCATACTTGTCACAACACCAACCTTTCATCGCCGTGCATTTAATTCCATCGCATTAGAAAATCTAAGTTAAATCACCATCTACTTCTTAATCACCACCGCAATAGGATCACAGAGTCCATCGCATATCTATTTAGTAATCCTTACGTTCGACCCTGGACTTACCAGGACCCTAAGAAGGCTTAAACTTGGGCTTTGTTAGGAAAACTTGCATGATCATCGCATCCACACATCCTTACATCGCATGATATATCAACGCATTAAGGTTTTGGTGCCGTTGCTGGGGATTATGGTATAGATTACGCTAACATCAAACCTCTTTGATGTTTGCGGCTTTTGACCTTTGGAGTATTGCAATTCCACTTGTGAAGGAAGAAACAAGCGTTGTATGAGTGAAGGACATACTTCTGAGCCCAAGCATGACCCAGGGATCGAAAGAACTTTTTGCGAAAAGTAGAGAAACAAATGTAAACGGCAAGAAAAAGTTCGTAGAATGGCTAAACAACTTGAAGAATGAGTAGCGAATGAAAACAACATGATGGAAAATCCCGTCCTACTGGAAAATGATCGCAATAGACCCATCTGGGACTATGCATCACCAAACTTGTATGATTTCTCCCCAGGAATCATGAGACCAGCACTGGATGGATCAAGGTTCGAGATGAAGCCAGTGATGTTACAAATGATACGAACAGTAGGACAGTTCGGAGGATGGCATGGTGAAGAACCGCACGCCCATCTACGAAGCTTCATTGAAATTTGCAACACTTTTGTGTTCTCTAATATTTGCCCAGAAGAGGTTCGACTCACGTTATTTCCATTTTTACTATGCGATAAAGCAAGAAAATGGGCATACTCTCTCGAATCAGGAGAGATAACGTCATGTGAACAAGTTGTGGAGAAGTTTATGAAGAAGTATTTACCTCCCACAGAGAATGCCAGAAGGAGGAAATTGATCACCAATTTTGAACAAGAAGAAGATGAATCGCTCAGTGATGCATGGGCTAGATTCAAGAGACTAGTACACGACGGCCCACACAATGGATTGTCGGATTGCCTCCAAATGGAGATTTTCTATCATGGACTCAACTCTGCATCGTAGACAGCTGCCAATGCGGCAGCAACCGAAGGTCTTCTGGACAAAACATATGATGAAGCAAAGAATATTCTTCGTCACATCTCGAAAAACCATGAAGATTGGCAAGAAAGCGATCAAAGAACAAAGCCCAGAGAAGGTAATATGAGTAATGGTGCCATCGCATCATTACAAAATCAGATGAATGCGATGATAAACTTATTGCAAGGCATCACAATAAACAATTTAGGAACTCGAAATGGGCAAGTCAATGCGATAAAGCAAACAAGCACTAGCTGTGTCGTATGTGAAGAATCACATTCTTTTGAAGAATGCCCACGAAATCCTTAATCAGTTTACTTTGTCAAAAACAATCCTTTTTCAAACATTTACAACCCGGGGTGGTGAAATCACCCTATTTTTTCTTGGAAGAACAACCAACAACAAGGCAGTCAGCCTATGGCTCAGAGAGAGGGACCGCCAGGTTTTTTTTCATAGAACTAATGGACAACAGCAAGCTAGCAGCTCCCAAACACCATCCCCATCATCCCTGGAAAACTTGTTGAAGCAATACATCGAAAAGAATGAAACAGTCCTTCAAAACCAAGTTACATCCATCCACAATTTGGAAATTCAAATGGGACAAATTGTAGAAGAGCTAAAGAACAGACCCCAATGGACATTGCCTAGCTCAATCGAGCTTCCACGCAATCCAGGGAATACAGGGAAAGAACACTGCCAATCAGTCACCCTAAGGAGTGGAAATGCTGCAACAGAAGTCAGAAGGAGCCTCACAAGGCCGAATCAAAGGAGCAACCTTTGATTAAATCAGAAAAGCCTTTATTGTAGACTGAATCAAAGGAGTCTGAAACTAGAGAACCAGAAGATGCACTCACCTCTAAGCCTATAGACCATGAAACACTGAAAGTACAACTACATCCATTCCCTCAAAGACTGAAAAAGAAACATAAGGATGAAGGCCAGTATCAACGTTTCTTAGAAATATTGAAACAATTGCACATCAATATTCCATTCATAGAAGTGATAGAGCAGATGCCGGTGTATGCAAAATTTTTGAAGGACATTGTCTCGAAGAAGAGAAGCACAGGAAGATTCGCCATGGTGGCCTTGACATAAGAATCTAACACTATAATCCCACCAAAGATGTGCAACCTAGGCAGTTTCACAATACCCTGCTCAATAGGAGGAATCTATATTGGTCAAGCATTATGCGATCTTGGGGCAAACATAAATTTAATGCCTCTTTCAATCTTCAAAGGATTAAATGTGGGATAGCTAACACCCACAATGGTGACTCTTTAACTTGCTGATAGATCCTTGGTGCACCCTGAAGGGAAATTAAAGGATATCTTGGTAACAATAGACAGATTCATTCTACTTGCAGACTTCATTATCTTAGATTATGAGGTGGATAAAGATGTTCCAATCATATTGAGATGGCCATTCTTGTCTACTGGTCGTGCTCAAATAGATGTGCACAAGGGAGAAATCACAATGAGCATCAACGGAAAGAAGCTCAAGTTCAATATTATCAAGGCAATGAAGTTCCCAGATAAGGAAGGCTTATCAGATTCAGAGGATGAACAAAGTTGTGTTGAAAATTGGGAGTCCAAGGAGGAGAATGAAGAAAGAGATGATGCGACAACATCCGTTGAGACTTGCCATGCGATAATAGAGATGTTGAAGAATGATGAAATACTGAATTTAGATGAAGGAAGAAAAGCACAGAAACCGTCTTTAGAGCAACCACCTACACTAGAACTAAAAACTCTACCAACCCACTTGAAGTACGTATTTCTCGGCCAGAATGAAAACTTACCAGTCATCATATCCTCTGGCGTTACTTGAAGAAAAAGAAACCGCGCTGCTCAGTGTTCTAAAGAAATATATTAGAGCAATCAGATGGACGCTCACAGACATCAGAGGTATTAGACAAACGTATTGCATGCATTGAATCTGGCTTGAAGAAAATGAGAAGGGCTCAATAGAACCTCAACGTAGACTGAACCCTGTGATGAAAGAGGTTGTTAAAAGAGAAACAATCAAACGGTTAGATGCCGACATTATCTACCCTATCGCAGATAGCACATGGGTCAGCCCCGTGGAATGTATTCCTAAGAAGGGTGGGATGATAGTGGTTCCTAATGCAAACAATGAACTGATCCCCATGAGGACCATCACGGGTTGGCGAATTTGTAGGGACTATAGGAAACTTAACATGGCGACAAAGAAAGATCCATTCCCCTTGCCTTTCATTGATCAAATGCTCGATCGATTAGTGGGGAATGATTATTTCTGCTTCCTTGATGGGTACGCAAGCTATAACCAAATTATGATCGCACCAAAGGTTAGAAAAGACCACGTTCACATGTCTATATGGAACGTTCACCTTTCGCTGCATGCCTTTTGGAATATGCAATGCTCCCAATACGTTTTAAAGGTGTATGATGGTGATCTTCTCTGAGTACCTTGAAGACTCAGTTGAAATCTTTATGGATGACTTCTTAGTCTATGGGCAAACATATGAAATCTGTCTGCAAAACCTGGAGAGAATACTGAAAAGATGTGAAGAAACTAATATGGTGTTGAACTAAGAAAAGTGCCATTTTATGGTCAAAGAAGGAATTGTGCTCGGGCACAAGGTTTCAAGGAATGGGTTAGAGGTGGATGATAATGGGCAGAAATGCACATTATTACAACACAAAGATATAAAACAATGTAGGAATGCGACGGTAAGAATATACAAAAATGTAGGAATGCGACGGTAAAAATATACAAAATCGTGTCCAAAAGCGTTAAGTTGAGAATATTGCAATCGCATGCGCTCATCGCATCAAAGCAGCTAATTTACTTATTTTGTGCAGGAAAATGCATTGGCGCAAAGCAAATGGCGATCCAAGGAATTCGGCTCCTGAGCACATTAGAAGATTGTGACCGTAAAGCTATGCAATCGTATGCGCCCGCGAAGATCTGCTCAAGAAGGTAGCCACATAAATACGACGCATCAAGGTGAAAGCTTAATAAATCATGATGGGACAGAAAGCTGATGACGGTCGAATCTGAACTTAGTTGACAAGTTGTTAACGACACACTATAGCAAGTACATTCAACTTTTCGGTGACCATTATTCGGCGCATCAGAAAGAGATTTAATGACCTCCCATCATTGCAATCATTTGAGAGAAAAGCTTCTTCACCTTGAAGCTCTATAAATACCGAAGGCCACCACTGTTAAAGGGGTTCTGAGTTCTGCACAGTCCGAATTCTACACAGTTCGACATATGCATAGAAAATAGAATGTACAATTATTTAGCCGTTAGTCTATAGTTGTTCTTATACTTAGAGGCGGAGGCGAGCGGAGAGAAGAAGACGCTGAGAGATCACTCTTGGAGAGCTCGAAAGACTTCTGGGAGGCGCTACAAACGGAGAGAGGGTCGACACATGCAAAAGCAAGAACATTCTTTTGGACAGAGTAGAGTAAAACATAGTGTACAAGCCTCGGCTAGCAAGACATTGCTACCGGCTTCCTATCCCTACTTTCCTTTGTCGTTTTGTATTCTAACTTTATTTATAAAATGGAATTTGCATCTCAACATCTGTTCAATCTCTTCACATTTTGCATGAGTAGCTAAATTTCTGAATGGGTTGAGAAGCACTTAGCTAGCATGGCCTAAGATCTTCACTTTATGCGATCATCTTGTCTTATGTGTGTGTCCTTCATCCTTTAGAGATGCTCGATAGAGTAGTCTAAAGAAATAACCTAGACTTGAGAGAGTTAGGTTAGAATCTAGGCTTGAGAGAATCAGATTAGAACTGCATAAGCAAGAGATAAAGACTTAGAGATAAGTTCTGTTTGCTATCATGCATCAAAATGCACCCTAGAAATAGGATATGATAGTATGCGGTCACCTTATGTATGTGTGTATCATTCATCATCGCATAGACAAGAATAGAGGCTTAGACATAAGTTCTATCGACATTATCGTATACATCGCATGTGTCCTAGAATTAGGAACTATGGAATTTGTATTGAGAGATGACATGCTGTTGCGTGCGTGTAGCATGATCGCATAACTTGAACGCAATCTTAGGAAGTGTTAGCTAAATCCCTTCTCAACCCGTTCCCTGCTTACCCATTGTAACTTTCGCTGTCATTAACTCTTTACTCAATTCCACTGCATAGGATTTATACTTTAAATAACATACCAACCAACTTATTGTATTTGTCACCGCAACGGAATCAAAATTTACCAACGCATAATATCTCAAGTAATCACTGTGTTTGACCCTGGACTTACCAGGAAACCTAGTAAGATTTATACTTGGGTTTTACTAGAAAAACTTGCATGTGCAACGCATAATCCACCACAGTAATTTCATACCATTATTTCATAATATTCACAATGCATTAGTGGACAAAGCAAAAATTGAAGCTATAGAAAAACTTCCAGCTCCAGCAAATGTGAAAGCTTTAAGGAGTTTCCTAGGACACGCAGGGTTTTACAGAAGGTTTGTGAGGGATTTTTCAAAAATTGAGCTGTTGGATTTTATGTCCTAAAACTCGTAGTTTGTAAATTAATAAACATATTCTGTTTTGTTTTTCGATAATATTGTTATTGAAATTTTAATCTTGAATCCAATAAACTAAGGTCCTGGGGCTATTTAAATGTAGACATGAACTTTATATGATGACATAAAACAGGGATCAAGTTTGAGTATATAGCCTAAAAATGGTCTATAGTATAGGGATAAGATTAGGCACCTTGCTCTGGGGACACTATGGATGCGGCCCACTTTGTAGTTAGTACAAACGATGTGATCCTAAATCGTTCATATAGAGATATGTGAGTGGGGATATCCTATGCAATGAGTTTGCATAAGACTGAACCATGAAATAGTCACCTTTTACGTTCTAAATGTCGTTTTATGTATAAAACTGACTATTTCGTTAATCGATGACCTAGGTAACTTAATCTTAATCCTAAGCTAACTATGAACTCCTGTTCACTTGGAATTATGCTTAGATCTGCATAGGTGAGGGCAACTCATTATCACTGGCCCAATAAGCCTCCCATTTCAAGGGTAAGATCAGGTGGATAATTGGGAACATAGGGTGCAAGATGAAATTCACTCCTACCCATTATAGGGATAGTAGATAGGTTGTTCCCTTTAGTACTGAATCCAAGACTTTAACAAGGGGCCCCACCCACTCCTTGGCCCGAGAGGGGTTCAGTTTCTAGGTTGGACCTTAAACTAATTGTTTATTAAAGGATCAATGGAACTTAAGGAACAAGATGTAGTCTTGGGGATAAAACCGTTTTTATGACCCAGCCGAGATTACGAACAACCTGTGAAGGATTAGCTTACTAATCATAGTTATATCAAATGGACACAAATATATCTATAGTGAGGGGAGTGCAACTACGGGACTATAATGGAATGACTCATTAGTTAACGAATGTTGATTAACTCCGTCTAAAAGAGTTTTAGCCAGCTAATCTCGGATTGTTGGTGCCCATGATCTATAGGTCCATTAGGTTACCATACTAGCTCATATGGAATAAACTTAGAATAGTATGATAGAATGATTCAAATTGTTCGAATTAGGTGAAAAGAGAGAAACCGACAAGTATATATGATATAGTAGTCGATTTTCAGTTTAGAGATATAGCTTTAATATTTAAATGTGATTTAAATATCAAGAATATGAATACGTTCATATTCGGAGGCTCGGAAATAATGAAAATGGTCAAAGATGTAAAAAGTCAAAGAGTTGACTTTTGAGTTTGAAAAGTCAAACTTTGACCGACCTTATATTCAAATGTGATTTGAATTTCGAGAAAATGAGTGCGAATTCATGCTCAGGAGGTCAAAATTAGTTAACACGAAAAAAATCATAAAATGTCAAAATGTTGACCTTTCAGTCAAAGTTTGATTATGACAAAATGACTATTTTGTCCTTTGACTAAAGTAAGTGGGAAAATCCAAACTTTTGTTGGATAATTCCACTAACAAAATAGTGAGCTAGGTGTTGGCTTATAGTGGAGACATTAAGCCCACTTAGATAGTGGATTCTAGGTGTTGGGTTTTTATGAATTTGTTTCATGCAATTTTGCATGGCATTTTTCTGTAATGGGCTTTTCAAATTGGATTAAAAACTTTTGCCACTTTTGCCAAAATAGTTTTCAAAATTGGGCTGAAAAATAAAAACCCAAACTCAACCCAAAATCTATCTTCTAATTCCATCTCTCTCTCTCTCTCTCGGGTTCTTCATCCATTGTGTCCCACAACCCGGTTCTGAGTCCAGAGGATAATAGGTCAGCTCTTGTGGTGGTCTGAAAGAGTTCGGGTCGAGATTCAACAAGGAAAAACGTTGTTCGAGAGCTACAAAGGTTGCATTCTATCCCTATTATTTTTCCTTTTAATTAAAAGCAATTAGAGTGTAATTAGATTCTTATTCCGCTGCATATATCTCGTGTTCCATCATGTGGTATCAGAGCATGCTTTAATTACACTTAATTGCTTTTGGTGGGTAGTTTTTCCCTTTCTATTCAAATGTTGAATGAAATGTGCACTAAAGTGGATTTATTATGATTTTTGCATTGTTTTTCTTTAAATTTATTATGGAATTTTGTAATTGCTCATATGTTTATGAGCATTAATGTGTGAAAAAGGGTCTATAAATTTGTTGGAGTCATTGGAGTTGAAATTAGGCTATAATTGCTCGGTTCTGGGAAAGAGGACAGCTTCAAATTTGGAGAAAAATGGTTCACAGTCCCGAAATTGCTCCTAGACCCGAGAGAAGGCTCCCAGACCCAACCCGAGCAGCGCTCTGACCCAGATTTCTCGCACGCGTGCCTGGCTTCACACGCCTTCCCTGCCCAGATTCGACAAGCGCGCTCGCCCGCTCTGCTTCGCGCGATCCGTGCGCCCGCCCGCTCCGCCTCTACAACTCACGCACTTGCACGTTCCATTCGGCTCAACCTACCCCGCGTCTTTGTTGATTGTGCCAGCGTGCATTGACCAGCCGGTCCAGATGGTTTGGACCGGTCCGTTTGACCTGGTTGAACCGGTTTGACTAGTTTAACTTGGTTTTTGGTGTTTTTGGGCCGGTTCGAGTGGTTTCTGAGTGGTTCTAGAGGGTTCAAAGTGTTTAAAGCCGGTTCCGGGAACCTGGTTGCTGAATTCTGTAATAAATTAGTTATTTGTTTGTTTTTAATGCCAAAATTGGTCCACTTTAGTGTTGTTTACCTATTACGCATGTGATGTAAAATGTAGTTTGATTATGTGTGTATATAGTATGCCATATAGTTTTAAAACCCTACCATAGGAAAAGCATGTGACATGCATTGTTATATGTTATAAGTGTTATAAAATATATACTATGGGTGCTTAGTTTTAATATATATTAAAGCATGTTTGATTGAAGGAAGCATGTTATAGATGAATGCTCTAGGGTTATAATTGTTATGATTTATTTTATAATTGTTATAAAATAACCTAGACTTCTAAAATCTATAATACAGATAAGATGCATGCCCACTTAGGGTTAACCATCGAGCAATCCCAATTTTCATAGAAAATAGGTCGATATCTTGTAAAACCGAAGTTACAAGAAAACTCACCCGGCAAGATCTTGGCAAAAAGTCAGATAAGATGACTAAGGTTGATGTTTTTAAGTTGACAGTTCATGGAACACCTACTACCTGGAGATCGAGCCGACATCTGAGTTAGGTTAAACCGGTTTTATGAGCATGCGTGAGTGGTGTGAGGTAATACAATTTGTTTATCACCTAGACATCGTAGGTTAAAATTCCAGTATAAAAGTTATACTCGGATGAATCACCTAGACTTAGGATATGTTTAGTTAGCCAAAATGTATCGCTAAGTATTTTATACCCTAACTGTCTAGAACACTTCAGCTGGAGAGAAGTAATGTACTTTTAGCTCTAGCATCCCTAAGAGTTCACACCGTGAGATTCTTGCTTGGCTTTGGGCCACCCTGGGAGCGGACTCCATTCGAAGAGTGTTTGCATGAGTCAATACCAAGGTGAATAGGGGAAGTTGTTCATAGTAAGTGGGAGAAGAAAGTGTGTCAACACATCCTACAGTCTCTTCCGTTAGGTCGCACCATGAGATTCCTGTAATGCGTCTGCATGTCTGCCCTTGAGCGACCTTACCAATCGGAGGGTTGTATTATAGGATTCAGAACTCCGCGAACTCTAGAAATTGATAGGATCTCTTAGGTCCATTTTCATTCTTGTCTTTCTAACTTCGAGAGCATAATGATTCCGATCTTTGAGATCTGAAAATGGAGGGTAACACTTACGAGAATTACTAAGTGTTAGTAAATTCTTGACCAAAGTAGCGATAGCTGAGTTATTATAGGAATAAGAGTTATTCTGATGATAGTATCTAGTCAAGATAGTCTTGGTTCAAAAGAGGAATAATTGACTGCCCTTCGGTGGAGGTTACTCTAAACTTTTAAAATATTGTTGCAAAATATAATAATGAAGGGTACATTATTAGTTTTTTGGTAAACTTGATTGGATTTAAAAGATTTTTTTTACTAAAAAGGATATCTTTTTCTTTTCAGCATGACTAGCTCTTTAGTTCAACTATTAGCTTCTGAAAAACTTAACGGCGACAACTACTCAACATGGAAAACAAATTTGAATTCAACACTAGTAATAGATGACCTGAGATTTGTCTTAACTGAGGAATGTCCTCAGGCCCCTGCCTCGAAAGAAGCACAAGGTAAATATGATTTACTAGTTGCTGAAACATGTTTAGTGGAGTATGATACCTCAACCTGGATATTAGATTCAGGAGCCACTAATCATATTTTCTTCTCTTTTCAGGAAACTAGTTCCTGGAAAAAGCTTGAAGAAGGCGAGATCTCCCTCAAGGTTGGAACAGGAAAGGTTGTCTCGGCCGAAGCAGTGGAAGACTTTAAGTTGTTTTTCAACGATAGATATATCATACTTAAAATTTTTTTGTATGCTCCTAAAATGAGACGAAATTTAATATCTATCACTTGTATATTGGAACAAATGTATAAAATATCTTTTGAAGTTAATGAAGCGTTCATTTTCAGAAAAGGTATTCAAATTTGTTCTGCTATACTTGAGAACAACTTATATAAGTTAAGACCAACTAAAGCAAAATTTGTCGTAAATACTGAGATGTTTGGAACAGCTGAAACTCAGAATAAAAGACAAAAAGTTTTTTCTAATGCCTATCTATGACACTTAATACTTGGCCACATAAATCTCAAAAGGATTGAGAGATTGGTTAAGAATGGACTCCTAAATCAGTTAGAAGACAATTCTTTACCTCCATGTGAGTCATGTCTTGAGGGAAAAATGACTAAGAGATCTTTTACTGGAAAAGGTCTCAGAGCCACAATACCCTTAGAGCTCGTACATTCGGACCTCTGTGGACCGATTAATGTCAAAGCTCGAGGTGGATATGAATATTTCATTAGTTTTATTAATGATTATTCAAGGTATGGTCATATTTACCTAATGCATTACAAGTCTGATTCTTTTGAAAAGTTCAAAGAATATAAAGCTGAGGTTGAGAACCAGTTAGGTAAAAAAATTAAGACACTACGATCAGATCAAGGTGGGGAGTACATGGACTTAAGATTCCGGGACTATATGATAGAACACGGAATCAAGTCACAACTCTCTGCGCCTAATATGCCTCAACAGAACGGTGTATCTAAAAGAAGAAACAGAATCTTGTTGGACATGGTTCGCTCAATGATGAGCTTTGCTGAGTTGCCTGATTCTTTTTGGGGACATGCATTAGAAACTGCTGCCTATATTATGAATAACGTTCTCTCTAAAAGTGTTTCAGAAACACCTTATGAGCTATGGAAAGGGCGTAAAGGTAGTTTACGTCACTTTAGGATTTGAGGATCTCCGGCACACGTGTTGGTGCAAAATCCTAAAAAATTGGAACGTCGTTCAAAACTATGCCTATTTGTAGTTTATCCAAAAGAAACAAAAGGTGGTCTATTTTATGATCCTCAAGAGAATAAGGTATTTGTATCGACAAATGCCACATTCTTAGAGGAAGACCACATAAGAAGTCATTAACCTTGCAGTAGACTAGTATTGAATGAAATTTTCAAAGACGCTACAGATAGAACTAGTTCATCTACTAAAGTAGTAGATAAAACTAACATTATTCTCAAGAGTTGAGAATGCCTCGACGTAGTGGGAGGGTTATTCATCAGCCTGACCGTTACTTGGTTTTAACAGAAACACAGGTTGTCATACTTGATGATGGCATAAAGGATCCATCGACCTATAAACAGGTGATGAAAGATGTGGATCGCGATCAGTGGGTCAAAGCCATGGACCTCGAAATGGAGTCTATGTACTTCAATTCTATTTGGAAACTTGTAGATCAACCAAATGATATAAAACCATTTGGTTGTAAGTGGATCTACAAGAGAAAATGAGACCAAGTCGGTAAAGTACAAATTTTTAAGGCTCGGCTTATGGCAAAGGGTTATACCCAGAGAGAGGGAGTGGACCATGAAGAAACTTTCTCTTCTGTTGCCATGCTTAAGTCGATTAGAATACTCTTATGCATTGCCACCTTTTATGACTATGAAATTTGGCAGATGGATGTCAAGACAGCCTTTCTAAACGACGATCTTGAGGATAGTATCTATATGGCTCAACCAGAGGGGTTTATTGCATAGGGTTAAGAACAAAAGGTTTGTAAGCTTCAAATATCCATTTATGGGTTGAAACAAGATTCTAGATCTTGGAATATAAGATTTGATACTGCGATCAAATCTTATGGCTTTGAACAGAATGTTGATGAGCCTTGTGTTTACAAGAAGATCGTCAATTCTACTATAGCGTTCTTAGTTTTGTATGTTGACGATATTCTACTCATTAGGAATGAAATAGGTTACCTAACTGACATTAAGAAATGGCTAGCAACACAGTTCCAAATGAAAGATTTGGGAAATGCGTAGTATGTTCTTGGGATTCAGATTATTCGAAACCGCAAGAACAAAACACTAGCCATGTCTCAAGCAACTTATATAGACAAAATGTTGTCTAGGTACAAGATGCAAAATTTCAAAAGAGGTCTATTACCTTACAGATATGGAATTCATTTGTCAAAGGATCAATGTCCTAAGACACACCTCAAGAGGTTGAGAATATGAGACACATTCCCTATGCTTCCGCAGTAGGGAGCCTGATGTATGCAATGTTATGTACTAGACCTGACATATGCTACGCATTAGGGATAGTCAGTAGGTATCAGTCCAATCCTGGATATGATCATTGGACTATCGGTAAGAATATTTTCAAGTATCTTAGGAGAACGAGGAACTACATGCTCGTGTATGGTACTGAATACACTGACTCTGATTTTCAAACCGATAAAGATGCAAAAAAATCTACATCGGGATCAGTGTTCATTCTAAATGGAGGAGCAGTAGTGTGGAGAAGTGTGAAGCAAAACTGTATTGCAGACTCCACAATGGAAGCTGAATACGTAGCTGCATGTGAAGCAGCAAAGGAAGTAGTATGGTTGAGGAAGTTCTTGACAAAGTTGGAAGTCGTTCCAAATATGCATCTACCTATCACCCTATATTATGATAATAGTGATGCAGTTGCAAATTCAAGAGAACTAAGAAGCCACAAGCGTGGCAAGCATATTGAGCACAAATACCATCTGATCCAGGAGATTATGGAGACATTGTAGTGACCTAGATATATTCTGAGCAAAACATTGCTGATCCTTTTATAAAGGCCTTCATGGCTAAAGTGTTTGAAGGTCACTACACTGTCTAGGTCCACAAAGTTTGTAAACTAGGACAAGTGGGAGAACTTTTGGGTATATGCCCTAGTTTATTGTACTCATATGTTTCTCACTTAAATTCAATATTGTGATACTCCACTAGGAGTTTTAGTCCAAGTGGGAGTTTGTTGGATTTTATGTCCTAAAACTCGTAGTTTGTAAATTAATAAACATATTCTGTTTTTTTTTTTGGTAAAATTGTTATTGAAATTGTAATCTTAAATCCAATAAACTAAGGTCCTAAGGCTATTTAAATGTAGACTTGAACTTTATGTGATGACAGAAAACATGGATCAAGTTCGAGTATATAGCCTAAAAATGGTCTATAGTATATGGATAAGGTTGGGCGCCTTGTTCTGGGGACACTATGGATGCGGCTCACTTTGTAGTTAGTACAAACGATGTGATCCTGAATCGTTCATATAGAGATTCTGAGTGGAGGCATCCTATGCAATGAGTTTGCATAAGATTGAACCATGAAATAGTCATTTTTTACGTTCTAAATGCCGTTTTATGTATAAAACTGACTATTTTGCTAATTGATGACCCAGGTAACTTAATCTTAATCTTGAGCTAACTATGATTTTCTATTCACTCAGAATTATGCTTAGATCTGCATGGTGAGGGCAGTTCATTATCGTTGGCTCAATAAGCCTCCCATTTCAGGGGTAAGATCAGGTGGATAGCTAGGAACATAGGGTGCAAGATAGAATTCACTCCTACCCATTATAAGGATAGTAGATAGGTTGTTCCCTTTAGTACTGAATCCGAGTCTTGAACAAAGAGCCCCACCCTCTCCTTGGCTTGAGAGGCGTTTGGTTTATAGGTTGGACCTTAAACCAATTGTTCATTAGAGGATCAGTGGAACTTAAGGAATAAGATGTAGTCTTGGGGGTAAAACGATTTTTATGACCCAGCCGAGATTACGAACAACCTGTTAAGGACTAGCTTACTAACCATGATTATATCAAATGGATACAAAAATATCTATAGTGAGGGGAGTGCAACTACAGAACTATAGTGGAATGACCCGTTAGTTAACGAATGTTGATTAGCTCTATCTAAAAGTGTTTGAGCTAGCTAATCTCGGATCATTGGAGCCCATGATCTATAGGTCCATTAGGTTCCCCTACTAGCTCATATGGAATAAACTTAGAATAGTATGATAGAATGATTCAAATTGTTCGAATTAGGTGAAGAGAGAGAAACCGACAAGTATATATGATATAGTAGTTGGTTTTCATTTTAGAGATACAACTTTAATATTTAAATGTAATTTAAATATCAAGAATATGAATACGTTCATATCGGGAAGCTCAGAAATAATGAAAATTGTCAAAGATGTAAAAAGTCAAAGAGTTGACTTTTGAGTTTGAAAAGTCAGACTTTGACCCACCTTATATTCAAATGTGATTTGAATTTCGAGAAAATGAATGCGAATTCATGCTCGGGAGGTCAAAATTAGTCAACATGGAAAAAATCATTAAAAGTCAAAATGTTGACTTTTCGGTCAAAGTTTTACTTTGACAAAATGACTATTTTGCCCTTTTATTAAAGTTAGTGGGAAAATCCAAACTTTTGTTGGATAATTACACTAACAAAATAGTGGGCTAGGTGTTGGCTTATAGTGGCGACATTAAGCCCACTTAGATAGTGGATTCTAGGTGTTGGGTTTTTATGAATTTGTTTTATGAAATTTTGCAGGGCCTATTTCTATAAATATGGGCTTTTCAATTTGGATTAAAATTTTTTTCCACTTTTGCCAAAATAGTTTTCAAAATTAGGCTGAAAAATAAAAGCCCAAACCCAACCCATAATCTATCTTCTAATTCCATCTCTTTCTCTCTCGGCGCTTCTTCATCCATCGGGTCCCACAACCCGATTCTAATTCCAAAGAATAGTAGATCAACTCTAGTGGTGGTTCGGAAGAGTTTGGGTCGATATTCAGCGAGGAAAAGCGTTGTTCGGGAGCTACAAAGGTTGTATTCTATCCCTATTAATTTACTATTTTTCCTTCATTTGCATGCTAATTTCCTTTTAATTAAAAGCAATTAGAGTGTAATTAGATCCTTATTCCGCTGCATATGTCTCGTGTTCCATCATGAACAACCTTTGAATACGTTGTTGGAAGCTGATAGACCCTTTGATTTCGATTCACACTGTCTCACTGCATTCAAAACACTAAAGGACGCATTGACTACCGCGCCAATTCTAATCACACCTGATTGGGCAAAGCCATTCGAACTGATGTGCGATGCCTGCGGATATGCGATGGGGGCAGTCTTGGCACAAAAAGTAAAGACAATGTTACACCTCATCGCATATGCTAGCAGAACATTAAACTCCACGCAAGCGAATTACACCACCACCGAGAAGGAACTTTTAGCGGTAATTTTTGCAATTGAAATATTCAGACCTTACTTGTTGGGGTCAAAAGTGATAGTCCCCATTGACCACTTTGTGATAAGATATTTGATGACCAAAAAAGATGCGAAGCCTAGACTAATCTGATAGGTTCTCTTACTCTAAGAATTTAATATGGAAATAATCGACCGACTGGGAACAGAGAACCAGGTCGCTGACCATTTATCGCGATTAGAGAATCTAGAAGCGGACCACATCCAGTCGGAGGTGAACGCCTTATTTCCTGATGAGCAGTTGCTTAAGATTGAAGAACTACCTTGGTATGCAGATATTGTCAACTTTTTTGTCTGCAAATAATTCCCTGAAAACTACACATCCCATCAAAAGAAAAGTCTCATTCATGAATGCAAATTTTACTACTGGGACGATCCAAATCTCTATAAAAGAGAACCAGACCAGATATTAAGACTCTGTGTTCCAGTGCACAACAACAAAAGTTTTGCAATGTGGATATTACTGGACCACTCTGTTTAAGGACGCATGAGAATACTCCATGAAATGCGATAAGTACCCATGCACTGGAAGCATTTTAGAGAAAAATGCGATGCCAATGTCATTTTGGAGGTGGAGCTATTTGACTTATGGGGAATAGATTTTATGGGACCATTTCCATCGTTAGATGGTCATAAATACATTCTATTGGCTGTCAACTATGTTTCCAAATGGATTGAAGCTAATTCATGCGTTGCAAACGATGCGGCAACAGTCTCTAAGTTCTTTAAAAACATCTTCACTGTTTTGGCATCCCACGTGCCATAATAAGTGATGAAGGGACCCACTTTGTGAATCAAATTGTTAGGAATCTGTTGATCAAATATAATGTCCACCATAAGATCACCACCGCATATCACTCCCAAACAAACGGATAAACAGAGGTTTCTAACAGAGAAATTCAATCAATCTTAGAGAAGGTGGTGAACCCATTGCGAAAGGATTGAGCCATGAAACTGGATGATGCCTTGTAGGCATATCAGACTGCTTATAAGACAGCCATAAGCATGTCACCATATGTGTTGGTGTTTAGAAAGGCTTGTCATCTGTCGTTGGAACTGGAATATAAGGCGATGTGGGCAGTTAAGAAACTTAACTTTGATCTTAAGGCTGCAGGAGAAGAGAGAAAACTTCAGCTACTAAAGCTGGATGAGTGGAAATTATAGGAGTATGAGAATTCCAAAATTTACAAAGAACGCACCAAGCGATGGCATGATAAGCATCTTTGCGAGAAAAACCTTAAGGCTGGTCAAAGGGTATTATTGTTAAACTTTATGCTGCGTCTCTTTCCTGGAAAACAGAGGTCGGGTTGGTCCGAGCCTTTCATAATCAAGGAAGTATTCCTGCATGGAATGGTGGAATTGACCAATGAAAATGGGACCAACGCATTTAAAGTGAATGGACAAAGAGTAAAGATGTATCATGGAAGAGATTTCTAACGCGAGAAAACCTCCATTGACTTGGGTAAGCCAGAATAAAGAAGAAACATTTAGTCCCTGCTCATAAGCGACATACATTCATCAGGGCAAAAGTATTTCCTTTTAAGTATCCTTTTTGTTTTTCTTTCAAGAATCTATTTTACTTTCTACATCTTTACTACTCTTTATGATTGTCAACTCTTTTTTTCGTACTTCTTTCTATCTTTTTGATTTCATCATTTTGATCGCATTAAGCGACTGCGACGGAGTAGTGTGATGGGTTTAAAACACGCGATTGGTTGAGCTTATGATCAACCCATCACAGGAAAGGATGCGATCAAAATGATGCGGGAAAGAAAATTAAATTTGGGGGTTGTGTCCTTGCCTCATTTTATTTCTATTTTTGTACTTCTCACTTTCAATTTAATATTGCTGAATTTTACTATCGCATTTTCTCTCGTTTGGCTCAATTCTGAATTTCTGATTACTTGATTTGATCGCCGCATTTATCCTTTGCCCATTATAACTTCAATGATGAAATATATGCTTCTTTTCTTACCACATGAACTAGTGTTAAATTAATTTCAGGACAATCGATTTACAAAACATTTCTAAAATTTTGTGGTCTACTAGCTTTACTTCAAAACTACTTTTACAAAACTTTTTGAGTCATCAATGGGAAACAATGGGAGAAAGCGATGGTAAAATAGGCAATACTACGATTGAATGTGCCAAACTAAAAGAAAATTGGGATCGCTAACGTTCCTCGCATAAAAACAGTTAATTTGCGTTATTCTGTGTAGGTACAATGCGATGGCGTGCTTGAGTTTGTTATCCAAGGGCACAATGCGATGACACATTTGAGTTTGCGATCCAAGGGCACAATGCGATGGCACGTTTGAGTTTGCGATCGAAGGGTATCTCAAAGATGATCGCGTAAAGACCTTACATAAAGACGATAGCATAATATAATGAAACATGATGGGACGTAAAGCTGATAACGGTCAATTCGAAAATACAGTTGACGGCCGTTGAAGACCATAACGTTGCAAATACATTGAACTTCCAGTGACAATCAGACGATGCAACAGGGTATGGAAATTAATGCTGCCCATCCATGCAATCATTAGTGAGAAGAACTGCATTTTCTAGAAGTCTATAAATACCCAATGCTACCAAATCAGAGAGTGAGCGCACGAGAACGCGAGGCGAAGCTGAGGGAAGGGAATTTTTGGAGAGGTCGAGAGACTATCAGAAACAACACGGAGGAGAGACACCAAACCCTTGCGAGAGCAAGAGTTAACAACTTGGGAAAGAATTGAAGTTATAAGAGTAGTGTAAAAAGCCAGAGAAAACAAGACATTGCTTACCTGACTTGATACTTCTTACACCATTTATTGTTTTGTACTCAAACACTTTATTTGCAAAAATGGAAACTTCATTTCAATTTATGTTTAGTCTCTTCACACCATGCATGAGTAACTAAATTTTTGAATGGGTTGAGAAGTACTTAGCTATCATGGCTTAAGCTATGCACTTTATGCGATCATCTTGTCTTATGTATGCTTCATTCATCATTTGAAGTACTTGAGAGAGTAGTCTAAAGACAGAATCTAGGCTTGAGAGAGTCGGATTAGATCGCATAAGCAAGAGTAGAGACTTAGAAATAAGTTCTATCTGCTATATTCCATACACATCGTATGCATCCTAGAAATAGGAAATGTGGCCTTATGCATTGAGCAATGTAGTGCTGAATATTTGTGTATAACATGATCGCATGACTTGTATAATATCTTAAGAAATGCTAGCGAAACCTCTTCTCAACCCCTTCATCGCATACTTATCACCATACCACCTTTTCATCATTGCGCATTTAATTCCATCACATTAGAAAATCTAAGTTAAATCACCATCTACTTCTTAATCACCATCGCAATAGGATGAGAGAGTCCATCGCATATCTATTTAGTAATCCTTGCATTCGACCCTGGACTTACCAGGACCCTAAGAAGGCTTAAACTTGGGCTTTGTTAGGAAAACTTGCATGATCATCGCATCCACACATCCTTACATTGCATGATAAATCAACACATCATAAGGTATTTGACTGACATTAAGAATTGGCTAGCTGCCCAATTCCAAATGAAAGATTTGGGTGAGGCATAGTCTGTTCTAGTGATCCAGATCATTCAGGATCGTAATAATAAATGGTTAGCCCTGTCTCAGGCATCGTACATTGATCAAATGTTGATCAGGTACAGGATGCAGGATTCCAAGAGGGGTTTGTTACCCTTCAGGTGTGGAATCATTCTGTCTAAGGATGAATTTCCTAAGACACCTCAAGAGGTTGAGGAGATGAGATGGATTCACTATGCTTCTGCTGTAGGAAGCTTCATGTATGCGATGTTGTGTACCGACCCGACATTTGCTATGTAGTAGGGATTTTCAGTCGATATCAGTCCAATCTCGGATTTGATCACTGTACGATGGTCAAGACGATCCTCAAGTATCTTCGGAGAACGAGGGACTACATGCTCGTGTATGGATATAAGGATCTGATCCTTACAGGATACACGGACTCTGATTTTTAGACCCATCGAGATTCTCGCAAATCGACATCGAGGTCAGTGTTTACTTTGAATGGAGAGGCTATAGTCTAGCAAAGCATCAAGCAAGGATGCATCGCGGACTCCACTATGGAAATCGAATACGTAGCGGCTTGTGAAGAAGCTAAGAAGGCTGTTTGGCTGAGGAAATTCCTTTCGAATTTGGAAGTTGTTCCAAATATGGATTTGTCTATCACACTTTATTATGATAACAGTTGGGCTGTGGCAAATTTGAAGGAGCCTCGGTGTCACCGTCGGGGTAAGCACATAGAACAGAAATATCTCCTGATCAAGGAGATTGTGCATCGTGGGACATGCGACATCTTGTCTAGGGCAAGTGGGAGATGATACTGGGGTATGCCCTAGTTTATTGTATATTGTACATTTTTATATTGTATTGTACATTAGTCTTTCGAGTCATTAGGACAAGTGGGAGATTGTTAGGATTGGTGTTCTAATTCTCCCGGAGTCTCGTTGTATTGTAAAGATACACATTCTTTGATGAATAAAATAATTGTTATTTAGTTATGGCTTTTACTCATATCCAATAAACACAGCTCGTTCGTTATCTTATGTGAACTTAAGCATGTATATGTGATATACAAGTGGATCATGCCTTAAGTGATAACCTAAATAGGACTATAGTATAAGGATTAAGGTGGGATACCTGATTCTAGTGACACTACGGATACGACTCACTTTGTAGATGTTTGCAAGTGTTGTAAACTATTACAGATGGTAGATCCTGACCATTCATGTGGAGACGTGCGAGCAGGAGTGTCCTATACAAAGAGTTTGTATAAAACCTAGACCACGAGATGACTAGACTCTGTATATAACGCCATTGATACTAGAGACTTACATCTAACCTAAATGACCATAGGTGACACGACCTCAATCCTGAGTGTTTTGGAAACTCCTGCCTTTGAGGGCGGTCCTTTGATTAGTATGGGTTTGAGTGGCCAAATTGCTAACTCAACATGCTTACCTTTTTGGGGACTTGTCTGATCTGGGAGCTGGGAACTCAATCCACAAGATGAAATTCACTCTTTTCCCGAAGCAGGGATAAATAGAGAGATTGCTCCCTTAAAAGCTAATTCTGGGGCTTGAACATAGTGGCCACAACTTCTCTTTGGAAGAGAGGACTCAGTCATAGTAGGACCATGACTTATGTTCATTAGAGGGATCAGTGGTACGTAAGGAGTTAGATGTAACTACAGGGGCATAATGGTTATTGGTCGAGCTATACTTATGAGCGATCTATGAAGGGTTCTCGCAGTTTTGATTGGTTAAGATGGACACATAATATATCTGTGGTAAAGAGAGTTCAGCTGTTGGTCTTTAGTTGAGTGACTGGCAATTAATAGATGGTGGATCCCATGACTAAAGAGTTTAGTTAGTTATTCACGTACCGTTAGAGCTTCGAGCTATGATAGGCATAGATTGATGATTCTAAATAAACACATGGACAGTGATGAATGATGGAAATGGAATGTGGATGATATGTTATGCTTATTTAGACTTTTATGCAATACTACTTCTAGATGTATGTGTTATTAATGGAATGTTTGTAGTATGCTATGCATTGTGACAAGTTTCCTTGCATTGAAACCAAGTATAACTCCACTGCAAGTTTCTCGGAGTGATCCGAGGTTGAACATAGGGATTGCGTAGTTAATGCGTTACATTTGTTATATATGCGATCAAGGGTTTTTCAATTAATAAAAAGAGTATGTGTGTACAAGTATTTAAAATTATGGTAAAGTAAAATATTGCAGTAAAGTAAGGTTGCGATAATAAAATAAAGTGCAATAAAAGTAAAACCTAAGCTATTATGATACAAGATACAAGATACTGATACATGATACTGAGTTTGAGACTGGCTGTGAAGATTATACAAAAGGTCGTGTTATGCGGTGGCAAGTCTTTATGTATGAAACATAAATAGAAAAGATAATTAATATAAACATCGCAAGTTCATTAATTGCATTAAAGATATAACTACGGTTCTGCTTTCCCTTGGCGTACACCTCTCGGTGATTGGTGGCGTTCCCACATCTCTGTGGTGAAACAGGGATGAATGTAATGAACGTAAAGTTTCTTCCATCTCTGGAAGTACTTCTCATAAGTTAACGCATTCTTCCAACCTTCTCTCGATAGGAGGAATGACATATTCACTTCTACTCTCACAGGTGAAGATGTCACCTAGCACGGTTTAGCTAAACATATTCATTTCTTTATAACAGATTAGTTTACTTGTTAGATTCATGCTAATTACCAAGGGATTAAGAAAACATCATGGACAAAGCGATTAATGGAGGAACAGAAATAGACAGAAAGATGGAGATGAAAATGATAATGACATTCAATACTAATATTTAGCGTCTGATACATGGAGTGAATGATGGACTAAGAAGATGAATACAATTGATGATAAAGTGAAAGAAACAAATATAGAAAAGTGCCAACGTCTTGACATAGATCTGGACAGTGGATGTGCTTTCCGGTGAATGGAGTGAATGTAGAGAAGAGCTTCCCTCTCAGGCTTGCTCGTCTGGTAGAGATGACCTTGGTACAGAGCTTCAACGGCGGGGATTGAAAGGATTTGGCCTGAGACTCACCTCTCGGCCTTGTCTCTTAAATCTTCCTAGATCTTCTCCGACCAGGCTCTTCAGACCAGTCTCTCTTTCAGTATAAAAATATCAAAGTATGCCCGTATCAAGTATATTTTGCAATAGAATTTCAGAGGCTATTTATAGGCTCAGCTTTGACTTTTGCAGTGTGAACCCCACTTTATTGTTATGGCAATTCTGGAAATGGTTGAGTGAATATTCCTTCTGTTACGCGATCAATTCCGTTATAAATGCACAACGGTCAGCTGTACACATGTCAGGATCCTTCGCAATTGTGTTGCTCTTTTGCATCTTCGATCGTGTGCCCACATACGGTGTTGTTTTTTTATTACTGCATGCGGTTGAAGTTGTGTTAATCACTTAGCCCTTGATCGATTGTCACATGCGCCGTCATTGCGTTGATCATCTATTCATTTTTGAATGGTGGGCACAATGCGACGTAGATGCGTTATTCTTTTTCTCTTGAGCCATGAACGCATGCGATGACTTGATTTCCTGCAAAACAGACTTGAAATATTCTTTTCTACCATCGCAATGGTGTCAATGGGTGTATTGGCGACAATTTATAATTCTTGCAGTTCTTAGCTAATTTCTCTACAATTGACTCAACTTTCCTTCCTTTTGGCCGTAATATCTAAATAAAGCAGTATAAATAACTTGTATTTCTACAAGTTATCAAGCTACTGGTCCATAAGGTCCCCTTGGTTGCTCAATGGATTCAGTTGAGGATTAATTCTTGGTGTTGATTTGAAATGCTCAAATTGACAAGAGGTATTTTGATTATATATGATATGATCGGTATAATGTATGAGATACATCTAGTGGAGGATTAGTGTAAATAAGATTTACATTAAGTGGTTTATATGTTTCATGAGATGAAATATTAAAATTATAGGTTATAAATATAGTATGATAAGTTGGTTATCATTTATATTTATAATAATATTAACTATTGGATAACTAATCTTTTTATCTGGGAGGTTATTGGTGGTTCATGGTAACCATGAGATAAAATAAAAATGGTTTTCCTAATTTTAGTAAGTTTTTGCAAAGTTTTGGGCAAAAATTGTTTTGAGATTTTCTCTCGGAAAAACATCTCACGGAAGCTTGTCAAGTAAATATCGATTTACTAAGCGACAACTTGTTTTAGTAAACGACCGTGTAGTGTTTGTAGGCGACAGACACAATACTAAGCGATGAGCTAAACGATCGCTTAGTTTTTGCTAGATGATTACTTAGCTTTTGCTAAACGATTGAGCATCGACCTACACGATAGTTTTCAGCCATCTCCCACTTGCCCAATCATCTACACGATTGTTGAATCCTTCTTTGTCTGCCTTATACTAAGTCGACATAGAGCCCACCCTCTGGATTCTCACACCGAGAATACCAAGGTAGCCTTCTTGGTGGTGTCATACTCAACTCGATGCTGTCGAGGTTCTGTGGAGGCCATACGTGCTGTTGGGGTGTTTGTGGCCGAGCTGATCGCTGAGTTTGAGTGTGAAGTGTTTGTGCGGTGTTGCAGTCGTGTTGTTCGAGTGTTCGAGATTGTTGTTCTAGCGTTCGTGAGCAAGGAGCATGGAGACGAGTCGACAAACGTTCGTAGTTTTTCTCCTTGTTCAGTTGTTGTTTCATGCCGTAATTTCTGTATTGATTGGGTAATTGTATGTTTTGTTTACGACTGTAATTGTAATGTTCATATATGATTGTAATTTGGAATGATCTATTTTGCTGCTCATGGAAATCTCGTGATTGATTTCCTCTTTTTGTATAGAATACCCCCACTTACATGCATCTACATGAATGATCAGGATGCAAATCATTTGTATCACTTTACAACAATTGTAACAACTACAAAGCGAGATATATTCATAGTGTCACCAGGATAAGGTATGTAGCCTTATCCATCTACTACAGACCGTTTCGGTTATCACTTAAACATGATCCATATGTATGTCTCCACATACATGTTTAAGTTACATAAGATAACCTTTAATCTTAGTTTATTAGTTTTTGTAGGTTAATGCAACTAAATGTCAAATAAAATAGTTAATGCAACTAAATGTCAAATAAAATACATCTTATTTTATTAGATAAATAAAATGTTTGTACAATACAATTACAAACTACAAGACCATAAGATTTAGGGCAACAACTTCAACAATCTTCTACTTGTCCTAAAGCTAGTGGGGTGTATGTAACAAAGTACAAACAAGTACAACATTACACAAAAACAAGAAACTAGGCATACAATACATGCCCAGTAAAATCTCCCACTTGCCCTTGACTAGATGCGACTTATTTCGTAGACCTAGACTCTCCAAGTGACCTTCAAACACCTTAGCCATGGGGGCCTTTGTAAACAGATCAACAACGTTGTGCTCCAAAGTGATTTTCATATTGATCACGTCCCCTCGATGAACAATCTACCGAATCAAGTGATGTTTGTTCTCAATATTCTTTCCATGCTTGTGGCTTCTTGGCTCCTTAGAATTAGCCACAGCACCACTGTTATCACAATTAAGGGTGATGGGCTTTGACATGTTTGGAACGACTTCAAGATTAGTAAAAAATTTCTTGAGCCTCACAGCTTCCTTAGTAGCTTTACAAGCTGCTACATATTCTATCTCCATTGTGGAGTCAGCAATGCACCCTTACTTGGTGCTCCTCCAAACTACAACTCCTTTATTAAGAGTGAACACTGGTCCTGGACTGGATTTCTTAGGATCTTTATTACTCTAAAAATAAGAGATAGTGTATCCTGTAAGGATCAAATTCTTAGACCCATACACAAACATGTAATCCTTCGTTCTTCAAAGATACTTGAGGATATTTTTAATGGTTGTCCAGTGATCTAATCTTGGATTAGACTGATATCTACTGATCATCCCCACTGCATAGCAAATGTTAGGTCTAGTACATAATGTTGCTATATCAGGTTGCCAATAGCCGATGTATAGGGGATCCATTTCATCTCCTCAACTTCTTAAGGTGTCTTATGACACTATTCCTTAGACAAGACAACTTGATAACTTGTAAAAATACAATTTATTAAAATAATAAGGCAAAGGCACGCAACTTAGATAAATTTTGCCAATAAATTTATACAAAAAACAAAGCATGCGATCACTTACTTCTGATGCATAACATATTTGAATTCCAGACTAATTTTGCTACTTCTGTGCAGTATACCCTTCAGTAGTCTGATGATCGCATGATCGCATGCCCATTAATGCGTTCAAAGCAAAAGGTGGCCTGAGAAGAAAATGAAGACGATTGCATAAGTTGCAAGTGATGAGGCATGACATGACATGGGCGGTGGATGTCACATCACAGATTGCGTTGGTGGCCGACAGGAAAACTATGTTGAAGATTTAATGAACCACTGACACGTTGCAGTCGGCGCAGCAAGATATGGAATTTAATGCGCCCCATCAATGCAATCACGAGATTACGAAAAACAATGATTGTAAACGCCTAAAAATACCCATAAAAATGCCATGCAGAAAGGGAGGAATAGTGAGAAGAAGATTCGTTAGTTGTTAGTCAGAATTTAGAGTTCGAAGTTCTTATTATGTTAGGGGATATATTGTGGGAGACAAGAAGAACACCCTAAGAAGGAATTCTGCTTGAAACCCCTATCATTCTTCCATAGAAACTCCTTGGTGAGAGCTTAGGACTCTAGGGAAAGAAGATGATAATTTTGTTCGATTATCTAAGCAAGCAGTTGTAAAACAAGCGGAGGAAGCAAGACATTGCGAACCACAGCTTGACTCTCTGACCTTTTCTCTTTTTGTGTATTTGTATTGTATTTCTTGTATTGACAAATTCAAAATTGCAGTATGAATACATATTATACATCTTGTCTATCATTTGGACCAATATCATGCATAGCTAAATCGCTTCATGGGTTGGGAAGATTGTAACTAACACGACTAAATAACTGGAGGAATCATGCGATCAACTTGTTTTATGCATGCTTATATTTGTCGCTTGAATCAATTGAGAAATTTTTCTGAGTAAAGCTAATCTAAGTTTGAAAGAATTTAGATTAAGACCTCGTAAAACGAGAGACAATGTTCCTTAGAAATAAGTACATTATCTACATATTACACCTATAATCTTAGAGATAAGATAATGTGGCAAAAGACACTGAGAAGTGCTGGTTGTAACATTAAGTATATAGCTTGATCGCATATTTCATTCAGTTGTTTAGAAAATGTTAGTGAAAGTTCTTCTCAACCCTCTTATCGCATAACTGTTATCCAACTTACGTTGCTTCACTTTAGACATAATCCCCATTGCATGTTTAGGTTTAAATTTACTTATTCAATCACTCCTTTGAACATTTTTAACTCACGTGAAGATCATATTTTTAGTTTCATCGCATACTTGCAAGCAATCCCTGCGTTTGACCCTGAAGTCACCAAGAACTTTGGTCGGATTTGCACTTGGGTTTGATTAAAGAAAACTAAGCGTTTAATCTCATAAGGATTACTTCATCGCATGAAAACAACGCTTCACAACTCCATGCCTGAAATGTAGCTAGCCTCTCTTGAAGTTTTGCATCGAATAATTGACAAGCATCTTGTCAATGTACAATGCTTGAGACAGGGCTAGCGATTTATTCTTACGATTCCTAAAGATTTGAATGCCCAGAACAAATTATGCCTCTCCCAAATCATTCATTTACAATTGGGCTGCTAGCCACTGTTTTATATCAGTAAGTAGATCTATTATTCCCAATGACTAGGATATCGTCTACATATAACACTAAGACAACTACTCAATTGTTGATGATTTTCTTGTAAACACAAAGCTCATCAACATTTTGATGAAAGCCATAAGATTTGATCGTATTATCAAACCTTATATTCCAAGATCAAGAAGCTTGTTCCAGTCCATAAATGGACCGTGAAAACCTTTAGCTCTTGACTTTGGGTTATTAATCTCTCTGGTTGCTGCATATAGATGGTCTTCTAAAGATTTTCATATAGAAAGACAGTCTTGACATCCATTTTCCAAATCTCATAATCATAATATGTGGCAATGGACATGAGTATCTGGATAGACTTTAACATGGTAACAGGTGAGAAAGTCTCCTCATAGTCAACTCCCTCAACCTGGATATAACTCTTTGCCCCCAGCCTAACCTTAAAGGTTTGCACCTTACAATCTACACCCTTTTTTCTCTTGTAGAACCATTTGTAACTTATAGGTTTTACCCCATCAGGTTGATCATAAGATCCTAGGCTGAATTAAAGTACATAGATTCCATTTCGATATCCATAGCTTTATTCATTCATCTTTATTGTTTTCCTGGAGATTTAAGTGTCATTTATTCCCAAACTCCAACGAAGCAAAAGAAATTTGTAATACCGAACTACTCCTATCACTACAAAGACGTAGCAATAGTGGTAAGTCCGAGTCGAACCATAAGGAATTGCCATTTGTTTCGTTAAGTTAATTTTCTAACCAGGGTGATAAATGGCGGGTTTTGGTGTGGAAGAGATAAATGCATGAAATTGAAATAAAAGGCTAAATGTAATCTAGAATAGGAGTCTATCTAATTTCTAGAGCAAGAGAGTGTTTCTTATGCAATTTCTTTCGTTAGGCATCAGTTAACACTGATCTGTCAACCCTTTAACCTATTAGAAAATCTAATAGCCCAATTAGCCAAATTCGATCTTAAACAAAATTAGCCCTAATTCAATTTACAACTCTTCCTTCTTAGCGACATACAAGTTAAAATTGAATTGCATTACGAAAGGGTTCAATTGTTGAGACATACTATAAGTCGTAAAGCCATATCTTATAGCATGATTTATTTGGAAAATATTATATTAGGGCATATTGGGTTTTATGTCCTAAAATTCGTGGTTTGTACAAAATAGAACTTATTCTAAAAATTCAATAAGTTGTTATTGAATAGATGTTTTGCTTATTAGAAATCCAATAAACCTAAAAGTCCCTTAACTATTACATAAGTACTTGAACTTTATGTAGAGACATAAAAGTGGATCAGGTTCGAGTAAATAGTCGAAAATCATCTATAGTTAATGAATAAGGTTGGGTGCCTTATTCTGGTAATACTATTGAATGCGGCCTACTCTGTAGTTATTACAAAAAGTTGTAAAGTGCTACAAACAAAGTGATCCTAATTCGTACATGTTATGACATGAGGAGTGGGGGCATCCTGTGCAAATGAGTTTTGTACAAGATCGGACCACGAAATCAGTCATTCTTACTTTATAACATTGTTTACTGTTTAAGACTAACTATTTTAAAGCGATGACCTAGGTAACTTGACCTTAATCTTGAGCTAACTATGAACTCTTGTTTGTTCGGGATTATCCTTTGATCTGCAATTAGTAGTCCAATAGCACTGGTCAATAAGCCTCCTGTTTTGGGGATAAGACCGGATGAATAGTTGGGGATATAGCCCTGTAAGATGGAATTCACTCCTACCCGATTAGGGTTAGTAGAGAAGTTGTTCCCTTTAAGTGCTGGTTCTGGGTCTTGAACAAGAGGCCCCACCCTCTCATTGGCCCGAGAGGGACTCAATTTTGTTCATTGGATTATAAAACAATTGTTCATTAGAAGATCAGTGGGACTTAAAGAACAAGAGGTAATTTTGGGGGTAAAACATAGATTCGAACTAACCGTTATTACGATCAACTATTAAAGGGTAAGTTACTAATCATGGTTATATCGAGTAGACATAATATATCTACATTGAGGGGTGTTCAACTATGGGCTTTAGTACAGAGACCCATTAGTTAACGAATGGGGGTTAATTTGGACTAATGAGTTTAGCCGATTAACGATCCCATGATCTGTAGGTCCGCGAGGTCCCCCTACTAGCTCAGAAATGGATTAGCTCTAGAGTAGCGTGATAAGTTAATTTGAAATGTTCAAATTAGAATTAAATGAAATTGGAGAATTCATATTTAAATATGATTTAAATATATGAAGGTGGAATTGTGTAAAATTAATTTAATATTTGATATTAAATTAATTAGAATTATTTAAATTGTTTAAATAATTATTTATTAATTTTATTGGATAAATTAATTTATGAAATTAATTTTATAAAATTAATAATATTTTCAATTTTAGAAAATAAATTGATTTATGAAATCAATTTTTGAAAAGTTGAAAAAGAAGAAAAACACAAAATGGAATTTGAGTTTTTCCATTATCATCTTCAAGTAGCTCACCCATAACCCACCATCTTCGGGCATCAATTACTCCAAGCATGAGCTGCATCTAATCAGCTATCTTTCTTGCATGATGGTCTGCAATATATTGAAGAAATTGGAGTGAATTTGAGGCAATGCAATCAATAGAATTTTTTTGAAAAATTCGGTTGAAGAAGGTTTTCTTCGAAGTGGGTTGCTGCTGTGAGTTCTTCTCCTAATTCCCTTAATTCAAGCTTATTTTGAGTCCTACAACTCAATCTAGAGCACTAAGAGAATAGCAGGGACGATCTTGGGGTGGTCTACAACAAGATTCGAAGGGATTTGCAGCAGGAAATCGAGATTTCGAAGTTCTACAAAGGTATGACTTGAAACCCATTTCCTTCTGCAAAAGCATGCTTTAGTTTCTGCCGAAATTAATGAATTATAGGGCTTAATGATCCTTGTAACTTCCGCTGTGTGATGATACAATCCAAAAGGGCATACATGCATTTGGTCAGAAAAAGGCTAGAATTTGCACATGGGATCTTAATACGTGCAACTTAATCAATCAATATTGCATAGGCTATGACGATTTTGCAAACAAGAACTTCGATAAATTAATTTGTAAGATCAATTTATAAAAATTCCATTAAGAATAAATCAAATCTACCCAAAGGATCCACAACAATTTAGTTAAATTAATTAGAAAACCTTCAAAAAAATAAACATAGGTCTCTTGCTCAAAGAAACTAGATAGAAGTTACCTCTTAATTCATAGAAAAATCTAAGACATAAATTCGATCCATTAATTAAAATCCAAAATAAAAAGAAAAACTAACCCAAAGATACTAAATTCTGAAAAGAAAGGAAGAAGAATGAAGTTTTACATCGGCCTCCAAAATTCAGCATATCTTGACCTAAAGATGAAAGGAGGTATTTATAGAAAAAATCATAGGGTCGCAATGATGGGAAGAGCGTTGCAACACTGGCATTGCAATGCTACAAATAGCATTGAAATGTTGCACATTTTGCCTTAGAGCGTTAGGGTTGTTGGGTTTTATGTCCTAAAACTCACAGTTTGTAAAAGATATCCATAACTATAGTCTGATTACTTTAACTTTATATGGTGACATAAATAGGATCAAATTAACAGTATATAGTCTAAATGGTCTAATAAGTATATGGATGAAATTGGGTATCTCATCCTGGTAACACTATTGGATGTGGTCTACTTTGTAGTTGTTACAAAGAGTTGTAAAGTGCTACAAACGATATGATCCACAGATCGTTCATGTTGAGACATGTGAGTGAGGGTATCCTATGCATTGAGTTTGCATATAAACTGGACCACGAAAATAGTAACTTTTCTTTATAGCGACCGTTTACTGTTAAAACTGACTATTTCATTTATTAAGTAACCTAAGTTAACTCGATTTTAATCCTGAGGTAGCTATGAACTCCTATTTGTTCAGGATTATCCTTTGATCTGCAAATGGTGAGAGTGGTCCAACAACACTACTCAATAAGCCCCCATTTTGGGGATAAGAACGGAAGAATAGCTGGGGACACAGCCTTGCAAGAAGGAATTTGCTCCTACCTGATTTAGGGTTAGTAAATAGGTTGTTCTCTTAAGTACTGAAACCAAGTCTTGAAAAATTGGGGCCCCGCCTTCTCATGATAGAGAAAGGACTTGATTCATAGGTATTATGAATCAAAATTGTTCATTAGAGGGTCAGTGGGAACTTAAGAAACAAGATATATTCACAAGGGTAAAATGGTTATCTTGACCCAACTTTGATTACGAACAACTTGTGAAGGATCGACTTACTAATTATGGTTATATAAAGTGGACATAATATATCTACAGTGAGGGGAGTTCAGCTATGGGCTATAGTGGAGTGACCCATTAGTTAACGAATGGGGTTAATTCGGTCTAATGAGTTTAGCCGATTAATCTCGGATCGTTGGAGCCCATGATCTGTAGGTCCGCGAGGTCCCCCTACTAGCTCGTAAATGGATAAGCTTTAGAGTAGCTTGATAAGTTAATTTGAAATGTTCAGATTATAATTAAATAGAATAGGAGAATTTATATTTAAACATGATTTAAATATATGAAGATGAGTTTGTGTAAAAATTATTTTAATATTTGTAATTAAATTAATTAGAATTATTTAAATGATTATTTAAATAGTTATTTATTAGTTTTATGAGAAAATTAATTTATGAAATTAATTTTTGTAAAATTAATAATGTTTTTAGTTTTGAAATCATAATTGAATTTGAAATCTTATTTGATTTTTGGAAAAATTGAAAAGTTACAAAACATGCACAAAATGGAAAAATGACATTTTCGATTACCCATCTTCTACTTGCTCACACAAACACCACTTCCATTCTTCACATTTACTCCAAGCATGAGTTGCAACTCATGCAGTGATCTTCTTTGCATGTTTACCTGCAATAATTAAAGAAGATTGGAGTGAATTTGAGGGATGCATTCAAAAGAAATTTTAGAGAAAATTTCGATTTGAAGAAAAGTTCTTCAAGCAGACTGGTGTAGTGAGCTTTCCCTTGTTCTTCCATCGATTCGAGCTATTCCTGAGTCCCACAACTCATTCTAAAGCTCCAAGAGGATAGTGAGGAAGATCTTGAGATGGTCCATGGTGGTTTTTAGAGAAGACAACTACTGTTGATCAATATCTTGAAGAATACTATAAAGGTATGACTACAAACCCTCTTATATTAGATGAGAATGCTTTAGTTTCTGCCAAAATTAATGAATTTGAATGCTTATTGATCCTTGTTGCTTCCGTTGCATGTTAATACACTCTTACAAATGGTATCAAAGCATTATATAAGCATTCAATTTGATTTAATTTTGGTCTGGTGGGTGTTTTTCATGAGATATATGAAACTTACGCACTGATATGATTTTTTGAGTTTTGGCATTTTATTTCTCTTTAATTTCTTAATTAAATTTGTAATTGGCTCTTGTTTCATAAGCTTATATGTGTTATCAAGAGTCTGTAATTTATTTGAAGTCATTAGTGTTGAAATTAAGATGTAATTGAAGAAACAAGTGAAGAAGGTCGAGTTGTTGTTTCCAGTTTTTCCAGCTTTTGCTCAAAATCGTCGTTGAGGTTCAAATGCTAGACGATCGTCAAGCTCTAGGCGTTACATGATGTGAAGAAAATCTAGACGATTGTGTAGCTACAGGCGATGGTCGTTGTGATGTTTGATGCTAGATGATCGTGTACCTACGGGAGCTAAATGATGCGTTAAAACACTATACAATAGCAGTGCGCGATCGTGTAGCTTTTCGTGGCAACTGAATGATGTGTTGGAAGTGTTATACGATGACACTATATGATCGTGTAGCTACGGCGCAAGCTGAACGATGCATTGAAGTTCTATGCAATGGAACTAATCGATTGTGTAGCTGCAGTGCTGAACGATGCATTGAAGTTCTATGCGATGGAACTAAGCGATCGTATAGATATGCAATGGTGTTAAGCAATCATGTAGCTCTACTTGAGAGCTAAACGATCTCACTATGCGATAGACAGAAGACACTAAGCGATCATGTACCTCTGCCCAACATAGGCGATGGTATTAGACGATAGCCTTCAGTGTTGTATGATTAGCCTTAGTGAGATTTTGACCTTGGACAGAGAGCAGCTTGATAACGGGCAGAAATGCACGTTATCATAGTGCTAAGTTCTTAAACAAAGTTGGAATGCATTGTTGAAATATGTTAACGTCCATTAAACATCGTTTGCATGATATTGCGTTCGCATGCGTTCAACGCATTAGAACTATTGATTTTTGTATTTTTGTGCAGAATATGCGTTAACGCAATGCAAAGATTGCGATCATAGGAATTCATTGGTTGAGTGCAACTTCACTACAAGGCTTTGCGTTGATTGTGCTCGCAAACATTCACCCAAGAAGGAGCGCTGCAACTTGGTCAGGAGAACATGGTGGGCGCATCTGGGTGAAAGGCCAATTAAGAGCGATGGGACAGAAAGCTGATGACAGTCGAATTCAAATTAAGTTGACAGCCGATAACGGTCACAAAGTAGATTCAGCTTTATCGGTGATAATTATTCGGTGCATCAGTTAGGAATTAAAGCTGTCCCATTTGTACAACCAGGAGAGAGAAGCTGCCTTTCACCATGGATGCTCTATAAATACCAAGGGCATTCTTCAAAGAAGGGGTTAACCAGTTGATCAGTTCGCACGTCTTTGTTCTTAGTTTTCTTTCATTTTAAGGCAGACACGAGGAAGAAAGTTGTGTCGGTAGATCGTTCCGGTAAGCTTGGGAGAGCGTCGGAAGCTCCAAGGACAGAGAGAGGGCCAACGCCTACGGAAGCGGGAACATCTTTAGATCAGAATAGAGATTTCAGTGTAAAAGGTCTTGATCAGGAAGGAATTGCTACCAGACTATCTACCTTTACTTGCTATTGTCATTTAGTACTCAACTCATTTATAAGAATGGAATTTCTTTCTCTATATCTATTCACTCTCTGTTATTCACGCATGAGTAGCTAAATCAGTTGAATGGGTTGAGAAGCATTTAGCTAGCAGAATTAGGGAATCTTCATTCTTTGCGATTATCTTGTTTATGTATGCTTCATTCGTCCATTAGAGATACTCGGAAGGGTAGTCTAAAAACAGGATCTAGACTTGGGAAGGTCAGGTTAGAATCTAGACTCGGAAGAGCGAGATTAGAACGTATAAAAAAGAGATAGGCACTTAGGAATGAGCACTATTTGTTATCAACGCATTGCATGCATCCTAGAGATAGGATATGATTGTATGCGGTCACCTTGCTTTCATGCATTTTGCATCATCGCATAGGACAAGAGTAGAGACTTAGGGAGAGCTCTATGGACATTTTGCATTCAACACATGCATCCTAGATTTAGGAGCATCGCATTTACATTGGAAAATGACTTGTTGTGCATGGTTGTAACATGATCGCATAGTTTGATGCATTCCCAAGTAATGCTAGCTAAAGATCTTCTCAACTCGTTGTGCATGGTTGTAACATGATCGCATAGTTTGACGCATTCCCAAGTAATGCTAGCTAAAGATCTTCTCAACTCGTTCATCGCATACTCATTGCATCTATCAACGCAACTGTCTTTTCTCAACTTTGCCGCATTTGTTTATTTCTTTTTCATCAACGCAAACAACAAACCCAACACTTATTTATTTACTTGGTTACCGTAAAGTTTTCATAAAAATTACCAATGCAATCTATTTTCACAAGTCCCTATGTTCGACCATGGACTTACCAGGAAACTCAAAGGAATTTACACTTGAATTCAGCTGGGGAAACTTGAGTGCACAACGCAATTCCATTAACGCATATCATCCATATTTCCACTTCATAAATACAAGCATCACAGCTGGTTCGATCGATTTTCTTGAGGTCCAATTTGGTTCAACCTTAAAGATTTTTTGGCTGGTCCGGTTTAGACTTTGTTTGTCCAATTCAGACTTATCTAGTCTGATTCAAGATGCTTGGGTTCGGCTTGGAGCGGTTTGAGTGGTTCAAAGGTAGTTTTGAAGCTGCTTGTAATAGTTAGCCTTTTGTTTGCTTGTTTATGCCAAAACTAAAACCATATCAGTTAGTATTTAATTGTTTATGCATGTGATGTATGTAATAATTAAATCATTCATGTATGTGCATACAGTATGCCATGTAGATTTAAAACCCCACCATAGGAAGCATGTTACATGCATTAAAAGTATGTTATAAATGTTATAATATATAGTGTGCATGTTAGGGTTATATTTAATGTAATGGTTATATTAGATATTGAATGCCTTTGTTAAATGTTGCGGATGTTTAACATGTCTAAAAGTTTTGTAAATTGTTATAAAAGTGGGTTAGACATTTAAAATCCATAATAAAGAACAATTGCATGCTCAATTAGGTTAACAACTAGTTTTAATCGTTAAAATAGATTGTTACCTTATAACATTTGGTTACAAACTCATATCGATTCATAAACTTGTCTAAGGTTGGGGGTACTTAAGTTGACGGTTTACGGAACACCTCCTACCTAGGGATTATGGCCGAAAGCTTGAGCATTGTTAAATGATTTTATGAGCTTGCGTGAGTGATGTGAGGTAATAAAATGGTTTATCACCTAGATATTGTAGGTTAAATCCAATTATAAGCGTTATACTTGGAAAAACCACTTAGAATTAGGTTGTTTAAATTTAGCTGTTATACTTAAGTAAATACCCGAACACATAGAACACTTCAGTGGGAGATTAACAATATATTCGATATATAGTTATTAGCTCTCACGTCCTCAAGAGTTCCCACCGTGAGCTTTAGCAGATGGTACAAAACTACTTTTTAAAGAAAATATGTTTCCATCTAAAGGTGATACTCATTTATTCAGTATCAGACCATTCATAGCAGTCATATCAATTTACCTACTATTCAGTAATTCCTTTTGGTTATCGCATTGTTTTAGCCGATCTCAATATCAGTGTTTTTTTATGGATTGCCATTTCAAGTGTTGCTCCCATCAGACTTCTTATGTTAGGATATGGATCCAATAATAAATATTCCTTTTTAGGTGGTCTACGAGCTACTCCATCCAGAAAGTGTTTACATGGATTAAAAATAAGGTGAATGCGGGAGGTAATTCATAGTAAGTGGGTGAAGGAAATGTGTCAATATTGTCCTACGATCTCCTCCAGTAGTTTGAACCGTGAGATTCCTACGTTGCACCTACTGTCATTTTTAGGCTCTAGCTAGTCGTTAACCACGACGATCCCCTCAGAGGGTTGTAACATAGGATTCTGAACAACCCAAGCATCAGTAAAATGAATAGGGTCTTATAGTTCCGTCTTGGGTATTGTCTTCTATTTCGGGGGCATATTCATAACGTTCTATAAGATCTGAAAATGGCAGGTTACAGTTACAAGGATTATTAATTGTTAGTAAAGATCTTGACCGAAAACGATAAACAAAGAACTATAGGAATAAGGAGTTATTCTGATATAGTATTTGGTTAAGAATTGTCTTGCTTCTGTGAAGGAATTCTTGACTGTCCCTTGGTAGCAATTGTTCTAAATCACTAAAGTGCCGTTGCAAATAAATAAAGATTTATTGAGTACTTTATTATTTTGCTAAAAATGGATTTAGATTCATTATTTAATAGAGTTTTTTTAAAATGTTTCAGAAATGTTGAACTCAATCATACAATTGCTAGCTTCTGATAAATTTAATGGTGAGGGTTATTCCAACTGGAAATCAAACATCAATATGATATTAGTTGTAGACGATCTGAGGTTTGTATTGATGGAGGAATGTCCTCTGGTTCCCAGTTTAACAACCAACCAAAATGTTCGGGACATCTATGATAGGTGGATAAGGGCTAATGAGAAAGCTCGAGCCTATATCTTAACAAGTATATCTGATGTACTTAATAAGAAGCATGAGGTCATGGCCACTGCTCGTGAGATAATGGCGTTATTACAGGTGATATTTGGGCAATTGTCATCCTCTGTTAGACATGAAGCCATTAAGTATGTCTATATTACGCACATGAAGATGGAACCAATGTAAGAGAACATGTTCTCGATATGATGGTTCATTTTAATGTTGCGGAGGCTCACGGGGTGATGATAGATGAGACGAGTCAAGTAAGCATGATACTGGAATCTCTCCCGGAGAGTTATCTGCCGTTTAGAACAAATGTTGTTATGAAAAAAATTACTTATAATTTGACCACGCTGTTGAATGAGTTACAGACTTCTCAATGAATGATGAAACTGAAGGAAAAAGAAATAAATGTTATTTTGAAACCTAAGAAGTTTTATAAAGGGTCTACATCTAGAACGAAAACCACTGATGATAAAAAGTTTGTTCCTTTTTCTTCTAAAGAAAGCCGTTCGAATGAAGAAGAAACGAAAAGGGAAAAAGAAAACCACATCTAAGAAACCCAAAAAAAAAAAAAAACTCCCAAAGGAAATTGTTTCCATTGCGGAGAAGTTGGGCACTGGAAACGCAACTGCCTAAAGTATTTGGCTGAGAAGAAAGCAGCAAAGGCAAAACAAGGTAAATCTGATTGACTAGTTGTTGAAATATGTCTAGTGGAGAATTCTCACCTTACCCGGATATTGGATTCATGTGTCGTTAATCATGTTTGCACTTTTCTATAGGAAACTAGTTCTTGGAGAAGACTTTTTCTAAACAAAAAATGACTTTCAAGGTGCGAACGAGTGAAGTTATTTCAGCTGAACAGTGGGAGATGTAAAGTTGTTTTTTGGATACACTTTTATCTTACATAGGAATGTATTTTATGTACCTAAGATGAAAAGAAATTTGATCTCCATTTCCTGTCTGCTAGAAAATATGTATAGAGTATCTTTTAAATGTAATGAAGTGTTTGTTTATTCAAGAGGTGTTCATATTTGTTCTGCAAGACTTGAAAATAACTTGTACATTTAAAACCAACTGAAGCAAAAGTCATTTTAAATATAAAGATGTTTAAAACGGTTGAAACTCATAATAAGAAACGGAAAATTTCTCCTAACACCTATCTTTGGAACCTCAGACTTAGTCACATTGATCTCCAAGATTGATAGATAGGTAAAAAGCGGTCATCTAAATCCGTTAGAAGATAGTTCTTTACCTCTATGTGAATCATTTCTTGAGGAAAAAATGACTAAAAGATCTTTTTCTGACAAAGGTCTTCATGCCAAAGAGCCTCTCGAACTTATACATTCAGACCTATGTGGTCCAATGAATGTTAAAGCTCGAGAAGGCTATCAGCATTTCATTGGTTTTATTGATGATTACTCTAGATATGGTTATATTTACTTAATCAGTCATAAGTCTGAAACTCTTGAAAAGTTCAAAAAATTTAAGGCTGAGACTAAAAATCTGTTATGTAAAAGAATTAAAACACTCCAATCTGATCGAGGTTGTGAGTATGTGGATTTATAATTCTAGAAAAATCTAGTAGATCATGGAATTTAATCCCAACTCACAGCACCTAGAACACCACAACAAAACGATGTTGCAGAAAGGAGAAATCAAGCCTTGTTAGACATGGTTCGATCTATGATGAATTATGCTTAGTTACCTCAATCCTTTTTGGGGTATGCAGTACAAACTGCAGTATTTATTCTAAACGTTGTTCCTTCAAAAAGTGTTTCAGAAACATCGTATGAATTATAGAAAGGATGCAAAACTAGTTTACGTCATTTTCGTATCTGGGGTTATCCAGCACATGTGTTGGTACAGAATCCTAAGAAATTTAACACGTTTGAAATTATGCCTATTTGTAGGATACCCCAAAGAAACAAAAAGAGGATTGTTTTATGATCCCCAAGAAGATAAAGTATTTGTATCGACAAATGCTGCGTTTTTTGAAGAGGATCATATAAAAAATCATCTACCTCGCAGTAAACTAATATTGCAAGTGTTGGGTTTTATGTCCTAAAACTCGTGGTTTGTAAACATTAGAACTTATTCTGAGAATTCAATAAAGTTTTTGTTGAATATATTATTTTTTAGAAATCCAATAAACTTAAGTCTCTTGACTATCATATGAGTACTTGAACTTTATGTGGAGACATTACAAGTGGATCAGGTTCGAGTAAATAGTCAAAATGATTATAGTATATGAATAAGGTTGGATACCTTATTTTGGTAACACTATTGGATGCGGCCTACTCTGTAGTTGTTACAAAGTGTTGTAAAGTGCTACATACGAAGTGATCCTAATTCGTGCATGTTGAGACATGAGGAGTGGGGGTGTCCTGTGAAAATGAGTTTTGTGCAAGATCGGACCACGAAACCTGTCACTCTTACTTTATAATGCTATTTACTATTTAAGACTGACTATTTCGAAGCGATGACCTATGTAACTATTTCAAGTGCTGATTCAGGGTCTTGAACAAGAGGCCTCACCCTCTCATTGGCCTGAGAGGGATTCGATTTGTTGATTGGATCACAAATCAATTGTTCATTAGGGGATCAGTGGAACTTAAAGAACAAGAGGTAATTACGGGGGTAAAACAGAGATTCGACCCAACCGTTATTACGAGCAATTCCTGAAGGGTTAACTTACTAATCATGGTTATATCGAGTGGACATAATATATCTACAGTGAGGGGAGTTTAGCTATGGGCTTTAGTGGAAGCACTCATTAGTTAACGAATATGGGTTAGATCGGTCTAATGAGTTTAGCCGATTAATTTCGGATTGTTGGAGCCCATGATTTGTAGGTCCGCAAGGTCTCCCTGCTAGCTCGTAAATGGGTAAGCTTTAGGGTAGCTTGAGAAATTAATTTGAAACGTTCAAATTAAATGAAACAAGAGAATAAATATTTAAATATGATTTAAATATATGAAGATGATTATTATGCAAAATTTAATTTAATATTTGATATTAAATTAATTTTTTTTAAAAATTAATTTAAGAAATTAATTTAAGAAAATAAAATTTTGAATTAAAATGATTTAAAAGTCATTTTTTGTTTCAAAAATAAAATGAAAAATTCGTTTTCATGGTTGCACAAAATGGAAAAAGAGTTTTCTCCATTATCATCATCTTTATGCTCACACACAAACCATTATCTTCTTTACTTTAATTCTCCAAGCATGAGTTGCAAGCCATGTACTCCATCTCTTTTCGTGTTCATCTTGATATATAAAGAAGATTAGAGTTGTTGGAGAAGGAAGGATACAGAATTCGAAGAGAAAATCTATGGTGAAGAAGAAACTGTCTTCTTCAATTTGCAATTGTGAGCTTTCCTTGTTTATTGACATCTTCAAGCTGTTATTGAGTCCCACAACTCTGCCTAAAGTACCAAGAGTATAGTAGGGAAGGCTTTGAGGTGGTTCACGTTGATATCAAGTGAAGACAACAACTGAATAGACATTTTCTTGGAGAGTTCATCAAAGGTATGTTCTGAAAACCCATTTTTTATGAAGAGCATGCTTTAGTTTTTTACAAAATTAGTGAATTAGAATGCTTATGGATCCTTGATACTTCCGCTGCATGTTGTTTACCTCTTACAGTAAGAAATAACCAAAGATGCTACAGAAACATCAACAAGAGTTGTTGATCAAGCTGGTCCATTAACAACTGTTGTTGTCCCATCACGTCCATCCCAAGAGTTAAGGATGCCTCGACGTAATGGGAGGGTTATTCAACAACCTAAACGCTATATGGGTTTAATAGAAACTCGAAACATCATATAGAATGATGGTTTAGAGGATTCATTAACCTTCAAGAAGGAAATGGAGGACGTTGATACAAAATAGTGGATAAAAGCCATGGACGATGAAATGGAGTCTATAAAACTAGACCAAACTGGCAAGGTGTGATAACTTGTAGAAATACAAGTTATTTATGTCACCTTATCTAGATATTGCAGCCAAAAGTTAGTAAATATGCACCTATTGTATGAAAACTAGCCTAGTATTACAATAATTATAAATGTTTGCAATTACACCCACTAACACCATAAAGATGGAAGACAAGCCGAATTTTACTCTGTTTTGCAGGAGACCAAGTCACCGCTTGCGCTCAGGGCTCAAGAGAAACTGATCAACGCATCTCTGTCACATTGCGTCCGTCAATCAATAATGACGAGATGATTACCACAATGACGGCGCAATGCGACAGTCGATCCAGAGCTATGTTGCAACTGCATGCGGTAATAAAAACAACACCGCATGCGAACCCATGATCGAAAGAGGTAGCAGAGCAACGCAAAAGCAGAGGATTGAGACACGTGTACAACTAACGGTTGTGCAGAATTAACGGTCTGATTGCATACCAGAAGGAATAATATCCCTCCATCTTCAGAATTGCCATAACAATTAGTGGGGACCACAAGGCCAGAGTCAAAGACCTGCACCTATAAATACCCCATAGATTTCAGAGAAAAGAAATGCTACTGGATACAGGGTAAGTGCTGCAAAACTATTGAGAGAAAAGGCTGAGCTGAGTGCATAAGTGAAGAAATTCAGGAAGAAGACGAGATAAGGCCAAGAGGTGAATCTCAGATCTGATCTGCCAAACACCCGATTGAAAGCTTTGTGCAAAGATCCCTGCTACCGGTGGAGCAAGCCTGAGAGGGAAGCTCTTCCTACCATCAAATCCATCCTATTTGGCAAGCAGATCTCCATCGAATCAGTGCCAAGACATTGGCACTTGTTTGTATCTATTCTATCTCTTTCATCGTTGTGTTTCACTGTTTCTTTACCTCTTCATTCACACCATATATCAAATGTTTAAAGAGATATTAAATGTTTCGATAGCTTTCATTTACCATTTTCTGTCTATTTACATTCACCCGTCAATCACTTTCTTCATGATGTCTTCTTAATTCCCTGATAAGTAATATGAATTAACCAAGTACTTAATATGTGTTAAAGATATAAAATGCATTTAGCTAAGGCATGCTAGACGACATCTTCACCTGTGAAAGCAGAAGTGAAGATGCCATTTCGACCTATCGAGAGAAGGTCAGAAGAATGTGTTAACTAAAGTGAGTATTACTTCCAGACATGGAAGCAACCTTGCGTTCATTACGTTAGTCTCTGTTTCACCACAGACATGTGGGAACATGGCGGATCATTGAAAGGTGTACGCCAAGAGAAGAGCGGAACAACATTTGTAGCTTCAACGCAATTGAGAACTTACGTTGTTATATTCTTTGTCTTTGTCTTTCTATTATGTTCATAAGACTTGCCGCCGCATTCCACGTTCTTTGCATAACTTTCACAGCCAGCTTGACCCCAACATCTTGTAATATGAAGCCTATATCTTGTATCATCTAGCTTAGATTAATTGTATTTTTATTTTATTATCGCACCTTTACTACTTTACTCTACTTTATTGCAATTTATATACCTGTACAAACCAAACTTTTAAAGATTGAAAACCTGGTCGCATATATCATGAACATACCACAATAACCTAAATCAGTCCCCGTGTTCAACCTTGGATAACACCAAGAAACTTACGGTGGAATTACACTTGGTTCCATCGTAAGGAAACTTGTAACAATGCATGGCATACTACGTGAACATCTATAATTAATGCATATCTAGCGGTAGTATCGCATCATTTAGAGCATAGAACATCATCAATCATACATCTTAGTGTTAGCATATATAAAACGATCAACAAGGTGCAATTCTATAAAGCCAAACTCATGTCATAAGGTTTTACCCAAAGAGAAGGAGTTGATTATGAAGAAACTTTTTCTTCTATTGCCATAATAAAGTCAATAAGAACACTTCTTTCCATTGGCACATGTTATGACTATGAAATATGGAAAATAGATGTCAAGACAACTTTTCTAAATGGCTATCTTGATGAAAGTATTTTTATGTCTCAACTAGAAGGGTTCATTGAAAAAGGACAGGAATAGAAAGTATGTAAGCTTAATCGATCCATTTATGAATTGAAACAAGTATCTAGATCCTAGAATAGGTTTGACACTACGATCAAATCTTATGGCCTTGAATAATATGTTGGCAAACCTTGTGTGTTCAAGAAGATAGTCAACAAGACTGTAGCGTTCTTAGTTATTTATGTTGATGATATCTTACTCATTGGTAATGATACAAGTTTCCTAGCTGACATAAAGAGATGGTTAACAACACAGTTCCAAATGAAAGTTTTGGGTGATTCTCAATATGTTATAGGAATATAGATCTTTCGGAACCGAAAGAATAGAACATTAGGACTATCTCAGGCTTCTTATATTGACAAGATGTTGTCAAGATATAATATGCAAAATTCAAAAAAGAGTATGTTATCTTTTAGACATGGAATTCATTTGTCGAAGGAAAAGTGTTCTAAGACACCTCAAGATGCTGAGGAAATGACAAGAATTCCATACGCATCTACAGTTGGGAGTTTGATATACACCATGTTGTGTACACGCCCTGACATATGCTTTGCAGTTGGAATCGTCAGCAGGTTCCAGTCCAATCCAGGACACAATCATTGGACTGTTGTAAAAAGCATCCTCAAGTATGTAAGGAGAACGAGGGACTATATGCTTGTGTATGGACCTAAGGATTTGTTCCTTACAGGATACACTGATTCTGATTTCCAGAATGACCTAGATTCCAGGAAATCTACTTTAGGATCAGTTTTGACTCTTAACGGAGGATCTATAGTTTGAAGAAGCATTAAGCAAAGTTATATCACTGACTTCACAATGGAAGCGGAATACGTGGCTGTATGTGAAGCTGCTAAAGAAGCAGTATGGCTATGCAAATTTTGGCTGATATGGAAGTAGTTCCAAATGCACCTGCCTATCACACTGTATTGTAACAATAGTGGTGTTATTGCCAACTCAAAAGAACCTAAGAGTCACAAACATGGAAAACACATTGGAGAAAGTACCATCTCATCAGAGAGATAGTACATCGAGGAGATGTGATCGTCATAAAGATTGCCTTTGAAGACAACCTTGCTGATCCTACAAAGTCCCTCTCAGCTAAAGTGTTCGAGGGCTACCTAGTTGGACTAGGACTTCGAGTAATGTAATATAGGGCAATCTATGGTATTAGAGATGCCCTAGTTTATTGTATTTTCCCTTTATATTTCTCAACATTATATTGTATATATTTGTTCTCACTAGAGTTTTAGTCCAAGTGGGAGACTGTTGGAAATGTCCTAGAACTCGCAGTTCGTGTTAAACATTCTATTTATAAATAATAATAAATTGTTGATTTTGTATTCTATTATGAAAATCAATAAATACATCCATGGCTATAGTCTGAATACTTTAAATTTATGTGGTGACATAAACAGGATCAAGTTAACAGTATATAGCCTAAATGGTCTAATAAGTATATGGATGAAATTGGGTATCTCATCCTAGTAACAATATTGGATGCGACCCACTTTGTAGTTGTTACAAAGAGTTGTAAAGTGCTACAAACGATGTGATCCATAGATCATTCATGTTGAGACAGTTGAGTGAGAGCATCCTATGTAATGAGTTTGCATATAGACTGGACCACGAAAATAGTCACTTTTCTTTATAATGACTGTTTACTGTTAAAACTGACTATTTCATTTATTAAGTAACCTAGGTTAACTCGATCTTAATCTTGAGCTAGCTTTTCTGTTTGTTCAGGATCATCCTTTGATCTGCAAATGATGAGAGTAGTCCAACAACACTACTCAATGTGTCTCCCATTTTGGGGATAAGACTAGATGAATAGCTTGAGAAATAGCCTTGCAAGATGGAATTCACTTCTACCCGATTTAGGGTTAGTAGATAGGTTGTTCTCTTAAGTACTGATACTAAATCTTGAACAATTGGGGCCCCGCCTTCTCATGAGAGAGAAAAGACTTGATTCATAGGTATTTTGAATTAAAATTGTTCATTAGAGAGTCAGTGAGAACTTAAGGAATAAGATGTATTCACAGGGTAAAATGATTACCTTGTTGGGTTTTATGTCCTAAAACTCATGGTTTGTAAACATTAGAACTTATACTGAGAATTTGATAAAGTTGTTGTTGAATATTTTTTTTTTAGAAATCCAATAAACCTAAGTCCCTTGACTATTATATGAATACTTGAAATTTATGTGGAGACATACAAGTAGATCAGGTTCGAGTAAATAGTCAAAATGATCTATAGTATATGAATAAGATTGGGTACCTTATTCTGGTAACACTATTGGATGCGGCCTACTTTGTAGTTGTTACAAAGAGTTGTAAAGTGCTACATAGAAGTGATCCTAATTCGTCCATGTTGAGATATGAGGAGTGAGGGTATCTTGTGGAAATGAGTTTTGTGCAAGATCGGACCACAAAACCTATCACTCTTACTTTATAACATTGTTTACTGTTTAAAACTTACTATTTCAAAGCGATGACTGATGCGTTATTTTATTAAATGGAATTATGGATGATATGTGTTGATGGATTGCGTTGTGCACTCAAGTTTTCCCAGTAGAATTCAAGTGTAAATTCCTTTGAGTTTCATGGTAAATCCAAGGTCGAACACAGGGAACTTGTGAAAATAGTTGCGTTGGTGATTTTTATGAAAACTTGCGGTAACAAGTTAAATGAATAAATCGTTGGGTTTGTTGTTTGCGTTGATGAAAATAAATAACGAATGCGGCAGAGTTTGAAAAGAGTTGGTAACGGGAAATACGATGAATATGGGTAAATGGGTTGAGAAAAGTTTCGGCTAACACTCCCTAGAATGCGTCCATGCTTTGCGATCATGCAACATGCAAACAATAGTAAACCACCTCTCGGCGTGAATGTTACGGCTTCTAAGGCTAGAACGCATGCGATAACTATGCGATAAGTCTACAGGGTTTACACATAAACCTCTATCTATATTTATGTGATGACAACATGACATTCACACAAATATGCGACCACATAATATCACTCCCATTCCTAGGATGCATGCGATGCAAGTTGACAAATAGAGCTTATCTCTAAGTTTCTATCTCTTGTTTATGCAAATCTAATCTTACTCTTTCGAGTTTAGAATCTAACCTAGCTCTCTCGAGTCATTAGGTTCTTTCTTTAGATTCTCTCTCGAGTAACTCTAAAGGGTATTTTGCACAGCATACAATAAGACAATCGCAAGCGTGAATTTCCTAGTTCATGTTAGCTTAGTTCTTCTCAACCCATTCAACTAGTTTTGCTACTCATACATATTAAGAGGGTAAGCAAATGTAGAAATAGTACTTCCATTGAATAGATATGAGATGAAGTACAAAATAACAATGCAAGTATAGTAAAGAGCCTGGTAGCAATTTCTTGCTGCCAGGAATTTACACTATTTCTACTCGTGCTCTAAAGATATTCTCACTCTCGCGAGAGTCGGCCTGCTCTATGCTCTTACACCCCAAGGTTCTCTCTCGAGCTACCCTGGGCGATCTCCGGCGTCACTACTCTTTTCTTGCTCCATCGTAAAATGGAAAAGAAAACTATGAATAGAGCACTGATGAATTCGTTAACTGATCAACCACTTTTCTAAAGATTGCACTTGATATTTATAGGGCATCAAAGGTGAAAGGCAGCTTCTCTCTCCTAGTTGTACAGATGGGAAAACTTTAATTCCTGATTGACGTGCTGGATAATTTTTACCGATAAAGCTCAATGTAATTTATGACCGTTATCGACTGTCAATTTAATTTGGATCCGGCTGTCATCAGCTTTTTGTCCCATCGCTCTTAATTATCCTATCACCCGGATGCGCCCACCATGTTACACTGACCAAGTTACGGTGATTCTTCTTGGGCGAATGCTTGCAAGCACGATCAATGCAAAGTCTTGAGGTGAAGTTGCGCTCGACCAATGTATTCTTATGATCGCAATCTCTACATTGTGTTAATGCATATTCTGCACAACAATGTAAAGATCAACTACTCTAATTCATTGGACGCATGCGACCGCAATATTATAGAATTTATGCTTAATGGATGCAATTTAACATATTTCATCAACGCAATCCAACATTGTTTAAGAACTTAACACTATGATAATGTTCATTTCTGCCTATTATCACACCCTCAAATTTAAACAATGTTTGTCCTCAAGCATAAGCTAAATATTTCGTTAGCAAGTTAACCGCAAAGTTTTCTTCCCTAGATTTCTCCAGGATACTTCATTCAAATCCTATATACTAGAATTTTCTTAAGTCTTATTCAAGTCTCTTCTTAAAATATTTCTAAGACTTAGGGATTGCAAGCTTAACTTTGAAAAGGACTTTACTAAATTCCGGAACATCACATGATTTATTTTAAAAGAAAATTTTCTTTCGAGTGTCAAATGATTTTATCCTTGCACAAAAATTTTCTTCATTGCTATTTTTTTTTTCTGACCTTGCGCTAATCTGAGTACCTTGCCTTCGTTTTGGTTTGCCCCCACGTGTGTCATGCGGACATCCAACTACGAGCAATGCACTCTTTCCCAGTCTAAACTCATACTGATTTGGCAGTGAAGTCGCGGTCATCGATTTATGCGTTCATCCTAGTAACTTACTTTCGTTTTGGCTTGCCCCCACGTGTGTCATGCGGACATCCAACTACGGGTAAGTGCCTTTCACAACTTAACTCTTATCAACAAGGGTTTCCCATTGCATTGACAGTGGAGTTGTTATTCTCAAAAATGTTTTTTTTTTTTTTTTTTTGTAGAAGATAGCAAGGTCGAAAAATAAATACCTCACCCCTAAATTTAAAATGCGGCAATATCCTCATTGCCAAAAGAAGTTAAAATAGGTCATGCGATGGTCATAGAATGCTTGTAAAGAGAGTTTGAAAGGAAGCTAGGAAACCCCTAACTTCTAGAAATATTTCATGAGGTGAATATCTTAAGACTAAGTTGACTCTAATGTGTACGAAAGATAGAAGTATATTTATCATCATTGAAATCATACTTGGATAAGAAACAGAATGCGGTAACTCACTAAATTTATCTGTGTCAAATGATTGCGGTGTTAAAAAGGATGTAGTGATAAAATTTCGAAAACTAAAATGCAATGTGATTGCGCAAAATTGGAAATAGAGCTAAGGAAGAGTACACCCCAAATTTTGCATTGTTGCCCGCATTGTATTAACGCATCCATCCTTGCGGCGATCACTCTTCGTTGGGTTGAGGTGATGTAACAAGATAAATGTTGCTTCGCATAACATTTCCGCAATCTAGCGCCTCGATCGTTGTAAGAAAAACAAAGAGAGGGTCAAATTAGTTTAAACAAAATAAAAATCATTATCGCAATTTTTTTTTGTTTTTTTTAATGTAAAAACGATAGTGATAGTAAAGTAAGGATAAATCAGAATTGAAAAGATAGTGAAATTTCGAGTAATGAAGAAAAGAGTTGAAGACTTGAGGTTTCCCAAAACTTGTGTCCCTGATAAGTTGCAATTATTTGATAACGCAGGGACCACCTACTTCCTTCTTCATTCAAAGTATCTTAGTTCCATGGAGTCGACTTGGCGATGCCAGTCTTCTGCATGGTAAGCCTTTACTCGCTGCCCATTGATTTTGAATATGTTGGTTCCGTCATCATTTGATAATTCCATCGCACCATGTGGAAGTACTTGTCGAATTCTGAACGGTCCGAACCAACGTGACTTTAGCTTTCCCAGGAAGAGTGGCAGATGTGAATTGAAAAGCAAGACTTTTTTTCCTATTTGAAGGTTCTTATTGCATATGCGTTGATCATGCCAACGCTTGGTTCGCTTTTTTTAAATCTTCGCATTTTCATATGCGTTGTTCCTCCATTCTTACAGCTCAACCAGTTGCATTTTCCGCTCTTCCCCTGCCTTCTTCAAATCAAAATTCAGCTTCTTTACCGCCCACAGTGCCTTATATTCCAACTCCAAAGGCAAGTGACATGCTTTACCAAATACCAGCGCATAGGAGGACATACCAATGGGTGTTTTACATGCGGTCTGGTATGCCCACAACGCCTTGTCAAGCTTTGGACACTTTAGCTTGGCCATTCGTTTGTGGATGGTATGCGGTGGCCACTTTGCGGAGGATATTGTACTTGCGCAGCAGCTCCTTGATATTGTGATTGACAAAGTGTGATCCTTCATCACTTATGATGGCACGAGGAGTTCAAAAACAAGTAAAAATATTTTTCTTCAGGAACTGGGAGACTACCGCCACATCACTTGCGGCGCATGCAGTTGCCTCTACCCACTTGGAGACATAGTCGACGGTTAATAAAATATAATGCTTACCATTTGAAGGAGGGAATGGTCCCATGAAATCAATCTCCAATACGTCAAATAGTTCCAGCTCCAAGATAGTATTCATTGGCATTGCGTTCTTCTATGAAATGTTGCCTGTGCATTGACACCGATCACATTTCATTGCATAGTCGACAACAACCTTAAACAATGAAGGCCAAAACAATCCACTTTGCAAAACTTTGGCAAAGTACGTTGCCCTCCAAAGTGCCCTCCATATGGCGAATCGTGCCACTGTGAAAATATGCATTGTTGAGCAGCATCTGGTACGCATAATCGAATGATTTGGTCTGCTCCTCTTTTATACAGATTCGGCTCATCTCAATAATAGTGTCTACATTCATTCTTGAGCTTTCTCCGTTGATGGTAGGTGTAATATTCAGGGAATTTTTCACAAACCAAGTAATTAACGATGTCTGCATACCAGGGCAATTCTTCTATGTGGAATAGCTGCTCATCCGAAAACACAACACTCACCTCAGATTCATTGCGGTCACCCTCTGTATTTTCCAATCTGAACAAGTGATTCATAACTTGATTCTCTGTCCCCTTCCGATCAATTATTTCAATATAAAATTCTTGAAGTAGGAGAACCCATCTGATCAACCTTGGCTTTGCGTCCTTCTTTGTCATCAAATATTTGATTGCCAAATGATCAGTGTGAATGAGTACCTTGATTCCCAATAGATATGCCCGAAATTTTTCCAACGCAAAAATCATAGTCAGGAGTTCTTTTTCAGTGGTGGTATAATTGATTTGAGCAGGGTTCAGAGTTTTACTCGCATATGCGATCAGGTGCAAAATAGTTTTCTTCTTTTGCGCTAATATGCCTCCCATCGCATACCCGCTTGCGTCGCACATGATTTCGAACGACAGTGTCCAATCCGGCGTAATCAAGACGGGCGTGATAATTAGCGCATCTTTTAAAACTCGAAATGCATTGAGGCAATTGTTGTCAAATTCAAACTTTCTGTCCGCCTCTAACAACGCACTCAGTGGTCATGCAATCTTAGAAAAGTCTTTAACAAATTGCCTATAGAATCCAGCATGCCTCAAGCAGCTTCGCACAACATTCACGTTGGTTGGAGTTGGAAGATTTTCAGCTGCGTCGATCTTTGCTTTGTCCACCTCCAACCCTTCTCGAGAGACCTTGTGTCCCAACACTATACCCTCTTTCACCATGAAGTGACATTTTTCCCAGTTGAGCATCAGGTTCATCTCTTCACATCTTTTCAGAATTTTCTCCAAATTGGCCAGGTAGACTTCATTAGTGTTCCCATAAATGGAGAAGTCGTCCATAAATATTTCCATTTAGTCTTTGAGAAAGTCTGAAAAGATCGCCATTATGCACCTCTGGAATGTGCTCGGAGCATTGTAAAGGCCAAACGGCATGCGGCGAAAAGAAAATGTCTCGTATCGGCAGGTGAATGTGGTCTTGTCTTGGTCTTCAGGAGCTATCATGATTTGATTATACCTGACATATCCATCCAAGAAACAATAAAAATCGTTCCCTTCTAATCTGTCCAGCATTTGATCGATGAATGGAAAAGGGAAGTGATCTTTCTTTGTGGTCACATTCAATTTGTAGTAGTCCATACATATGCGGTATCAATTCATTATTCTCATTGGGGACTACCGTCATTTTGCCCTTCTTTGGCATACATTGCACAGGGCTGACCCACTTGCTGTCTGCAATGGGATAGATAATGCCCGCATCCAGCCATTTGATAATCTCCTTTTTGACAACCTCCTTCATCGCAGGGTTAAGTCTGCGTTGATTTTTAATTGTTGCTTTGTGGTCGTCCTCAAGACGAATGTGATGCATGCAGTACGCGGGGCTAATTCCTATGATGTCAATGAGCGTTTAGCCAATTGCTCGCACATGTTTTTTGAGAATGCTCATCAACGCATTCTCTTGATCTGTGTTGAGCGTAGAGGAAATTATCACTGGCAGCTTCTCATTCTGCCCCAGAAATGCGTACTTCAAATGTGTTGGTAGGGTCTTCAGTTCAAGTGTTGGTGGTTCCATGAGGGAAGGTTGCGTTGCTTTTTTTTCTTCTTTTGGTTCTTTTTCTTGCGTTGCGATCATTCCTTCTTCTTTGTTTGTTTTTGCTACGATCGCATTGCAGGCAGCTACGGATGCATTGGCATCCTCTTCTTCACACTCTTCATCAGACTTTTTTTCTTCAATCAAATTCAGGTCATCGTCAGAATCTTGTAAGTCTTCCTCTCCGGGCATTTCATGGCACGAATTATATTAAATTTGAGCTTCTATCCGTTTATGCTCAAAGTGATTTTTCCCTTGTGCATATGAATTTGAGCACGACCCGTTGATACGAAAGGTCACCCCAAAATGATGGGCACATATTTGTCGGCCTCATAATCTAGGATGATGAATTCAGCCGGCAAAATAAATTTATCAATCGTGATCAGCAAATCCTTCACCTTACCTTCTAGATGAACCAGAGATCTGTCAGCAATTAGAGAGTCACTGATGTGGGCACAAGTTGCCCTACATTTAATTGTCAAAAGATTGACAGTGGCATCAAATTTATGCTGGCCCCCAAGTCACACAGGGCTTGCCCAATATAAAGTCCTCCTATGGAACAAAGAATCGTGAAGCTCCCAGGATCGCTCATCTTCGGTGGAATAATAGATTTGGAACTTTGCATTAATGCCATCGTGGCAAATTTTCCAGCGCCTATCTTCTTAGTTACCATGTCCTTTAGAAACATGGCATAGGCAGGCATTTCCTCAATCGCTTCACTGAAAGGAAGATTAACATGTAATTGTTTTAACATAGACAGGAAGCGTTGGTACTGTACCTCTTTTTTTTTCTTCTTCCTTAGCCTTTGAGGAAGGGTTGTAACTGAACTTTCACGGTTCCCATTTCACTTGACTTTGAGGTTGACACAACCTCAGGTTCTACTGCTTCATTTTCTTTTTCTTCTTCTTGCATTGCCGCAATCTCAGGCTCAGTTGCGATGGAAGTTGATTTGTTCTGCTTCTTCTTTTCTCCTTCCACAGTCTTTCCACTACGCAATGTCACAACCTGACATTGCTCTTTTCCTGATCCCCCTGGGTTTCGTGGAAGCTTGGTTGAACTTGGCAATGCCCCTTGCGGTCTACTTTTGAGTTCATTTGCAATCTGGCCCATTTGCAATTCGAGGTTGCGGATGGACGTAGCCTGACTTTGAAGTATTGTCTCGTTTTTCTCTATATATTACTTCAACAGGCTCTCTAGAGAAGAATATTGTGTTGGTTATTGTGAGCTACTTCTTGGTTGCTCTATTGACTGTTGTTGCATTGGAAGAATCCTGGTGGCCCTTCTTTGTGCGCCAAGATTGAAAATTTTGTTGTTGATTCTTCCAAGGAAAATTGGGGTGGTTTCTCCACCTGGGGTTGTAAGTATTTGAAAAGGGATTATTCTTTATAAAATATACAGATTGTGGATTTTCGGGCAATCTTCCATCGCATGCCCATCACCGCAAGTCGCACACCTTGTGGTGTTTTGACTTATTGCGTTAATTTGCCCACCTTACAGTGTTGGGCTGCTGATCTCCATTCCTTGAATAAAATTAATCATTGCAGTCATTTGGTTTGTAACGAAACAATGACACCGTTATTTGCATTTGAATTTTTGAGTCTCAACCTTTGGTCACACTCTCGCCTGTCTTCATGGTTCTTAGAGATTCGATCCAGAATATTCTTCGCCTCCTCGTAAGTTTTGTCAAGCAGACCACCAGCGACTACCGCATTGGCAGTAGTCTACGAAGCAGGATTCAAACCGTGATAGAAAATTTTCATTTCAAGGCAGTCTGGTAGCCCATTATGCGAACAATCTCGAACCAACCTTTTAACCTCGCTCAAGCATCGTTGAGCGATTCGTCCATATCTTGCTCAAAATTAGTAATAAGCTTTCTTCGTCTTGCGTTCTCGGTAGGTAGAAAATACTTTTTCCATGAATTTCTCCACTCCTTCTCCCAAGAAGTAATCTCTCCTGGTTCGAGCGAATAAGCCCATTTTCTAGCCTGATCATAGAGAAAAAATGGGAACAACGTTAATCGAACTTCTTCAGTACAGATGTTCAGGAACACAAAAGTATTGCAGATTTCAATAAAACTTCGGAGGTGGGCATGCGAATCCTCGCCATGCCTTCCTCTGAATTGACTTACAGTCTGGATCATCTGCAGCATCACCAGTTTCATCTCGAATCTGCTTCCATTAAGGGCAGGCCTCATGATTCTCGGAGATAAATCATAGAGGTTTGGTGATGCATAGTCCCTAATGAGCCTATTGCGATCATTTGCCAATAGAATCAGATTCGCCATGACATTATTATCATTTGGTGCTCCACCTCTAGGCTGCTCCGCCATCTATTATTTATCGGATTGTGGTTGCTGTTGGCGGTCTCGTAGTCTCCTTCGAAATGTTCTCTCAATCTCCGTGTCGTAGTTCACCAGAGATTGAGAGTTCTGCAAAGAAATCACAAAAATTTTTGTTAACAACTATTTTGCCGAAGTCCCCAGCAATGGCGCCAAAAACTTGATGCGTTATTTTATTAAATGGAATTATGGATGATATGCGTTGATGGATTGCGTTGTGCACTCAAGTTTCTCCACGAAATTCAAGTGTAAATTCTTCTGAGTTTCTTGGTAAGTCCAAAGACGAACACAGGGACATGTGAAAAGAGTTGTGTTGGTGATTTTTATGAAAATTAACGGTAACCAGTTAAATGAATAAATCGTTGGATTTTTTGTTTACGTTGATGAAAATAAATAATGAATGCGGCAGAGTTTGAAAAGAGTTGGTAACGGGAAATATGATGAATATGCAGTGAACGGATTGAGAAAGGTTTCGGTTAACACTCCCTAGAATGTGTTCATGCTTTGCGACCATGCAACATGCATACAATAGTAAACCACCTCTTGGCGTGAATGCTACGGCTTCTAAGGCTAGAATGCATGCGATAACTATGCAATAAGTCTACAAGGTTTACACATAACCCTCTATCTCTATTTATGCAATGACAACATGACATTCACACAAATATGCGACCACATAATATCACTCCCATTCCTATGATGCATGCGACGCAAAGTGACAAATAGAGCTTATCTCTAAGTCCCTATCTCTTATTTATGCAAACCTAATCTTGCTCTTTCGAGTTCAGATTCTAACCTAGCTCTCTTGAGTCATTAGGTTCTTTCTTTAGATTCTCTCTCGAGTAACTCTAAGGGGTATTTTGCACAGCATACAACAAGACAATCGCAAGCGATGAACTTCCTAGGTCATGTTAGCTTAGTTCTTCTCAACCCATTCAACTAGTTTAGCTACTCATGCGTATTAAGAGAATGAGCATATGTAGAAATAGAACATCCATTGAATAGATATGAGATGAAGTACAAAATAACAATGCAAGTATAGTAAAGAGCCTGGTAGCAATTTCTTGCTACCAGGCATTTACACTATTTCTACTCGTGCTCTAAAGATATTCTCACTCTCGTGAGAGTCGGCCCACTCTCTGCTTTTACGCCCCAAGGTTCTCTCTCGAGTTGCCTTGGGCGATCTCTAGTGTCACCACTCTTCTATTGCTCCATTGTAAAATGGAAAAGAAAACTATGAACAGAGCATTGATGATTTCGTTAACTGATCAACCGCTTTTCTGAAGATTGCACATGGTATTTATAGGGCATTAAAGGTGAAAGGCGTCTTCTCTCTCCCAGTTGTACAGATGGAACAACTTTAATTCATGATTGACGCGCCGGATGATTGTTACCGATAAAGCTGAATGTACTTTGTGACCGTTATCGGCTGTCAACTTAATTTGGATCCGGCTGTCATCAGCTTTCTGTCCCATCGCTCTTAATTATCCTATCACCCGGATGTGCCAACCATGTTTCGGTGACCAAGTTGTGGTGATTCTTCTTGGGCGAATGTTTGCGAGCAAGATCAACGCAAAGTCTTGGGGTGAAGTTGCACTCAACCAATGTATTTCTATGATCGCAATCTCTGCATTGCGTTAACGCATATTCTGCACAAAAATGTAAAGATCAACTGCTCTAATGCGTTGGACGCATGCGACCGAAATATTATAGAATTTATTCTTAATGGACGCAATTTAACATATTTCATCAACGCAATCAAACATTGTTTAAGAACTTAGCACTATGATAATATATATTTCTGCCCGTTATCAATGACCTAGGTAACTTAACCAAAATCCTAAGCTAACCATGAGCTCCTTTTTGTCGGGATTAACATTTGATCTGCAAACGGTGAGAGTAGACCAATTTCCTCTGCTCAATAAGCTTACCATTTTGGGGATAAGATTGGATGAATAGCTGGGAACATAGAGTGCACGAGGGAATTCACTCCTACCCGATTAGGGTTAGTAGAGAGGTTGTTCCCTTTAAGTGCTGATTCTGGGTCTTGAACAAGAGGCCTCACCCTCTCATTGGCATGAGAGGGATTTGATTTGTTGATTGGATCACAAATCAATTGCTCATTAGGGGATTGGTGGAACTTAAGAAACAAGAGGTAATTTCGGGGGTAAAACAGAGATTCGACCCAGCCGTTATTATGAGCAACCTGTGAAGGGTTAACTTACTAATCATGGTTATATCGAGTGGACATAATATATCTACAGTGAGGGGAGTTCAGCTATGGGCTCTTGTGGAATCACTCATTAGTTAACAAATAGGGGTTAGATCGGTCTAATGAGTTTAGTCGATTAATCTCGGATCGTTGGAGCCCATGATCTGTAGGTCCGCGAGGTCCCCTTACTAGCTCGTAAATGGAAAGCTCTAGAATAGCGTGTTAAGTTAATTTGAAGTCTTCAAATTAGATTTAAATGAATTTGGAGAAATAATATTTAAATATGATTTAAATATTTGAAGATGGAATTGTGTTAAAAATTAATTTAATATTTGATATTAAATTAATTAGAATTATTTAAATTGTTTAAACAATTATTTATTAATTTTATGAAAGAAAATTAATTTATGAAATTAATTTTGTAAAATTAATAATATTTTCAGTTTTATTAAATAAAATTAATTTTTGAAATCAATTTTGAGAAAACTGCAAAAGAAAAGAAAAACACAAAGTTGGAAAAATTGATTTTCAATTTACTTCATGAACTAGCTCATTAACAATCCACTTTAACTCTTCATTAACTCCAAGCATGAGGTGCATCTCAGAAGATTTTGGAGTGTTTTGGATGAGAGCAACTGAACAGAAATTTTGAGAAAATTTTGAGAGAAGAAGGGTGTTATTCTACATGGTTGCTGCTGTGAGCTTGTCCAAATTCCCATAATTTCAGCTTATTTTAAGTCCCACTACTCAATCTTGAGCTTCAAAAGGATAGTAGGGAAGATCCTGTGGAGATTTGCAGCTGAATTGAAGCTTAGAGGAAGTTCTTCAAAGGTATATCATGAAACCCATTTTTTTCTGTTTGAAGCATGTTTTCTTTTCTGCCAAAATTAATGAATTAGAGTGCTTATGGATCCAGGTTTCTTCCACTGCACATTGGTAACTTCCAACAATTGGTATCAGAGCATCAATAAGCATTCAATTCAGTTTAATTTTGGTTTGATGGGTGTTTTATATGATAATTATGAAATTGCTGTCCTGATATGGTTCTTTCAGTTTTGGCTTTTAATTTCACTTTGATTTTCCATTTAAATTTCTAATGGGCTCTTGCTTGATGAGAAAATGTGTTCCCAAGAGTCTATAATTTATTTGGAGTCATTAGAGTGGGAATTAAGCTGTAAATCGAAGAAACAAGCGAAGAGGCCGAGATGCAGTTCCAGAAAATCAGCCTTTGTTCTTATCGTCGTTGAGCTTCAGTAGCTAAACGATCGTTTAGCTTCATACGTTAGATGATGTGAAGAAAAGCTGAGCGATCGTGTAGCTTTGGGCATTGATCATTGAGATGTTGAACGATAGACGATCGTGTACCTGTGGGACCTAAACAATGTGTTCAATTTGCTATACGATAGAACTAAGCTATCGTTTAGCTTTGGCGTAGGAAATAAACGATACGTTGAATTTACTATATGATCGTACTATGCGATCATTTAGCTACGATGCATGCTAAGCGATGCGATGAATTTCTATGTGATAGCGTTGAGCGATCGTTTAGATGCAGAGCCAAGCGATCGTGTAGACAAAGTGCTATGCAATACGTTGAAGTTTCTATTCGATGGAACTAAACAAATCGCTTACCTACGATGCTGAACGACGCGATGATGTTCTATACGATAGAACTAAGCGATGTGATGAAGAGCTATACAATAGCCCTGAACAATCGCTTACCACGACTGTTTAACTTTGATCGAGAGCTAAATGATGCGTTGAGTTGCTAAGCGATAGCACTTCGCAATCGTCTACCTCTATGCGGCAGCTAAGCAATGCTTCGAGATGCTAAGCGATAGCACTACGCGATCGCTTACCTATGTGTAGTAGCTGGGCGATGCGTTGAATGCTATGCGATGGCATTAAGCGATCATTTACCTTTTTTGCGTGCTAAACAATTGGCTTCATGTGTTAGACGATGGAGCTAAACGATCGTGTAGTAAATTGTTCGTGCTAATCGATGGAGCTGTGCGATAGTGTGAGACACTAAGCGATCGTGTAGCTTCCTTCGATACTAGACGATAAAATTATGTGATAGGAGGAAAATACTACACGATCATGTAACTTTGCTAAACGATCAAGCGTTTACTAAACGATCAGGCAAAGTGCAAGACGACGGTCGTCATTGCTAAACGATGAGACTTAGCGAGATGTTGAACATGAGTGAGGGCTGTTGGTTCGACCGATTCTCTTGTGGTCTGGTCTGGTTCAGCTTCGAATGGTTCTTGGTTGGTCCACCTCAACCTACTTAAGTTCTTTTTGGAGCGGCTCGAGCGGTTCGGGAGTGGTTCAGAAGGTTTTTTTTGTAATAATTAGGTTTTGTTTGCTTGTTTTTGCCAAAACTAAAGTCATATTAGTTAGTGTTTAATTATTTATGCATGTGATGTATGTTATAGTTAAATAAATCTTGTATGTGCATACTGTATGCCATGTAGATTTAAAATCCCACCATAGGAAGCATGCTACATGTATTAAAAGTATGTTATAAAATGTTATAATATATAGTATGCATGTTAGGGTTTCTTTTTAATGTAATAGTTATATTAGATATTGAATGCCTTTGCTTTTTTTTGTGGATGTTTAGCATGTCTAAAATTTTGTAAGTTGTTATAAAATTGGGTTAGACGTTTAAAATCCATAACAAAGAACAGTTGCAAGCTCACTTAGGTTAACCACTAGTTTTAATAGTTAAAATAGGTCATTAAACTTGTAAAACTAGGGTTACAAACTCAACTGGTATATAATCCTATCGAACCTAAGGGTATTTAAGTTGACAGTCTATGGAACACCTCCTACCTGACGATCATAGTCGAATAATTGAGCGTTGGTAACCGGTTTTATGAGCATTCGTGAGCGGTGTGAGGTAATAAAAATGGTTTATCATCTAGACATCGTAGGTTTAAAATCCATTTATAAGTGTTATACTTGGATAAACCACCTAGACTTGGGGTTATTTTTATTAACCGAAAAGAACCTAAGTATAAATATACCAAAACATTTAGAACACTTCAGTGGGAGAATAAAAGTTATTAGCTCTCACATCCTTAAGAGTTCACACCGTGAGATCCATGCTCGGCTTCTTGTCGATTTTACATCGACTGCTCCATATGGAAAGTGTTTGAATGGGTCAATAACAAGGTGAATGGAGGAAGTCCTTCATAGTAAGTGGGTGAAGGAAATGTGTCAACATTGTCCTATGGTCTCCTCCATTAGTTTGAACCATGAGATTCTTATGTTGCGCCTGCTATCATTTTTCATACGGCACTAGCTAGTCGTTAACCACGACAATCCCTACAGAGGGTTGTAACATAGGATTCGGAAAAACCTAGGCTTCAGTAAAATGAATAGGGTCTTATAGTTCCATCTTGGGTATTGTCTTCTATAATACCGTAACCCTAATTTGGAAGGCATGAGGAAATAGGATATTAAAAACAAGAAATATAATTAAATTAAGAGGAATTTAGACGTGGAAAAACTAGCTAAAAATCAAAGGGAATTTCAGGGAAAAGTCAAGTTAAAGACTGATTTCGGATAGTTTAAGTAGAGTTGAGTGTTTTAAAGTTTCCAAGCTGTAGAAATCGAATTTGAAACTGAAATTTTAAGGTGGTAAGTTAAGAGGTTTATTAACATTTTCGTAAAGGACATTACAGCTAATTTTAAACTAGAAATTGAAGATGTAAGTATTGTCCACGTGTTGCATGCAGTGAAGGAGGCATTGGACCAAACCACTGTCCTACGCGTGATGCCAAGCAAGATTGGAGAGAGCAGTTTTAACGAGGAAATGGGAGAGAGCGAGATTGGAGAGAGCGAGATTGGAGAAAGCAGTTTAAGCGAGAGAATGGGAGAGTGCGAGAGTGGAGAGAGCAAGAGTTTGAGCGAGAAAGTGGGAGAGAGCGAGAGCCACGAGAGCAAAACCAACGAGAAAGTTAGAGAGAACGAGAGCCACGAGAGCAAAACCAGCGAGATTGGGACAGATGGACGCATTTGAAGAGAATTGGGTGCATTCATTAGTAATTTGGATAAATAAATCAGAAATTAAGCAAATGAAGTGGCAAAAGGAGATTAGATGCAGGAAGATTTTTATCAACTTAATTACGTGGTGTACGGTTGAGATTACATGCAAATTAAGATAATTTTGGTTGGCAATCCCAGAATTAGACAACTCAAAGCTCGGCTAGCTAGAGTTAGCGTGGGCAGCCTGAGGAAGAGCCATTTGTATGGTGAGTTGTTGTGAGGAAAGAGGCTGGGAACGACTATAAATAAAAGGCCTCAGCATTAAGGTTAAACTCATTCAAAAAAATTTTAGTAGTAAACATCCTAAGTAAAGAGTGAGCATTTAGTGGGAAAGCTGCCGTTGGTGGTAAAGGCAAGGAATTCAAAGAAGGTGCTGCACAGATTCATATTCTGTTTGAGTAGGGGAGATATTTACAAGTAAATTGCGTTAGGAGGATTTGCTGACGGTGAGTGGTTACTATGTGTTGTTTTGATTTATGTATGTATATGTATATATGAGCCTTGTACGTAGAGGGTAATGTCAAATGTGCATGAGTAGGGATGCATGATTTTTGTTGTGATTGCCGTGATATTGCATGTTATATTGTGATGGAAACTAGAATTATACCCAAGATATGGTTAATATGCTTGAAAAGAGTACTTGCCAGGGAAATATGGTCAACTTCGGTCGGCGGGAAAATATGTTCGGCTTTGGTCGGTGGGAAATGACAGTCGGTGACGACTGACAGGAAAAAAAAAATGGCGAAGTTACCTAAGTATAACTAGCGGGAAAGAAATGGTCGATGTGCACATTGGCGGGAAAATGGAGTATTGGGAAGGTTTCCATAAAATTGTTGTTGTGTTGTTAGGTTGACAGTAGTTGACTATCAACAGGAAATGATTCAGCGGCTTGGCTGAGGAAATGATTTTGAAATGGTATTAATGTATTGTTGATTGCATACTGTTTTCCCCAAAAGTTTATTTTTGATAAGCCAAGGTTTCGTTTATAAAAAAATATACCACTCACTGGGCTTATTAGCTCATGTTTTCCAAATGTTTTCTTATATCCCCCCCCAGGTAGCAAAGCTGAGTGGTCGAAGAGGAGTCCACCACCCACCACCACCATCTCAGGATTTGGTAAACTCTCAGGGCATGGCTCAGACCATGTAATAAAGAGTAGAGAAAATTTAATTATATGTATAAATGGATAGGAGGAATACTGTAAACTTATTAAAATTCGTAATTAATATGGGGGGGGGGGGAATATTAAACATGAGTATTGTCTTAGGATGCTATTAGTTACCCTTACACTCCCTTCCCGGTCTTGGGGTTTAAGGCTTGGGAGGGGGTGTGACATCTTCTATTTCGGAGGTATACTCATACTGTTCTGTAAGTTCTGAAAATGGAGGGTCTACACTTATAAGACTTACTAAGTGTTAGCAATGATCTTGACCAAAAAACGATAACTAAATGACTATCGAAATGTGAGTTATTCTGGAGATAGTATTTGGTCAAGAACTGTCTTACTTTTGTGAAGGATTCTTGACTGCCCCGCAATAGCATTTATTTTGAATCACTTAAGTATCATTGCAAAAAATAATGATTATGGGTACATTATCACTTTGCTAAAACTTGATTGGATTTAAAAGTAATTCATTTATAAAATTTGTTTATAATTTCAGAATGACGAGTTCTATTATACAATTGTTGGCTTCGAACAAACTGATTGGGGACAATTATGTAAACTGGAAATCAAATTTCAATATAATACTCACGATAGACAATTTAAGATTTGTCTTAATGGAGGAATGTCCTCCCATTCCTAACTCAAATACGTTTACAATAGTCGCATGAAAAAGGGGACCAATGTTCGTGAACATGTCCTGGACATGGTGGTCCACTTTAATGTGGCTGAAGTGAACGGTACTATGATGGATGAGAGAAGTCAAGTGGGTTTTATTCTAAAATCTCTTCTGAAGATTTTTCTGCAAATTTTGAATGCATTAATGAATAAAATTTGACTACTCTACTGAAGCTACAGGCTTACCAGACAATGTTGAGAACAAAGGGTCTGATGTCAGAAGGAAATGTTACTTCTGCTAAGAAGAGAGGAATGACCTCCAAGCCTAAAGTTGCTTCCTCTTCAAAGAGTAAGAGTATTCTTGTGAAGAAGGGCAAAGGGAAAAGGAAGAAGAAGATGACTGGATTAAAAGGCAAGGATAATGCTGCAAAGGGAAATGTTTCCATTGCAACGATGAAGGGCACTAGAGGAGACACTACCATCAATATTTTGTCGAGAAGAGAGCAGAGAAAGGTAGCCAGGCTAACTGTTAAATCTTATAAAGAACAAATTGTATATATTTTTGGGATAAATGAAATGTTCATTTTCAAAAATTATGTTTGTTCTATCTCACAGCAACTTCTGTTAAGAATCAAGTTTTTCATAGCCATCAGCAAATATACAGATATTTAAATGGCTAAGATCGAAGTATAATGAATTTAAGATTTCTAGCTCTAACTGTTAACAAGAATTGTTAAGGCAGGTCAGACCATCTTAATCAAAGAGTTGAGAGTACCTCAATGTAATGGGAGGAAAATGTGCTTCGTAGCCATTATTGAGAATTAAATGAATTCCTCATAAGAAACCTATTTGTATACTGATATGTTTACAATGATTCTCTCGGTTAAAGTGTTTAAGAATGATCTAGTAAGACTAGAAATACCAGAGGTTAATAACCTAGGGCAAGTGGGAGAAATATCAGGCATGAGATACCAAATTGTAAAACCATGGGTATGGGATGCCCTAGTTTATTGTATTTCTCTATAAAACTCAGAAACTCAGTCTTATATATCGGATATATAAGTTACCACTGCAGTTTTAGTCCAAGTGAAAGTTTGTTGGGTTTTATGTCTAAAACTTGTAGTTTATAAACATTAGATCTTATATGCGAATTCGATAATGTTGTTGTTGAATATATTGGTTTTTAGAAATCCAATAAACCTAAGTCCCTTGACTATTATATGAATACTTGAACTTTATGTGGAGACATAAAAGTGGATCAGGTTCGAGTAAACAGTCAAAATAATTAGTATATGAATAAGATTAGGTACCTTATTCTGGTAACACTATTGGATGCGGCCTACTCTGTAGTTATTACAAAGAGTTGTAAAGTGCTACATACGAAGTGATCCTAATTCATGCATGTTGAGCCATGAGGAGTGGGGGTATCCTATGGAAATGAGTTTTGTGCAAGATCGGACCACGAAACCTGTCACTCTTACTTTATAACGTTGTTTACTGTTTAAGACTGACTATTTCAAAGTGATGACCTAGGTAACTTAACCTAAATCCTGAGCTAACCATGAACACCTGTTTGTTCGGGATTATCCTTTGATCTAAAAATGGTGAGAGTAGACCAATTCCCTCTGCTCAATAAGCTTACCATTTTGAGGATAAGACCAAATGAATAGCTGGGAACATAGAGTGCAAGAGGGAATTCACTTCTATTCGATTGGGGTTAGTAGAGAAGTTGTTCCCTTTAAGTGCTGATTCTGGGTCTTGAATAAGAGGCCTCACCCTCTCATTGGCCTGAGAGGGATTCGATTTGTTGATTAGATTACAAATCAATTATTCATTAGGAGACCAGTGGAACTTAAGGAACAAGAGGTAATTTCAGGGGTAAAACAGAGATTTGACCCAGCCGTTATTACGAGCAACTTGTGAAGGGTTAACTTACTAATCATGGTTATATCAAGTGGACATAATATATCTACAGTGAGGGGAGTTTAGTTATGGGCTTTAGTGGAATCACCCATTAGTTAACGAATGGGGGTTAGATCGGTCTAATGAGTTTAGCCGATTAATCTCGGATCGTTGGAGCCCATGATTTGTAGGTTCGCAAGGTCCCCCTACTAGCTTGTAAATGGATAAGCTTTAGAATAGCGTGATAAGTTAATTTAAAGTGTTCAAATTAGAATTAAATAAATTTGGAGAAATAATATTTAAATATGATTTAAATATTTGAAGATGGAATTGTGTTAAAAATTAATTTAATATTTGATATTAAATTAATGAGAATTATTTAAATTGTTTAAATAATTATTTATTAGTTTTATTAAAGAAAATTAATTTTGTAAAATTAATAGTATTTTCAGTTTTTTTAAATAAAACTAATTTTTGAAATCAATTTTGATAAAATTGAAAAAGAAAAGAAAAACACAAAGTTGGAAAAATTGATTTTCCATTTACTTCATGAACTAGCTTACCAACAACCCACTTTAACACTTCATTAACTCCAAGCATGAGGTGCATCTCATGCAGCAAGCTTCTTTGCATGAATGTCTACAATATGTAGAAGATTTTGGAGTGTTTTGGATGAGAGCAATCGAACAAAAATTTTGAGAAAAATTTTAGAGAAGAAGGGTGTTGTTCTACATGGTTTCTGCTGTGAGGTTCTCCAAATTCCCTAAATTTTAGCTTATTTTGAGTCCCACTACTCAATCTTGAGCTCCAAGAGGATAGTAGGGAAGATCTTGGGGTGGTCTACAAAAAGATCCTGTGGAGATTTGCAGCTGAATCGAAGCTTAGACGAAGTTCTTTAAAGGTATGTCATGAATCCCATTTTTTTTTTCTGTTGAAGCATGTTTTCTTTTCCGCCAAAATTAATGAATTAGTGCTTATGGATCCAGGTTTCTTCCACTGCACATTGGTACCTTCCAACATATCTCTATCCAACTGTGATTACGAACAACTTGTGAATGATCGACTTACTGATTATGATTTTATAAAGTGAACATAATATATCTACAGTGAGGGGAGTTCAGCTATGTGCTATAGTGGAGTGACCCATTAGTTAATGAATAGAGGTTAATTCGGTTTGATAAGTTTAACCGATTAATCTCGGATCGTTGGAGCCCATGATCTATACGACCTCAAGGTCCCTTACTAGCTCATAAGTGGATAAGTTTTAGAGTAACTTGATAAGTTAATTTGAAACGTTCAAATTAGAATTAAATGGAATAAGAGAATTTATATTTAAATGTGATTTAAATATATGATGATGGATTTTTGTAAAAATTAATTTACTATTTGATATTAAATTAATTAGAATTATTTAAATAATTATTTAGTAATTTTATAAGAAAATTAATTTATGAAATTAATAATTTTTTTAGTTTTAAAATCAAAATTGATTTTGAAGACTTATTTGATTTCTGGAAAAATTTAAAAGTTACAAAACGTGCACAAAATGAAAAAATGACAATTTCCATTATCCATCTTTTACTTGCTCACACAAATACCACTTCCCTTCTTCACATTTACTCGAAGAATGAGCTGCAGCTCATGCAGTGATCTTCTTTGCATGTTTACCTGCAATAAATAAAGAAGATTGAAGTGAATTTGAGGAATGTGTTCAAAAGAAAATTTAGAGAAAATTTAGGTTTGAAGAAAAGTTCTTCAAGCAAACTAGTGCAGTGAACTTTCCCTTGTTCTTTCGTCGATTCAAGCTCTTCCTGAGCCCACAACTCATTTTAAAGCTCCAAGAGGATAGTGGGGAAGATCTTGAGGTTATCCATAGTGGTTTTTGGAGAAGACAACTGTTGTTGATCATGATCTTGAAGAGTTCTACAAAGGTATGACTACAAACCTTCTTATATTAGATGACCATGCTATAGTTTCTGCCAAACTTAATGAATTTGAATGCTTATTGATCCTTGTTGCTTCTGCTGCATGTTAATACACTCTTACATATTGATCCTTGTTGCTTCCGCTGCATGTTAATACACTCTTACATATTGATCCTTGTTGCTTCCGCTGCATACTGATATACTCCTTCAATCTGTATCAGATTATCATTTAAGCATTCAATTTGGTTTAATTTTTGCTTGGTGGGTGTTTTTTCATGACATATATGAAAATGGTGCACTAATATGGTTTTTTGAGTTTTGACATTTATTTTCTCTTTGATTCCTTGATTAAATTTGTAATTGGCTCTTATTTGACGATCTTATATGTGTGCTCAAGAGTTTTTAATTTATTTAGAGTCATTAGAGTTGAAATTAAGTAGTAATTGAAGAAAGAAGTGAAAAAGGTCGAGCAGCAGGAACCAGTTCTTTAGCTTCTGCTCAAATCGTCGTCAAAGATTTCAAGCAAGACCGAGAGCGAGATTTCAAGCATTCAAGCGAGAACGAGATGTTTCCAAGTGAGATTTTCACAATTCCAATAAGATTCCATGTACAAGCAGTGAGATTTCAAAGTCTCAAGCGAGATTTCGTTTCGAGCGAGATTTCGAGTTCAAGCGAGACATTGAATCAAGTTTGAGCGAGATTTCTACTTCGAGAGAGATTCTAATAGAATTTCGAGCAAGAGATCAAGTTCGAGCGATATTTTGAATCGAGTTCGAGCGAGATTTCGAGCTAGGAGCAAGAGATCGAGTTTGAGCGAGATTTTTGAACTGTTTGACGAGTTTGACCCGTTGACTGAGCAAAGACCATCGAGGATTGACTGGTTTTCTTCAAACTTGACCCGGTTCACCTTCAAACGAGTTTTGATTGGTCCGGTTTAGTGGTTCACATTCGGTTTCAGCTGTTTGGGTTCGGTTTGGTGTGTTTCGAGCAGTTCAGAAGCAGTTTGGAGCTGTTTTTTTTGCTATTTTGTATTTCTTAGACCTTTGTTTGCTTGTTTATGCCAAAACTAAAACCATATCAATATATGTTTAATTATTTATGCAAATAAATCTTGTATGTGCATACAATATGCCATGTATGTTAGAGTTAGAAAACATGCAACGAAAGAAAAACGGATCATTAAGCATTCTAAATCATTAATTTTGGCTCAAATTTAAGCATACTCATAAAATACAAAGTGGGTTTCATGACATACCTTTGAAGAACACTTTGAATCACGAAGTTCGGCTGCAATCTTCTTGAATTCAACTTGTGAACTACCTCAAGGCCTTCCCCACTATCCTCTTAATGCCTTGGATTAAGTTGTGGGACTCAAAATAAACTTGTATTAAGAGAAATTTGAAGGAAAGAACACTGGTCTACAACAACCTGAAGAACCCTTCTTCTCGAGAGATTTTTAGCCAAAATCCACCCTTTTTGCATGCCCAATTCTACTGAGATACTTTAGTATATATTATATGACTTTCATGCAAGAAGAATTGCTGCATGAATTGCAGCTCATGCTTGGATTTGGCTGAGAATTGGGTGAGTGGAATGTGTTTTAAAAATCAAATTTGATTAATTTAACAAAATTAATACAATAATTAATTTATCTAATAAAATTAATAATAAAAAATTAATTAAACCATTTAATTAATTCAATCAATTAATTTAATATCAAATATTATATTAATTTAACAATAATTCCACCATCCGAATCCCTATTCATGAAATTAATATTTAAATATTAATTTATTCTCAATTTTCGTTTAATTCTAAAATTTAACGTGTAATTATATCTCATATAATTACTAATTCCCTTAATTCTAATTTGAATGTTTCAAATCAACTTATCATGCCACTCCAAGGCTAATCCAGTTACGAGCTAGTAGAGGGACCTCGTAGACCTACAGATCATGAACTCCAAAGATCCAAGATTAATTGGCTAAACTCTTTACACCAAATTAACTAACATTCATTAACTACTGGATCACTCCACTAAAGCCTGCACTCCCCTGACTGTAGATATATTATGTTCACAGGTTGTTCGTAATAACGGCTGGGTCAAATGTGTGTTTTACCTCTGAGATTACCTCTTGTTCCTTAAGTCCCACTGATCCTCTAATGAATAATTTATTTGTTATCCGATCAACAAACTGAGTCCCTCTAGAGCCAATGAGAGGATGGGGCTCCTTGTTCAAGATATGGAGTCAGCACTTAAGGGAACAACCTTTCTACTATCCCTGAAAGGAGTGAATTCTATCTTGCACCTTATGTACCCAGCTATCTACCCGGTCTTATCCCTAAAATGGAGGTTTATGAGCCGACGCTGTTGAGCCAACCCTCACCTATTCAAATCTAAGGATAATCCCGAATAAACTCGTTCATAGTTAGCTCAAGATTAAGGTCAAGTTACTTAGGTCATTGCTTTTAAATAGTCAGTCTTAAACAGTAAACAACGTTATAAAGAAGAGTAACTGATTTCGTGGTCCGATCTTGTACAAATCCATTGCACACAACGGCCCCACTCCTCATGTCATAATATGTACGAATTAGGATCACACTATCTGCAGCACTTTACAACTCTTTGTAACAACTACGTAGTGGGCCGCGTACGATAGTGTTACCCGAATAAGGCACCCAACCTTATTCATATACTATAGATCATTTTGATTATTTACTCGAACCTGATCAACTTTTATGTCTCCACATAAAGTTCAAGTACTCATGTAATAGTTATGGATTTTTTTAGTTTATTGGATTTATTTCTAAAATGAAATAAGCAATACATTTTCAATAACAACTTATTGAATTTTCATAAATAAGTTTTATTGTTTACTAACCATGAGTTTTAGGACATAAAACCCAACAAACTCTCACTTGGATTAAAACTCCAGTGGTAACTTATATATCCGTATATAATACTGAGTTTCTAAGTTTTATAAAGAAATACAATAAACTAGGGCATCCTATACCCATGGTTTACCATTTGGTATCCTATACCCAGGTTTTCTCCCACTTGTCCTAGGTTATTAACCTAGTTTTCCTAGTCTTACTAGTGATTTTTAAACACTTTAGCCGAGAGAATCTTTGTAAACATGCAGTGTACAATAGACTTCATATTAAACTATAAGGGAATGCATTTTATTCTCAATATTGATCAAGAAGTCATACTTTCGTCCCACTACATCGAGGTACTTCTCAACTTTTTGAGTAAGATGCATCCGAGCTGTTTAAACAACTCTTGTTAATAGTGTTACCTCAATAACTCTTTATAGTTTTATGCAAGTTTTAATGGAAACAAATAATACAAGGTGATCTGGATCACCATTCCAATGATGGTTGAGAAAAAAATTTAAGGCAATTAGAAAGTTTGACATTGAATTTCAAGTTCTATCAAATACACTTAGAGATCTTAAACTTTCTATACTTTGATCTAATCGAAGTATTTCAGTTTTATTTTTATCTAATAAGTTTTATACACTTTGAACATTTCAAATGTTCTAAACTTATCATTTAGGTTAAATAACTATTTTCCTTAATGGATTTCTAGCCATTTTAAATATCTGAATATTTGCAAATAGCTTTTAAACAAGTTTTGTTCTACAACATAAGTTGCTATGAGATAGAACAAACATAATTTTTGAAAATGAACATTTTATTTACAACAAAAATATATACATTTTGTTCTTTACCAAGACATCAAATATGCTGGTGAGGAAATAGGCACGAGCTTTATCATTCGCCCTGATCTATCTACCGTACGCATCCCGAATAGTTCAGTTTGCGATAGAGCTTGGAATGGGAGGACAATCCTCTGTTAAAACGAACCATAAATCGTCTATCACTAGTATAGTATTCAAATTCGATTTCCAAGTTACATAATTATCCTCTATCAGTTATCAGATGCCAACAATTGTACTAGTGCACTTGTCATTTTGAAAAACATAAACAAATTTTATAAGTGAATTGCTTTTTAAATCCAATCAAGTTTTAGAAAAGTAATAATACACCCAATATTATTTTTGTAACGATACTACAACAAGACATTCTTAACTAAACACTATCTCCAGAATAACTCATATTCCGATAGTCATTTAGCTACCGTTTTTGGTCAGAAATTACTAACTCTTTAGTAATCTTGTAAGTGTAACCCTTTGTTTTCAGACTTCAGAAGTTCAATCCCAATGGTGCTCCCGATGTTGGAAAGTCAAAGTTAAAACCGACTTTAGAAATCCAAACCATTTTCAGAGTCTGAGTTATTCCGAATCCTATGTTAAAACCCTCTGAGAGGATAGCCGTCGTTAAACGACTAGCGAGGCCAACTTAAAGACGACAAGCAGGCACAACATAGGAATCTCACGGTTCAAACCAACAGAAGAGACCGTAGGATATGTTGACACATATCCTTCACCCACTTACTATGAACTACTTCCCCCATTCACCTTGATCTTAATCTATGACGAACACTTTCCAAATGGAGGTCACTCCTAGGGTGACACGAAGTGCTGCACGGATCTCAAGGTGGGAGTTATGTAGAGACATGAGAATTGAAATCAATATATCGTATATTTGATTTTCCATTGAACAACTTCCCCTCATTCACCATGATCAATTCATGCAAACACTTTCCAAATGGAGGTTACTCCTAGGGTGACACGAAGTGCCACGTGAACCTTTCGGTGCGAACATTTTGAGAACGTGAAACTTTTAAAATCGAAACATCACATTTGATTTTAAAGTGAAACTTCCCCCATTCGCCAAAATCTTGATTCATGTAAATATTTTTCGAATGGTGGTCACTCCCAGAGTGACACGAAGTGCCACATGAATTTCGATTGTGAACTCTGAGGGATGTGCGAGTGAGAAATAATCATATCATATATGTTTATTAATCTCCCACTAAAGCGTTCTAACATATCATATACATTATTTGATTTTCACTCAAGTGTTCTAATAGCATATCGTATATGTTATTAAACTCCCACTGAAGTGTTCAAACGATTAAATAGGGTATTCGTTTCTTAGGCTTGTTTCGGCTAATTAAACAACTTAAGTCTAGGTGTTTATCAAAGTATATCGTTTATATTTGGATTCAACCTACGGTGTCTAGGTGATAAACCAATTTTGAAACCTCACACCGCTCACGTATTGCTCATAAAACTGGTTAGCAACGCTCAATAATTCGGCCATAATCCCCAGGTAGGAGGTGTTCCGTAGACCGTCAACTTAAATACCTCCAACCTTCGACAGGATTATATACCGGTTGAGTTTGTAACCCGAGTTTTACAAGTTTAATGACCTATTTTAACTATTAAAATGAGTGGTTAACCTATGCAAAAAAAACAAGAAAAAAATTCTCATATGCAACTATTCTTTGTTATGGATTTTAAATGTCTAACCCAATTTTATAACGACTTACAAAATTTTAGACATGCTTATTATCCACAACATACATCAAATGCATTTAATATTTAATATAACATTTATATTAAATAAAAGAAACCCTAAACATGCATACTATATATTAAAACATACTTTCAATGCATATAGTCAGGCTTCCTATGGTGGGATTTTAAATCTACATGGCATATTGTATGCACATGCAAGATTTATTTAATTATAACATACATCAGATGCATAAATAATTAAACACATACTGATATGGTTTTAGTTTTAGCATAAACAAGAAAACAAATGCCTAACTATTACAATATTCAGCAAGAAAATGCTCCAAAACGCTTTTGGACTGCTCGAACTGCCCAAACTAGACCCGGCAGCTCGAACCGAACCTTCAAACCTTCAAAAGCGGCTGAATCAGACTAAATTAGGTCAAATAAGACCTTCTTGACTCGAACCAGCCAGACCGGTTCAACTGGACCGTCAGTTTGGGTTGAAGCATGCATGCTGGAGTAGTGTTGCAATGCTTTCACCCCAGTGTTGCGACGCTTCGGGTGTTCTTCAATTTATTGGGCAGCCATGAAGAACTGCATTGCAATGCTTAAGGGCAACATTGCAACACTACCTGTACAAATGTTCAATTTCAGGTTGCAGCAACTTGACCTTCTTCACTTATTTATTCAATTACAACTTAAGGTTGGGTACCTTATTCTTGTGACATTATTGGATGCGGCCTACTCTGTACCTGTTATAAGTTGTTGTGAAGATACTACAAACGAAGTGATCAAGATTCGTTCATGTATTGACATGAGGAGTAGGGGCGTCCTATGCAATGAGTTTTCGTAAGATCGGACCAAGAAATAAGTCACTCTTACTTTATAATGCTATTTACCGTTTAAGACTGACTATTTCACTTAGATGACCTAGGCAACTCGATCTTATTCCTGAGCTAACCATGAACTTCTGTCTATTCGGGATTATCCTTAGATTTGCATAGGTGAGGGTTGGCTCAACAACGCCGGCTCAATAAGCCTCCCGTAGGGGTAAGACTAGGTAGATAGTTGGGGACATAGGGTGCAGGACAGAATTCACGTCTACCCGATTTAGTGATAGGAGAAAGGTTGTTCTCTTAAGTATTGAATCCAGGCCTTGAACAAGAGACCCCACCCTCTCACTGGGATGAGAGGATCTGGTTTAGTGATTGGATCATAAACCAATTGTTCATTAGAGGATCAGTAGGAACTTAAGAAATAAGAGGTAATCTTAGGGTAAAACAGATATTTGGCCCAACTGTTATTACGAACAACCTGTGAAGGGTTGACTTACTAATTATGGTTAAAACATGTGGACATAATATATCTACAATAAGGGAAGTGCAACTATGTACTTTAGTGGAGTGACCCATTGGTTAACGAATGGGAATTGATTCGGTTTAAAGAGTTTAGCCAATTAATTTCGGATCGTTTGAGCCCATGATCTGTAGGTCCGTGAGGTCCCCCTACTAGCTCGTAGATGGATTAACTTTAGAGTAGTGTGATAAGTTAATTTGAAACATTCAAATTAGAATTATACGGAATTGGAGAATAAATTAATATTTAAATATGATTTAAGTATTAAATTTATGAAGGTGGAATTTGTATAAATTAATTTAATATTTGTTATTAAATTAATCAAAATTAATTAAATTGTTTAATTAATTAATTAATTATTATTTTAATTAATTAATTAATTATTATTTTTATTAGAAAATTAATTTATGAAATTAATTTTGTAAAATTAATAAAAGTTTTCAATTCTGAAATTCAAATTTATTTTGGAAGTTTAATTTGTAAATTGGAAAAATTAGAAAAAAAAAACACATATTGGATTTCTCCACTATCATGAAATTGCTCACACAAAATCCACTTGAATCTTGATTCACTCTTCAAGCATGAGTTACACCTCATGCAACCTTCTTCTTTACATGAATGTCTTGCAATAAATAGAGAAGATGGAAGTGGAAATCGGGCATGCAAGCTTTTAGAACTTGCTGAAGTTTTGTTGAAAACTTGTAAGGTTGAAGAAGGGTTCTTCAAGTTGCATCCGTGGTGTTCTTCTCCAAATTCCCTTCATTCAAACTTATTTTGAGTTCCACAACACAATCTAAAGCTCCAAGAGAATAGTAGGGAAGATCTTGAGGTGGTTCACAAGAAAATTCAAAGAAGACTTGCAGCTGAATTCGAGATTAAAGAAGTTCTACAAAGGTATGACTTGAAACCCTCTTATTATTGTATGAGCATGCTTTATTTACAGCCAAAAATAATGAATTAGAATGCTTATTCATCCATGTTGCTTCTGTTGCATGCGAATATACTCCTTCAAGGGCAAGCGTCAAGTTAGTGTTACAGCGCTTCAGAGCGTCAGGGCAAGCCTCAGGCTAGCGTTGCAACCTTGTGACAGTGACAGTTTTGTAATTTTCACTCTTTTGAAGCTGGGCTGCTCAAATCACCTTTTAATTGCTTCAAATTAGTCTCATTTGACTCCGATTTCTTGGTTCTACCTAAATTAAACAATAAACACATAAAATCCATTAACGAGCCTAAATTAGATCTAAAATCCATAAAAAAGAGTTGCATGCAGACTTAGAAAAACTCATGTTTTAAAAGGGTTTTAAAATTGGATTGAGATAGACCTAAGTTTAAAGTTCTAATGGGATTAGCAACCTAAGTTTAATCTTTTTAAATCGGTTTAATAGGATTAAATTGATTGACATAAAAGATTAAAATTGTACTAACTCTATCTATAAGGGACCTTTTGTCTAAGGTGGGTTCTATCTAGATTGGGGTACTTAAGCTGATGGAAACGGAACACCCCTACCGGGGAACCTACCTGGAAAGGTGAATTAGATAGATTTTTTACAAGCATGCATTAGTTGATCAAAGACTCCATTAAAGAGTTTAATGGATGATGATCAAAAGTTGTTCAACTATCCAAGGTTAAAGTTACTCTTGGGCAAACCTAAAAAGTCACTTAGTTAAAATCCTTAGCCATATTTTTTTCTAAGTAAACTAAACCCTAAGTTATAAAATACTCAGTGTGAGGAAGAGATATATATGATATGTCAATGATTCCACTAACGTTTCTCCCTGAATGTTCACACTGTGAGATTCATGCTTGGCCTCGTGGTGCCCTGGGAGGATCCTCTTTAGGATGGTGTTTTCATGAGTCAATATCAAGGTGGGTGGAGAGAGTATTTATAGTAAGTAGGTGAAGGGTCTATGTCAACACATCTTGCGGTCTCCTTCATTGGTTCGCACCGTGAGATCATTCTTGCACTTCCTCATGGCACCCTGGGAGCATCCCCCTTCGGATGGGTTTTGTGTAGTTGGTCAATATCTAGTGAACTCCAGAAATGGATAGGGTCACTTTAGTTTTTGCTCCAATCGGATTTTTTCCCTTTGGATTGGCTGCTTGGGGTGGAACTCTAGGGCCTAAAATGACAGGTCACATTTATCGGAAATTGTTAAGCAAGTTAATGATTTCTTGACCAAATCAATGATGGCTAGTCGTTATAGGAGCAAGAGTTGTTCTGGTATTAATGGCTGGTTGAGAATGTCTCACTTCAGAGGAGGGATAAATTGACCACCCTTCAGTAGCTTTTGTCCTAAACCTTTGAAGCATCATTGTGAAATTAGATGTCACACGGGGTTCATTTCAGTTTTGCTAAACCATATTGGATGTTTTATGTTTTTCAACGAGTATTTACTAAAACCTAACGTAAGTTAATGTGTTTGTTTTTCCAGCAACATGTTTGATTTTCTGTTAAATGCCTCTAGTTCGACCAATTACATACAGTAGAAAGAGTCCGTTAAAACATATTTCGTAGTAAACAACCTCGTGTTTGTCATGGTTAAGGAGTGTCCTCAAGTCTCGACCTTTGATGCACCGCGAAATGTTCGTAATGCTTATGAGGTGTGAATGAAGGCTAATTCATTGGCGACTTCAAATTTTGGCTAGAATATCTGATGCTTTGCGCAAAAGGGTTGAGAACATGATCATTGCACGTGGGATCACAGGCTCGTTGCAAGATTTATTTGAACGTCAGTTTTTACTTTTGGAGAACAAAGGGATGGATGACAAAATCAGTAGTATCAATTCCCCAGCTAACCTCCAGAAAGAGAAATCAAGTGTTGTTGAGTGTCACACCTTGCCTCGATCCCGCCTCCTGAGCCTGAGGAGAGGCATGACGGACCGCAGATACCACCCTTTTTTTATATCTACTGTCCATCTCTACCTTACTACACTCAGTTAAGCTAAATATGTAATAAAAAATTATTTGACTAACTCATTTTATTACCAATAGTACAACGTTTATACAACTCTCAAGCTTAACTACAAAGTTTACATCAACAACTCCAAAGACCGATAGTGTGACTATGGCGTGGCAGACCTTGACCTTAGTAGCACCCTAGAACTCTTTAACCTCCGCTACCTGGGGGGGGGGGGGGATAAAATATGGAAAACGTGAGCTACAAAGCTCAGTGAGTGGCAACTTTATACAAACATAAGTTTGATTTCAAAAATTCATTTTTGGGAAAACAATTCCACAATCAACAACAATCACATAACAAAATGTAACCTTCCCAGCCTGTAAGCTTGACAACCTTGGCATGATCATGTATCTTCCCTGGGTATTCTCCGCGAATAACCCGTGATGACTAACGTGGACACAATTCTATAGTTCGTCGGATATATCGATAATTCCTGCTAGATATGCTTGTGTACGTTGACAATCCCAGTAAGGTACCTTGACAATCCCCGCCAAGCATCCACAAAGCACGCTAACAGTATCGCGGGTACAAATTCGTTCCAACACAATGACACACGCATTATGACAACACAACAATAATCAAAGCCAGACAAAACACATTTCCTGATCATGCCAACATTTCAAATATAACTTATATATAGAATCACATATATACATAGAAATAAACCATACAAGTAATAGAATAACCACTCACCTTGGTTGGGTAAGAACTTTCCTCTCCGAAGTTCCTTAAGTTTCCATGGGTTCCCTTTTTAATCCTAAATTCCATATTCAAATATAAGCTTAGATTACTCATAGTTTCAGACCTTATTTTGAAATATTTTCTTCTATCAATATGCTCTAAAATGTCTCAGAAAGCTTACCTTAAAATCTTAGCTCAGAGCTTCTTGTGGTTTGGTCGGAATCCTTAAATCATCAAGAATGGCTCAAGCTTAACTAAGAGCTTGACCATTCTGTCTTTTCCTGACTCTCCAACCTGATTCCTTGGAGCTTCTTCTCTGGCAGCCCTAACTTGAATACTAGACTCTCTCAGATTTCAAGTGGCTTTGTACTCACTCCAAAGCACAAGTAGTCTGGAAAAACTTCTCGTCCCAAGTTGATGCTACTTCCAGACCTCACTGTCTGACAACATCTCCTCCTTTTGGAATCACTTGATCAACGCATGGACTTGCTACCAACGCATGCCTTCCTTCATCAACGCATAGTCTCCTCCCAATTAACCCTCATACACTCTTCCTAATGTCCTTTGAAGATAATTTGAGTTATGAGAAGAGAAGTCCTTGGCCCTATTTATAGGCGTCCAAAGTCCCTCCAAGGTCGACACTTCCTACTTGGCTGCATGTCCAAGCATCCTATCTTCCTTTTGCCAACGTAGCTCCTTGCCACAACCAGCTTGAAGTGTTAGCTTCTCATTCATCCAGCTCAACCTAATCGGTTTGCAAGCTCCTTGGTGCATCCATGATAATGGCAGAAATGCACGTCATTACAGCACAAAGATATAAAACAATGTAGGATTGCAACGGTAAAAATATATAAAATTGCGTCCAAAAACATTAAGTTTATAACATTGAGATCGCATGGCTATACGATCGTTTGCGTTCGCAAAATTCTACTCAAGAAGGTGGACGCATAGAGCCCGCACATCAAGGTGAAAGCTTAATAAATCACGATGGGAAAGAAAGTTGATGACGGTCGATTCCGAATTAAGTTGACAAGCCGTTAACGACACACTATAGCAAGTACACTCAACTTTTCGATGAAAATTATTTGGCGCATGAGATAGAGAATTAATGAAATCTCAGTGCAACCATTTGAGAGAAAAAGCTCTTCACCCTGAAGCTCTATAAATACCGAAGGGCAACTTCGTTGAAGGAGTTCGTTTAGTTTGGAGAATTCACTATATAAACGATAGTTAGCCTTTGTTCGTAGTTTTCATATACTTAGAAGGCGGAAGCGAGTGAAGGGAGAATACGTTGAGAGATTGTCCTAGTTAACTTGGAAGAGTGCCAGGAAGCGTCAAAAACACAGAGAGGGCCGACTCTTGCGGAAGCAAGAACATTCTTTGGGTAGAGTAGAGAAAACTCAGTGTAAAAGCCTTGAGAAGCAAGACATTGCTACCAAGCTCTCTATCCTTATTTCACATTGTCATTTTGTATTTTGAACTTATTTATAAAATGGAAATTGTATCTCTATATCTGTCCACTCTATTTATATTACGCATGAATAGCTAAAACTGTCGAATGGGATGAGAGGCACTTAGCTAGCATAACCTGAGATCTTTACTTTATGCGATCATCTTGTATTATGTATGCATCATTCATCCTTTAGAATACTCGGGAGGGTAGTCTAAGGATAGAATCTAGGCTTGGAAAAGTTAGATTAGAATCTAGGCTCGGGAGAGGCAGATTAGAAATGCATAATTAAGAGATAGAAGCTTAGGAATAAGTTATGTTTGCTATTAACGCATCACATGCACCCTAGAGATAGGATATGATTGTATACGGTCACCTTGTACCCGTGTTCATCATTCATCATCGCATAGGCAAGAAGTAGAGACTTAGGAATAAGCTCTATAGATATCATCGTATACATCACATGCGTCCTAAAGCTAGGAGCTGTCGCATTTGCATTGGAAAATGAATTGCTGTCACATGTGTGTAGAATGATCGCATAGCTTGAACGCAATCTCAGGAAACACTAGTTAAAGACTTTCTCAATCCGTTCCTCTGCATACTCATTGTATCTTTTGCATTATTAGCTCTTTCTCAATTCTGCCGCACAAACTTTATATCTTAAGCAACATACCTTCCAACACATTGAATTATTTGTTACTGCAAAGTAATCAAAAATTACCATCACATACTGTTTCCTTAGTCCTTGTGTTCGACCCTAGGCTTACTAGGCAACTTAGTAGGGTTTATACTTTGATCTTGCTAAGAAAACTTGCAGGCACAACGTATATTCCACCATTGCATTCTACACCATTATTTCATCGCATTAACCACGCATCAATCCACCTTCTACTTTAAGTTGTCTTCCTCATGCACACTTCCTTTGCATGAAGTCCATCTCAACTTGCACAAGATCTCATCTATATACCTCTTACTTACATAAGCTTAACCTCTTCTCAGTTAGCTGATAACTTGTAGAAATACAAGTTATTTATGCTGCCGTATATAGATATTGCGGCCAAAAGAGAAGGAATATGCGTCGATTGTATGAAAATTAGCTCAGAAATACAATAATTATGAATTATCGCAATTACACCCACTAATATCATCAAGATGGTAGAAGAGGATATTTCTACTCTGTCTTGTAGGAAACCAAGTCACCGCTTACGATCAAGGCTCAACGAGAAATTGAACAACGCATCTCTGTCACACTGCGCCCGTCAAACCACAATGAAGAGACGATTTAATGCAATGACGGCACAATGCGACAGTCGATCTCGACTTGATGTCAACCGCATGCAGTAATAAAAACAACAGCACATGCGAGCAACCGATCGAAAGATACAGCTGAGCAATGCAAACGCAGAGGATTATGACACGTGTACAACTAACCGTTGTGCAGATTTGACGGTCTGATTGCATAACAAAAGGAATATTTATTCCTTCATCTTCGGAATTTCAATAACAATAAGTGGGGCCCACAAGCAAGAGTCAAAGCTTTTCACCTATAAATACCCTCATAGAATTCAAAGAAGATATACTTGATACAGGTATACTGGAGACGGGTATACTTGATACGAGGGCTAACTAATGCTAGATTACTGACAGAGAGGCTGAGCTGAGTACTGATCGGAAGAAATCCGGGAAGAGAAGAGACAAGGCCAAGAGGTGAGTCTCAGTGCGAATCTGCCAGATCCCCGTCGTGAAGCTTTGTGCTTAGATCCCTGCTATCGGTTGAGCAAGCCTAAGAGGGAAGCTCATCCATCCGTTCACTCCATCCACAAATCATGTATTTGTATTTGTTTCTAACTATATTCATCAATTGTATTTCATCTTCTTAATCCCTTCATTCATAAATCATGTATCAGATGCTATATATTTTTATTGAATGTCTCGACCATTTCCATTCCCACTTCTCTGTCTATTTTCGTTCTTCCATTAATTGTTTTCTCCATGAAGTTTTCTTAATACCTTGGTATTTAATATGAATTAACGAGTAAGTTAATCTGTGATAAAGAGATAAATGCGTTTAGCTAAGGCATCTTCACCTGTGACAGTAGAAGTAAAGACGTCATTCTGATATGTCGAGAGAAGGTTAGAAGAATGTGTTAACTAAAGCGAGTAGTACTTCCAGAGATGGAAGCAACCTTGCGTTCATTATGTTCGTCCCTATTTCACCACAAAGATGTGGGAACCCGGCCGATCACTAAGAGGTGTACGCTAAGGGAAAAGCGGAACCGTACTTATATCTTTAACGCAATTAAGGAACTTGCGCTGTTTATATTAGTTATCTTTTCTGTTTCTTCCTCACACATAAGACTTGTCACCACATTACATGATCTTTGTATAATCTTTATAGCCAGCCTTGACCTCAGTATCTTGTATCATGAAACCTATATCATGTATCATCATAGCTTAGATTTACTTTATCACAATTTACTTTATCACAATTTATCTCATTATCGCATCTTTACCGCTTTACTTTACTTTATCACATGTTTAATTAATTGTACACAAAACTCTTTTATTAATTTAAAAAAACCTCTGGTTGCATATATCACAAACATAACGCAATAACCTCAAACAGTGTGTTTGACCTCAGATCACACCGAGAAACTTGCGGTGAAATTATACTTGGTTTCAACGCAAGGAAACTTGTGACAATGCACAGCATACTACAAGAACATTCGTTAATAATGCATATCTAGAAGTAGTATCACATATCATCGCATGAAATCTATGTCATCAAGTTTATGGCATGGATTTGCATCATAGTACAAAATTTGCGTTACATTAGCCACTGTCAACCTATGGCTTTCTCATCAACGCATCGCTTGAGCCATACTAAACTCAAGACATCGTCAGTCCTTGGCCGCATATCCTTCTTCTCTCGCATAGCTCACCTTTGGCTCATGTGCTTAACTAGGATTATGACCATTACCCTTTTCCACGCATGCTACTTACTCAAGATTTGTCCTATGCGCCCATATGCCCTCAGGTGTCCTTAGCACATATTACATCACCAACGCATAACATGTGAAACCCGGATTTCAATTTTCCTACTTAAGCAGGTGATTAAGGGGATTAACTAAGTATAAGTTAAATTCTATGTCAAAGAGAAGGAAATTCCAAATGTTGAATAGATTTCCTTTGAACAGCTTTAAGATAAGCCTTGACTAGTGAAAAGTTTGGCTAAGTGTGAAGTCAAAAGAAACCATGCATTGGGTGTTAGGAAAGATTAACGCATGAGATGAGGCTGTGTTAGTAGAGGCTTAAAAGGGATTAAGCATTGAAGTAAAGGTAGCCGTGCGTTTATGAGGTTGGACGCATGTTGGCCGAAGAATTGGAAAGAGACGTTGCCAAGAGTTGCTCATGCATTGAGGCTGTGTGAGCGAGAGTGGAGAAAACAAGAGAAGCTTAAGCGTAAGGCACTAGAAAGATGATCGTATAGTGTTGGGATGGCACTGAAGGATGCACTAGATGATCGTGTAACTACGCGCGGTTTTAAGCAATGTGAATAGATGTACTAGACGATTGGGCTATACGATAGACATTAAGCACCACACAATTAGTGCATGTGCTAGACAATAAGTGTAAAAGCTAAACGATAGTGCTATGCGATAGCACTACATGATAGCGCTAAGCGATGAGCGGGCGTTAGACAATAAGCTGAGCTATAGATGATGCGCGGGCACTGAGCGATAGACTACATGATGGTGCTACACGATAAGCATGAACACTACACGATAGGCAGAATGCTAAATGATGACATGCAGAAATGCATGTCATCTTAGGCCTTTTAATTATAATTATGATGGTTGTAAGGCAGAATATGCGGCAATCATGATAGGAATTCACGAGAAAGTGAACTTGTGTCGATTAGCATGTTGAATGTCTGCTAACCCGTTCTTTTGCGTTATTATGCGTTCAATGTTCTATTTTTGTAGTTAATGGAGGAAATGAATGCAAACGCAGAAATCGGACCACCGCATAGACGACCACATGCAGAGAAACACTCCATCGCAAAGGTAAACACATCAATCAATGCATGGATGTTGCGGTAATCAATCGTATGCGTCCATCGTATGGGAGTTGTGCTCGTCAAGCGATTGTGGTCATCATGTAGAGTTTTGGTATTAAGCGAATGCGGTCATTGAATGATTGCGACTACGCAACAATGCATGCTAATGGGATCAACGCAAGGTTGGTGGAATGAACGCATCAACGCATCTACCTCGAGAAAATCGTTTATGATGTTGACATTTCACCTACCACGCCGTTAGTGGCAAAGGTTCAGAAAGGACTAATGCGCTAAACGTCAGACTCAGAGCAGTCCAATTAATGTTGTCGATGACCCAAGCTCTATAAATAGATGTCAATGAGCTAAAATTCAAGTTATCCAAGGTTTTCGCCTGAGGTTCGCCTAAGGCGGATCCTTGTGATCTAGACAAACGCGTGAGAAGAAGTTTGAGAGTTCTTCACCTCCTTCATCCATTCCGAGTGATGACCGGAGCCTTCGACCGAAGCTAGATCTCGAGAGAGTTAGTTCCTCTGCCCATCCATGGCACCACTGGCAGCCTTGACGCACATCCGCTGGGAGCAAATCTTTGCTTCCAACTGGTCATTTCCTTTTCCTTTCTTTCTTATATTGTATTGTAAGTCATCTTGTGATTAAGGAATTAATACAATTTGTTTTCAATGCATTTCTCTGCCTCCTTCGACTCCATCTCAATCTTCTTTACTTAGCATCTTTACTTTCATTGCAACACTTAGTGGGATTACTTGGGTATCACATACTTAGTCATATGGATTAGGGATATGAAACATATAGCAACCCACTGAGAGGTGCGCGTTGCGCGAGTATGTGAGTAATCTTATTTGCTTAGTGTGAAGCTGCGACAACGCCTGTCTATAGGATAACGCATTGCTTGTCTATGAGTAAAGTCAGCAACAATCAACTGCTCGGGAAGGTAAGTGGTCAGACATATTAAGCAATGCATGCATTGTTCACTAGAGATAGGAGTGATCTTACATCAACCAAGTTCATGTGTTTGTCTTGTTTGATGTTGTGCCCAACATCCCTTTAGAGCTACTCGAGAGAGATTCTAAAGAAAGAACCTAATGACTCGAGAGAGCTAGGCTAGAATTTAGACTCGAGAAAGCGAGATTAGATCAGCATAATACAAGAGATAGGAGCTTGGGAGTAAGAACTGTTTACTATTAACCCATCGCATGCATCCTAGAGATAGGATACGATTGTGTGCGGTCACCGCAGCGTTGTGTGCATTTTGCATCATCGCATAGGAAAAGAGTAGAGACGTAGAAATAAGCTCTATGGACACTTTTGCATTCAACACATGCATCCTAGACTTAGGAGCACCGCATTTGCATTGGAAAATGATTTGTCGTGCATGAGTGTAGCATGTTTGCAGTGGCTTGCATTGACTAAGGTTGCCCTTGCGGTCACTCTTAAGGGTTGCAATGAATTCATCTCCACATTTTATCTTTTTCATATACATTCATTTCATGTCAAGTGTTGTCGTATCTCTACCTCTCATGCAAATTTTCATTGCGTTGTCTGTTAGATAGGAGTAGGAGTAGGGTTAACTTTGCAACCTCCATTCCATTCTTTTATTTAAACCGTCGTATGCATATTATCATATATATATAGCTACAAGTCCTTGTGTTCGACCTCGAATTACCTGAGAAACTTTTGTTCGTGTTATCTTGGCGTGAGCACAAGAAAACTTATGGCAGGATGCATGGTCATCGCATACATTCATTAACGAATTATCAGTCCAATGCATGACTATCGATGCTTGACTATCAACGTATATCTTAGGAATATGAATCGCAAACCGCATCCAGAGGATTTTGGTTATCGAGTAAAATTAACTTCTAATTTCCCGCCACCACTAAACGATGGGCATTGCGCGATAGACGCAGACACTGGGCGATGACGCTATGCGATGAGCTGATGCGTTAGACGATAAGGCATCAAGGCTACGCGATGGAACTAAACGATGGGCACAGCAGCTATGTGATGGGCTATGCACAAGATCGTTGAGAGCGAGATCGCTGAGAGTAAGATCATTAGTTTACTAAACGATTGAGCTACACGATGGGGCGTTGGTGCTATGCAATGGGCGCAAGCACTAGACGATTACAACGAGAGATGATGAGAGGGCTTAATGTTAAGCGACAACGAGATGTTTAGTAAATGATGAAGCTAAGGGATGAAGTGCAAGAGCTGCATGATGGACTAAATGATGGTGCGGTTCTAAGGCTTGGGTTACACAAGGCTGATGAGCTCATTCGGACAAATGGTTGTACCGAGAGAAGTTTGAGCTTAAGTTAGTAGAAGCTAGATGAATAAAAATTAATGCAAAGAGAGTCTTTTGCATGAGGAAGACAACTCAAGCAGGTTAGTGGCATGAGAGTAGGTGAATGTCAAGGGAGTAAGTAATGGCAAAACACGGTCCAAACACTCCAAAGTAGGAGGTGTCATGCGTTGGAGGCCCTTAAGAGATGAGAAGGATTGGTTCCTTTGGCCTATAAGTACCACCACAAGATGTCTCTTCAATTCATAAGCCAAATCCTCTTCAAAGAGCATCAGGAAGAGTGTTATAAGGAATACTTGGAGGAGACCATGCGTTTATAATGAAGGCCATGCGTTGGGAGCAAGATCATGCATCGGTCATGAAGTTCCAAGAGGAGGAAATGCGGTCGGACAGTGAAGTTTGAAAGTAGCATCAATTTGGGACGAAGAATTCCACCAGACTACTCGTGCGTTTTGAGTGGTTTTAAAGCCACCTGAAATCTCTGAGAGTCTAGTTTTCAAGGTAGTGCTGTTGGAGAAGAATCTCCGAGGAATCGGGCTGGAGAGTGAAGAAAAGACAGAAGGATCGAGCTGTCAGGTAAGCTTGGGCCAGTCTTGATATTGTGAGAAAACCGGCCTAACCATGAAGATTTTCAAACTAAGATTTTAAGGTAAGCTTCCTGAGACATTTTAGAGCATGTTTGTAGAAGGAAGTATCTCAAGATAAGGCTTGAAACTATAAGTAATTTGAGCTTAAAGTTGAATCTGGATCTTAGGGTTCAAAAGGGAACCCGAGGTGATCAAGGAACTTCTAAAGAGGAAGATTCCTATCCTTACCAAGGTGAGTGGTAATTTCCTTAAAGTCTTAAAGCATATCTTTTAGAATAAATGGTACATGCTTATGTTATGAATGAGTAAATTAACATGTGAATGAGATTATATGATTGGGATAGTCAGGGGGTCAATAGACTTAGTTCCTGAGCCCCAAATGGAACCTCACATGATTGTCAGGGAATCGAGAGGTCTAGTTCTTGAGCCTGTGGGAGGAACCTCGTATGGGATGCTCAGAGGGCCGACAGTCCTAGCTTCTGAGCTCATAAGCGGGGAGCTTTGTGCACATAGGGAACAAAGGGGAACGCAACAGATTAAGCGTTTATGATTTGTAATAGTTAACTATCTACCGTGTGTGTAGGTAGAAAGCGGACTCATTCAATGCTGAGGTTTGGGTATTATGAAGGAACTCTTATATAAGAGTACCCATGAGTGGAAGCGGATATTTCCAATTTCATTGTGACAGAATTTCCACACATACATTCAAACAAACATATATGCATTTGAACACTAATTACTGGAATGCTTTAAAAGATAAATACAAAAGATCGAGAGAACGCACCAGTTGAAGAAAATCTTCACAAGAACTCGGTCCAACTTGAGCGAACTCCTCTCACTCCTACCCGTCTAGGAAGCAGTCGCCTACCAGCACTACAGTCATCTACACAATCAGCAGCACATGAACAACAAGCAACCGGGGACGACACCACCACTCGAAGCCCTCAGTATTCTCAGAGTGAGAATCCAGAGGGTGGACTTGGATGGAATTAGTAGAAGGGAGGACGATACTACGAACAAGCAAGTGGAAGAAAAGGGAAAACTATCGTATAGCCGAGTGCTTGGCCGTTTAGGTCGGGGTACATGATCGTGTAGGTATAGCTAAGCGATCGTCTATCAAAAGGTAAGTGATCGTTTAGTTCCATTCAGCACACTAAGTGATCATCTAGTAAACATAAGCGATCGTTTAGACAATCGTGGGTGATCGTTTAGAAACACGGGTGTGTGATCGTTTAGAAAGGCCGGTGCTATCGTATAGGTTCTCAACACTAAGCGATCGAAGGCTTTCACATCGTGAGTGAATTTTCGGATCTATAGCAAAATGAAAACTATTTCAATTTTATTCTTCAGTTACAAGAACTGAATTCAACTTCCCACTTTCGCACGGATCTAGAAAAAAACTTCAGCCAATTATCTCATGACCGCCTAATTAACAAATTAATGAATATGATCATATTATATTCTTAACCTATAGTTTGATATCATATATCAACTATAGTGTTTTCTCCTCTACTAGATATAAATCATATTTATATCTAATTTCCTCCAAAGTAATGTATCTCATACATTTAATCAATCATATCATATATAATTAACCAGTTCAATTATATCATATATAATAGAACTCCCTCTTGTCAATTTGAACATTTCAAATTAACCCAAAAACTGATTCTACCAAAGGGACCTTATGGACCTATGGCTCGAAGCTCCAATAGTACGTGAATAACTGACTAAACTCTTTAGCCACGAGATCTACCATCCGTTAACTGCCAGGCATTCTACTAAAGACCGACAGCTGAACTTTTCTTACCACATATATATTTTTGTGTCCATCGGATATAACGAATCATGTGTACGGTAACCTTTCACAGATGATCGTAACTACATCTGGTCCAAATTTACCGTTTTGCCCCTGCAGTTACATCTCACTTCTTAAGTACCACTAATCCCTTTAATGAACAATACAACATAGTCCAACTATGTGTGAACACATCTTGGGCCGGGAGAAGGTGTTTGGCACCACATTGTTCAAGCCCTGGAACCAACCATTATGAAGCTATCTATCTACTTGCCCCTACTTCCGGGAAGGAGTAAATTCCATCTTGTGTAGCTGAGTTCCTAGCTCCCAAATCAAACGAATCCCCAAAGTGGTAGGTTTGAGTCAGAGGCATGGCCACTCGCACCCATGCAAATCAAAGAACCGCCCTCAATGGCAGGAGTTCCCAACTCACTCAGGATTTAGGTCATGTTACCTATGGTCATCCTAGTGAAGTGAAGTCTCTATCATGAATGGTGTTATATAACGAGACATTAACAGGTCTTATACAAACTCTTTGTATAGGATGTCCCCGCTCGAATGTCTCCTACACGAATAATCAGGATCAGACCATCTGTGACAAGTCACAACACTTGTAACTATTCCACAAAGCAGGCCGCATCCATAGCATTACCAGGATAAGGTTTCCCTCCAATATCCATATTTTGTAGACCATTTTGGTTATCACTTAAGACATGATCCACTTGTTTGTCACCACATACATGCTTAAGTTACATAAAGATAACTAGGGATTTAAGGTTTATTGGTTTGTGGTAAAGCAAATAAAACATTCAGATGAGAAAAATCAATAAGTGAAGTAAAATATCATATATTATACATCACAGGCGTTCGTATAAATTCTTTACAAACTATAGGACATGAGACTTTAGGGCACCCCAACATATTAACCTCGTATATATGATATGCTTGTTTTTATGAGTTGAAATAGATTCTAGAAGTTACTTACCACTCACTGAGCTTTGTGAAGCCCATTATGTTCTTTCATGTTTTTTTCCCAGGTAGCGAAAGGTGAGGAGTTCTAGTGTGCTGTTAAGGTCAAGGTCTACCATAAGCCACAGTCACACTTCCGGGGTTTTAAGAGTTGTTATTGTGAACTTCGTAATTAAGTCTTGGAGTCGTATAGACATTACATTGTTGTAATAAAATGGGTCTACTCAATCAATTGTTATTTATCTCATTGACTTAAAGTTTACTGAGTGTAGTAAGGTAAATATGTGTAGTAGGTATCACAAAAGGGTGGTATCTATAGTCCCTATCATCCAACGCAGTACGCCCATCGTCTAACGCATCATCTTATCATGTAGCGCCATCGTCTAGCACCCGCGTCTGTCGCGCAACGCCTTATCATCTAGCACTTCGCCTATCATGTAGCACTCATGCTCATCATGTAGTGCCCATCAGGTAGCTCTTGCGTCTATCGCCCAGCGACGGTGCCTAACGCATCGTCTAGGAATCCGAGCTCATCGTTAGGGCTATCATCTAGTTCTATTGTCCAACACTTATGTTGATTATTTAGCACCATCGCCTATCATGTAGCGCTATCGTCTAGCGCTGCATGCAACTATACGATCGCCCGTGCGTATGCTCCACTACCCAGTACTTTGTGCATACTAGTCAGCACACATGCCCAGTCCTAGCACCTTGCACTCATTGCTCTCACCCTCTCGCTCTCGCTCACGCAACATCTAATCGTCCCCGCATTTGAGCAACCTTTGGGCAGCACCTCTTGCCAATGCTACGGCCAACATACGTCCAACCCTCACAAGCTCAACGAATGGTTGTTCTTGGCTTCCATTCTTATTCTCTTATAATCTTTTCAAACTTAGCCTCATCTCATGCATTAATGTTACCAAACGCATGGTTTCTTCTTCGCTTCATACTTAACCAAATTTTCACTAGTTAAGACTTATCTCAAAGCTACTAAACAAATCTATTTAAACACTTAGAATTTCCTTCTCTTTAACATAGGATTTAACATAACTTAGATAATTTTTTTAATTTCCTACTCAAGTAGGGAAATTGAAATCCAGGTTTCACATTGAGTCTGTTCATCGACGAGAAATGTTCTCTAAAATGGAACTTGGAGCTTATTTTGGTTCTGATACTGTCCCACTGCTCTCCAAAATATGAGGAAGTCTAAAGACAGTAAATATAATTTATTGGTCTTGGAGACGTGTTTGGTAGAGAATGATGATTCTGTCTGGATCCTTGATTCAGGTGCTACTAACCACATCAGTTCTTCTTACCAAGGATTTAGTTCCTGGAAAACGTTGCCAATAGGAGAGTTAACTCTTCGAGTCAGTACTGGTGAGGTTGTTTCAGCTGTTGGTATAGGTAGGCTGAAGTTATTTTTGGACAAGAAACGTTACTTGTTACTGGATAATGTTTTTGTAGTTTCTCATATTAAGAGAAATTTAATCTCGGTTTCTTGTCTCATTGAACAAGGCTATATTGTCTCCTTTTCTGAGAGTAAAGTGATTATTTTCAAGGATTGTATGCAGATTGGTTTTGGTTCAATGGAAAATAACTTGTATGTACTAAGGTCGTTAGTCATAAAACCCTTGCTTAATACTGAAATGTTTAATATGGCGACAACAGCTAAAAGACCAAAGGTTTCTCCTAAGGAAAACACGCAACTTTGGCATGGAAGGTTAGGTCACATTAAACTCAATAGGATTGAGAAGTTGGTGAAATGTGGACTTCTAAAGAGTTTAGAAGAAAACTCCTTGTCAGTAGGTGAATCATGCCTTGAAGACAATATGACCAAAGGACCTTTTACTGGAAAAGGATATAGAGCCAAGGCAACCTTGGAGCTTATACATTCTGACCTTTGTGGTTCGATAAGTGTTATGGCTCGAGGTGGGTATGAATATTTCATCTCTTTCATAGATGATTATTCAAGGTACGGGTATCTCTATCTAATGCAACGTAAGTCTGAAGCTCTTAACAAGTTCAAGAAGTATAAGGTTGAAGTTGAAAACTTGTTAGGTAAGAAGATAAAAACATTACGATCTAATCATGGTGGAGAGTATATGAACCTCAAATTCTAGAACTATATGATAGAACATGGAATTACGTCCCAACTCTCAGTCCCAGGTGCACCTTAGCAGAATGATGTATCAGAAAGAAGAAACAGAACCTTGTTGGACATGGTTCGGTCTATGATAAGTTATGCTCATCTTCTAGACTCGTTTTGGGGATTTGAAATGGAGACTGCATATTACATTCTGAACAACGTTCCCTCGAAAAGTGTTTATAAAACACATTTTGAGCTGTGGAGAGTCCATAAAGGTAGTTTATGCCACTTCAGTATTTGGGGGGGGGGGGGTGTTCGGCCCACGTGCTTGTGGCTAACCCGAAGAAGTTGGAACCGCATTCAAAAGTTTGCCTCTTTGTAAGCTACCCCAGAGAAACGAGGGGTGGATACTTCTAATGATTCGAGTAAGAATAAAGTGTTTGTTTCTACAAATGCTATCCTCTTGGAAGAAGACCACATAAGGGATCATAAACCATGAAGCAAGCTTGTTTTACATGAGATTTCTAGTGAGACTACTGAGGGTTCAACAAGAGTTGTTGAACAGATCGATAAATCAATAAGAGTTGTCGATGCCCGTTCATCTTGTAATACCCTAACCCTAATTTGGAAGGCATGAGGAAATAAGATATAAAAAAAATAAAATAAAATAAAATTATGAGGAATTTAGATGCGGGAAAACTAAAATAAATGAATTAAGTATGGAATAATGCAATGGTTTAAGTATTGTCTACGTGTTACGAAGGGCATGCGGTGATGGAAGCGTTGGACCAAACAACTATCCTACGCATGATGCCAAGTGAGAGTGAAGAGAAAATGGGAGAGAGTGACACCAGCAAGATTAGAGAGAGCGACAGCAGCGAGATTGGAGAGAGCGACACCAGCGAGAGTGAAGGCAGCGAGAGAATGGGAGAAAGCGAGATTGATTTGAGCGAGAGAATGGGAGAGAGCGAGATTGGTTTGAGCGAGAGAATGGGAGAGAGCGAGATTGGAGAAGAGCGGGAGTTTGAGCGAAAAAGTAGGAGAGAGCGAGATCTACCAACGAGAATGTGGGAGAGAGCGAGAGCCACAAGAGCGAAGCCAGCGAGAAAGTGGGAGAAAGCGAAAGCCACGAGAACAGAACCAGCGAGAAAGTCAGAGAGAGTGAGAGCCACGAGAGCGAAGAGAGCGAGATTGAATAGACGGACGTATTTTAAAGGGGCTAGATGCATTCATTAATAATTTGGATAATTAATTCGAAAATTAAGCGGTTGATGTGGCAAATGGAGATTTCATGCAGGAAGACTTAAGAAAGTAGTGTACGGCTAAGAGTACAAGCAAATTAAGGTAATTTTGGTTGGCAAACTCAGAATTAGACAACTCAAAGCTCAGTTAGCCCAAGTTAGCATGGGTAGCTTAAGGAGAAGCCATTTGTATGGTGAGTTGTCGCACAGAAAGGAGCTGGGAATAGCTATAAATAGGAGGCCCCGTCTAAAAATTAAACTCATTCCAAAAAAAATTCCAGTAGTAAAAATCCTATAGAGAAAGTGAGTTTTTAGTGAATAGGCTGTCGTTGGTCTGGAAGGAAGGAAATTCGAAGGAGGTGATGCTCAAATTCCAATTTGGTCTGAGTAGGGTAAGCTGGTAGTTCTTTAGGAAGTATTTTTAATTATATTTAGAAAGTAATATTAATTGGGAATTTTTCTTGCAAACAACGATAATGGCAGGGAACAAAATACGAAAGGGGAAACAAGCAAAACAGTGAGTGTTATGACTTTATAGTTTCGATATATCATGAGTGTTACAGCGTTGAAGTATCATGATTGTTATTATAGTTTTGGCATACTGTGAATGTTTATATATATAAATGCATGATAGGAACGTTATTATTGCTTTGACATACTATGAGGTCTTAGTAATTGAATGCATATTAGGGTGTTATTGTGACTTTGCTACGTGCTGTGAAGTTTAATTAAAGACATGCATAATTGGTACTGCCTATGTGATATAGTTTAATATTTATAACTTTGGTATGTGTGAAGCATATTGTGAACATTATATTATATAGCCTTGATATAAAAAGAAGATTCTGAGTATATATACAGTGTGGCATATTATGAATATTTATTTAACTCTATACTTTGATATAGAAATATAGGCATAAGTAAATGCAAAATATATGCTTTTGGTGATATAATGATTGCCATGATATTGTTTGTGCATGACTATGGGAACTGAGATTATGCCCGGGATATAGTTAGCATGCTTAACAAAAAGGTGCTTGGCGGGAAACTATGGTCGGCTTCGGTCGGCGGAAAATAATAGTCGGTGACGACCGGCGGAAAATATGGTCAAGTACCTAAACATAACTAGCAGGATAAATAAAATGGTCGATGTTCACATTGGCGGGAATTGGGGTCATAGGAATGTTTCCATAAATGTTTATATTGATTGATGATATGATATGCATGCTACGTGTAGCTTTTGGGATAAAGATTACTGGTTGCATGATTATATCTTTGACTGTGCATGAGTTATAATACGAGTGTTGGCATGTGATTGATTTCCCAAAAATGATGATTTTCAAAGTGAATTTCATCTTAAAAGAACCACTCACTGGGCTTAGTAGCTCACACTCTTCAAAATGTTTTCTTAATTCCCCCCCCCCCCCCTCCAGGTAGGAAAGTGGAGTGTTCAAGGAAGAGTCCATCACCCACCACCACCAGCTCAGGAGTCGGTAAACTCTCGAGGCACGACTCAGACCATGAATAGAAAGAAAATTTAATTATATGTATAGATAGGTAGGGGGAATGTTGTAAACTTATTAAAATTTGTAATAAATATGGGGGGAAATATTGAACATGAGTATTGTCCTAGGATGCTATTAGTTACCCTCATGCTCCCTTCTCAGTCTTGGGGTTTAAATAAATATGGGGGGAAATATTGAATATGAGTATTGTCCTAGGATGCTATTAGTTATCCTCACGCTCCCTTCCCGATCTTGGGGTTTAAGGCTTGGGAGGGGGTGTGACACATCTAGTCAACCATCTCAAGAGTTGAAACTGCCTCGACATAGTGGGAGGGTAATGAACCCACCAAATCGGTACATGGGTTTGATTGAAGCCTAAAACATCATTTTTTATGATGGGGTCGAGGATCCATTGTCCTTTAAGCAAGCTATGGAGGATGTTAATAAAGATGAATGGATTAAAGCCATGAACCAGGAAATGGAGTCTATATACTTTAATAAAGTCTGGGAACTTGTGGATCAACCTGATGGGGTAAAACCTATAGGGTGTAAGTGGATCTACAAGCAAAAACGAGGTGTAGATGGAAAGGTGCAAACCTTTAAGGCTAGACTTGTGGCAAAGGGTTATACCCAAGTCGAGGGAGTAGACTATGAGGCAACTTTCTCACCTATTGTCATGTTAAAGTTTATTAGGATACTGATGACGGGTTGAAATATACGTTATTATAAGCCTTTTATTTAGAAATATGAGGGCTGTTAAGTAGAATATGCGGTGATTATACTCATAATTCATGAGAAAACGAGCTTGCGTCGATCGGCATTAAGAATCTCGGCTAACCCACTTTTATGCATTATTATGCGTTCAACTATTTATTTTTGTAGAAAACGCAAAAATCGATCGCATGCGCGGAAGCGAGGCTATCGCGAAGACAATCACATGCATCCGTTGTATTGGTGTTCCGGCAACCAAGCGAATGCAGTCATCGCATGAAGATTGCGGCTATAGAATAATAACCATAATAGAGGGATGAACGCAAGAGTGGTGGAATGCGTTGACACTTCGGAAACCAAGCATGAACGCATACCTCGGGAGTGTCAAAAGGTGATGTTGACATTTCACCTACCACGCCGTTAGCAGTAGAGATTTAGAGCAGTCCATCACGCCATTAGTTGTAGAATTTTAGAGAGGACCATTAATGCTGTCGGTGATCAAGCTCTATAAATAGAAGCCTTAGAGCCCAACTTCAGATTATCCAAGGTTTTCTACCTTCAAGTGGATCCTTGTGATCCAGATGAAAGCATGAGGAGATATTTTTTAGAGTTCTTCATTCCCTCAACCATTCCGAGTGACGACCGGAGCCTTTACCGAAGCTAAAGCTTAAGAGATTCTATTCCACCGCCCATCCATGGCAACAACGGCAGCCTTGACACACATCTGATGGAAGCAAGATATTGCTTCCATCTGGCCCTCCATTTTTCCTCTATCATTGTATTGTATTACATTATGGCGTAAGATAATACATTTTGTGATCAATGCATTTCTATATTTTCCTTCGATTCCATCTCCATCTTCATTTACTTAGCATCCTTTACTTTCATTGTATCACTAAGTAAGGCTGCTAGAGTATCGCATACTTAGTCATGCGGCATAGACATATGAATCATGTATCAAGCCACCGGGAGGTGTGTGTGTTGGGTTTTATGTACTAAAACTCGTGGTATGTAAACAATGGAACTTATTATGAAAATTCAATAAAGGTGTTATTGAATAGATCTATTGCTTGAATAGAAATCTAATATACCTAAAAGTCCCTTAACTATTGGATGAGTACTTGAACTTTATGTGGACACATAAAGGTGGATCAGGTTCGAGTAAATAGTCAAAATGATTTATAGTACATGGATAAGATTGGGTACTTTATTCTAGTAACATTATTGGATACGACTTTCTCTGTAAATGTTACAAGGAGTTGTAAAGTGCTATAAACAAAGTGATCCTAATTCGTTCATGTTGGACATGAGGAGTGGGGGTGTCCTTGTGTAAAAGATTTTGTACAAGATCGGACCATGAAATGAGTCACTCTTACTTTATAACACTGTTTACTATTTAAGACTAACTATTTCAAAGCGACCTTAATCCTGAGCTAACTATGAACTCATGTTTATTTGGAATTGCCCACAGATTTTAATAGGTGAGGGTTGGCTCAACATCGCTAGCCCAATATGACTGCCATTTTAGGGGTAAGACTAGATAGATAGCTGGGGACATAAGGTGCAAGAGGGAATTCACTCCTACCCGTTTTAGGGATAGTAAAGAGGTTGTTCCCTTTAGTGCTAATTCGGGGGCTTGACAAGGGCTCCCACCCTCTCATTTGGCATGAGAGGGACTCGATTTCGTGATTTGATCAGAAAATAATTGTTCATTAGGGGAATAATGGGGACTTAAGAAACAAGAGGTAATTTTAGGGGTAAAACAAAGATTTGACCCAGCCGTTATTGCGAACAACCTGTGAAGGGTTAACTTACTAATCATGGTTATATCGAGTGGACATAATATATCTATAGTGAGGGGAGTTCTACTATGGGTTTTAGTGGAGTGACCTATTAGTTAACGAATAGGGGTTAGATTGGTCTAATGAGTTTAGCCGATTAATCTTGGTTCGTTAGATCCCATGATCTGTAGGTCCATGAGGTCCCCCTACTAGCTCGAAAATGGATAGCTCTAGAGTAGTGTGATAAGTTGATTTGAAACGTTCAAATTAGAATCAAACGGAATTGGAAAAAATGTATTTAAATATGATTTAAATATATGAAGATGAATTTGTGTAAAAATTAATTTAATATTAGATATTAAATTAATTAGAATTATTTAAATTATTTAAATAATTATATATTAATTTTATTAGAAAATTAATTTTTGAAATTAATTTTTAAAATTAATAAATTTTTATTTTAGAAACAAAATATTATTTTAAAATAAATTTTGGATTTTTGGAAAATGGAAAAATTACACAAAACTTGAAAATGGGTTTTCAAGTTCATCTTCGAAGTAGCTTACTTGGAACCCACATTTTCCTTTGCTTTACTCCAAGCATGAGTTGCATCCTATTCAACACATCTCTTTGCATGTTAGTCTGCAATATATTGTAGAGATTGGACTGAAAAAAGAAATGAGAACTGACTGAATTTTTACTGAAAAATTCGGATGAAGAAGGTGTTCTTCAATGGGTTCTGTTCGGTGAGTTTTCTCCATATTCCCTTTGATTCCAGCTTATTTTGAGTCCCACAACTCGATATAGAGCACCAAGAGGATAATAGGGAAGATCTTGTGGTGGCCTACACAAGGATTCAGAGGATTTTGTAGTTAGAAATGGAGATTTCGTTTGTTCGGCGAAGCTATGTTCATGAAACCAATTAAACTCTGTTTTTAGCATGTTTCTTTTCAACCAAAATTACTGAACTAGAGTGCTTATGGATCCTTATTTCTTCAACTGTGTGATGGTGTAGATCCAACAATTGGCATCAGAGCATCTTATAAGCATTCAGTTCGAATAATTCCTATTTGGTGGGTGTTTTGTATGAAGATATTAAACTGCTATAATGATATGTTTTTTTGAGATTTAGCCTCTAATTTCTCTTTGATTTTCCGTTTAAATTTTTAATTGGCTCTTTCTTGCTGAGCTTTAATGTCTTCCCATGAGTCTGTAATTTATTTGGAGTCATTAGAGTTGAAATTAAGCTGTAATTCGAAGGAACAAGCGAAGGGGCCGAGTTGCAGATTCCAGACGATCAACCTCTGTTCATATCAATGTTGAGCTTCAGTAGCTAAATGATCATTTAGCTTTATACGTTAGACGATATGAAGGAAAAGCTAAACGATTGTGTAGCTTTGGGCATTAATCGTTTAGGTGTTGTGCGCTGACAATCGTCTACCTCGTGAGCTAGACAGTACGTTGTTTTGCTATGCAATGGCACTACACGATCGTATAGCTTGGGGTGGGAGCTAAGCAATGAGGCGAGGAGCTATGTGATGGTGCTAAGCGATCGCTTACACGATCGTTTACCTTTGATTAGGAGCTAAGCGATGAGGCGAAGAGCTAAGTGATGAGGCGAAGAGCTATGCGATGGCGCTGAGCGAGCGCTTAGACGATTGTTTACCTTTGATCCGGAGCTAAGCGATGCGACGAAGAGCTATGTGATGGTACTGAGTGATCGCTTACACGATCGTGTACCTATGAGTGGCAGCTGAGTGATGCGTCGATTGCTATGCAATAGCACAAGGCTATCGTTTACCTCGGGCACATGCTAAACGATCAAGACGAGGTGCTAAACGATGAAGCTATGCGATAGTGTTTGACACTAAGCGATCGTGTAGCATCCTCCGGCGTTAAACGATGACACTACACGATAAAAGGCAAACACTATACGATCGTGTAGCTTTATTAAACGATAGGCGTTGGTTACTAAACGATCAAGCCAATTGCATGACGATGGTCATCATTGCTAAACGATCTGACTTAGCGAGATTTTGAGCGAGAGCAAAAGAAGCCGGTTCGACTGGTTCTCTTGAGGTTTGGTTCGGTTCAGCTTCAAATGGTTTGTGGTTGGTTCAGTTCAGTCTCTGCTGGTCTGGTTTAGATGGTTCAGGTCCGGTTCAAGCAGTTTTGGAGCGGTTCGAGCGGTGTTGAAGCTGTTTTTGTAATAGTTAGCCTTTTGTTTGCTTGTTTTTGCCAAAACTAAAACTATATCATTACATGTTTAATTATTTATGCATTCGATGTATGTTATAATTAAATAAATCTTATATGTGCATATAGTATGCCATTTAGATTTAAAATTCCACCATATGAAGCATGCAACATGCATTGAATGTTATAATTTGTTATAATATATAGTATGCATGTTAGGGTTTCTTGTATTTAATATAAGTGTTATATTAGATATTGAATACCTGTTTGTTGTGGATGTTTAGCATGTCTAAAGTTTTATAAGCTGTTATAAAATTGGGTTAAGACATTTAAAATCCATAACGAAGAACAGCTACATGCTCACGTAGGTTAACCACTTATTTTAATTAGTTAAAATAGGTCGTTAAACTTTTAAAACTAGGGTTACAAACTCAACCAGTATATAATCCTATCGAAGGTTGGGGGTATTTAAGTTGACGGTCTACGAAACACCTCCTACTTGGGGATTACAGCCGAATAATTGAGCGTTGGTAACCAATTTTATGAGTATCCGTGAGCCATGTGAGGTAATAAAAGGGTTTATCACCTAGACATCGTAGGTTTAAGTCCATTTATAAGAGTTATACATGGATAAACCACATAGACTTAGGGTTATTTTTAATTAGCCGGAAAAGAACCTAAGTACAATGTTACCCAAACAATAGAACACTTCAGTGGTAGTGAATAACTTCTATATGATAGAGTTATTAGAAAACATCAGCGGGAGATTAGTAACCTAGACAGTATGTTATTCTTAGCTCTCGCGTCCCTAAGAGTTCACAGTCTGGATTTAAGCAGTACTTTGTGTCACCCTGGGAGTGACCTCCCTACGGAGAGTATTTTTTAGCTTAAATTTAGACTCAGGTGAATAAGAGGAAGTTGTTCGAACAGAAATCAAGTGTATGATTTCAACTGCCACATCTCCACATAGTTCACACCGTGAGATTCATATGATGCTTCTTGTCACCTGGGAGTGACCTCCCTACGGAGAGCGGATGTATGCGTCAATACCAAGGTGAACGGAGGAAGTAGTTCATAGTAAGTGGGTGAAGAAAATGTGTCAACATATCCTACGGTCTCCTCCATTAGTCTGAACCGTGAGATTCTTATGTTGCGCCTGTTGGTTAGCTTTAAACGGCCCTTTGCTAGTCGTTTAACGACGGTTATCCCCATGGAGGGTTGTAACATAGGATTCGGAACAACCCAGGCTTCAGTAACATGAATAGGGTTTTATAGTTCCATTTTGGGTATTGTTTTCTATTTTCAGAGTGATACTCATCCGTTCTATAAGGTCCAAAAATGGTGGGTCTACACTTACAGAATTATTAAGTGTTAATAATGTCTGACCAAAAGCGGTACCTAAATGACTATCGGAATATGATTGGAGGTAGTATTTAGTCAAGAATGTCTTGATGTAGTATCGTTGCAAAAGAATAATCTTGGGTAAGTTATTAAAATTGCTAAAACTTGATTGGATATTTAATTTCAGAATGAAAAGTTCATTAATACAAGTGTTGGCGTCAGATAAATTTATCAGGGATAATTACAAGAATTAGAAATCAAATTTGAACACGATACTTATGATAGAAAATTTGCGTTTTGTCTTAAGTGAGGACTGTCCTCCCATTCATAGCTCTAAAACAAACCGAAATGTTAGATGTATATGACAGATGGGTCAAGGCTAATGATATAGCATGTGCTTATATCCTCGCCAGCTTATTTGATGTGTTGACAAAAGAAGCATGAGGATATGAGTACTGCCAAAGAGATTATGGAATCTCTGCGAGGGATGCCATTAAGTATGTTTACAACAGTCGCATCAAAGTGGGGACCAATGTTTTTGAACATGTCCTAGACATGATGGTCCACTTTAATATGACAAAAGTAAGCGGTGTTGTCATGAATGAAAGAAGTCAAGTTGGTTTTATTCTAGAATCTCTTCTGAAGAGTTTTCTGCAAATTTTGAATGTATTTATGAATAAAATTTGACTACTCTACTAAATGAGCTACAGGCTTATCAGACAATGTTGAGAACAAATGGTCTGATGCCACATGTAAATGTTACTACTGCCGAGAAGTGAGGAATGCCTCCAAGCCTGAAGTTGCTTCCTCATCAAAGAATAAGAGTATTCTTGTGAAGAAAGGCAAAGGGAAAGGGAAGAAGAAGCCTACTTGATTGAAAGGCAAAGATAGCACTACAAAGGGAAATGTTTCCATTGCAACGATGAAGGGCACTAGAGGAGACACTGCCCTCAATATCTTGTCGAGAATAGAGCAGAGAAAAGATAACCAGGCTAACTTGACCCTAGGACCATTTGCTCAGCTCATCCATTGGGAGAAGTTGCTACTTGTTTTTAATTGTTAAAACTTGTAACGAACAAATTGTATATATTTTTGTGATAAATGAAATGTTCATTTTCAAAAATTATGTTTGTTCTAGAAACCTCTATTGAGAATCAAAATATTAAAAGCCATTTGTAGATATTCGGATATCTAAATGGGTAGATCAAAGTATAGAAAATTTAAAGATTTCTAGATCTGACTATTAATAAAGAGTTGTTGAGACAGGTCAGATGCATCTTGCTCAAAGAGTTGACAGTATCTCAATGTAGTGGGAAGAAAGTGTGCTTCCTGGCCATTATTGAGATTAAGATGCAATCCCCTTATAGTTTTATCTAAAGCCTATTGTATACTAAAATGTTTACAATAATTCTTTCGACCAAAGTGTTTGAGAATTACCTAGTAGGACTAGAAATACCAGATAACCTAGGGCAAGTGGAAGAAATATCGGGTATAGAGATGTCCAATGGTAAAAGATGGGTACGGGATGCCCTAGTTTATTGTATTTCTCTATAAAACTCCAAAACTCAGTCTTATATATCGGATGTATAAGTTACAATTGGAGTTTTAGTCCAAGTGAGAATGTGTTGGGTTTTATGTCCTAAAAGTCGTGGTATGTAAACAATGGAACTTATTCTGAAAAATTCAATAAAGGTGTTATTGAATAGATCTATTGCTTGAATAGAAATCCAATAAACCTAAAAGTCTCTTGACTATTAGATGAGTACTTGAACTTTATGTGGAGACATAAAGGTGGATCAGGTTCGAGTAAATAGTCAAAATGATCTATAGTACATGGATAAGGTTAGGTACCTTATTCTGGTAACACTATTGGATACGGCCTGCTCTGTAGTTGTTACAATAAGTTGTAAAGTGCTACAAACGAAGTGATCCTAATTCGTTCATGTTGGACATGAGGAGTGGGGGTGTCCTTGTGCAAAATATTTTGTACAAGGTCAGACCATGAAATGACTCACTCTTACTTTATAATGTTGTTTACTGTTTAAGAGTGACTATTTCAAAGCGATAACCTAGGTAACTTGACCTTAATCCTGAGTTAACTATGAACTCCTGTTTATCTGGGATTGCCCTTAGATTTTCATAGGTGAGGATTAGCTCAACAGCGCCGGCCCAATATGGCTACCATTTCAAGGGTAAGTCTGGATAGATAGCTGGGGACATAGGGTGCAAGAGGGAATTCACTCCTACCCGCTTTAGGGATAGTAGAGAGGTTGTTCCCTTAAGTGCTGATTATGAGACTTGAACAAGGGATCTCACCCTCTCATTTGGCATGAGAGGGACTCGGTTTTGTGATTGGATCACAAAACAATTGTTCATTAGGGGATCAATGGGGACTTAAGGAACAAGAGGTAATTCAGAGGGTAAAACAGAGATTTGACCCAACCGTTATTGCGAACAACCTTTGAAGGGTTAAGTTACTAATCATGGTTAGATCAAGTGGACATAATATAATTACAGTAATGGGAGTTCAACTATTGGCTTTAATGGAGTGACCTATTAGTTAACGAATGGGGGTTAGATCAGTCTAATGAGTTTAGCCGATTAATCTCGGATCGTTGGAGCCCATGATCTATAGGTCCATGAGATCCCCCTACTAGCTCAAAAATGGATAGCTCTGGAGTAGTGTGATAAGTTGATTTGAAACGTTCAAATTAGAATCAAACGAAATTGGAGAAAATATATTTAAATATAATTTAAATATATGAAGATGAATTTGTGTAAACATTAATTTAATATTAGATATTAAATTAATTAGAATTATTTAAATTGTTTAAACAATTATTTATTAATTTCATTAAAAATTAATTTTTGAAATTAATTTGTTAAATTAATAAATTTTGATTTTAGAAAAATATTATTTTAAAATTAATTTTGGATTTTTGGAAAATGAAAAAATTACACAAAACTTGAAAATGGGTTTTCAAGTTCATCTTTAAAGTAGCTTACTTGAAACCCACTTTTTCCTTTGCTTTACTCCAAGCATGAGCTGCATCCCATGTAGCACATCTCTTTGCATGATAGTATGCAATATATTGAAGAGATTTAAGTGAAAAAAAAAAATGAGAACTGACTAAATTTTTGCTGAAAACTTCGAATGAAGAAGGTGTTCGTCAATGGGTTCTATTTAGTGAGTTTTCTCTATATTCTCTTTGATTCCAGCTAATATTGAGTCCCACAACTCAATCTAGAGCACCAGGAGGATAGTTGGGAAGATCTTGTGGTGATCTACATAAGGATTCGGAGGATTTTACAGCTGAAACTAGAGATTTCATTGGTTCGGCCAAGGTATGTTCATGATACCAATTAAAAAGAGTTTTTAACATGTTTCTTTTCAACAAAAATTAATGAACTAGAGTGATTATGAATTCTGATTTCTTCTGCTACGTGATGGTGTAGATCCAACAATGTGTTGCGCAAGTGTTGTGAGAAAATCCTATTTGCTTAGTGTGAAGCTATAGCAACGCTTGTCTATAAGCAGACGCAATGCTTGTCTATGAGTAGAGTCAGCAGCAATCACTGCCCAGGAGGGTAAGTAGTTGATCGCATTAAGCAATGTAAGCAAATGTTCACTAGAGATAGGAATAATCTTACGTCAACCATGTTTATACGATTACCTTGTCTTATGAGTGCATCATTCATCATTTAGGCATACTTGGGAGAGTAGTCTAAAAAAAAATCAAATCTAGACTCGGGAGAGCGGATTGGATCGCATAAGTAAGAACGGGGACTTAGGAATAAGCTCCACTTGCTACTACACAACTTATACACCCTTTAAGTAGGATATGGTGGTATGCAGTCATCTTGCTTATGTGTGAGAGCACGTGAGCAGGAATAGAAACTTAGAAATAAGGCCTATCAACATTATCGCATATACATTGCATACATCTTCATCAAGTGTGTATAGCATGATCGCATAACATGCGTTGGCTGGGGTTACCCTTGCGGTCAAGCTTAACGTTGTGGTGAAGACATCCTCACCATTTTTTCTATTTTCCCATGTATTTTACTACGTGTTAACAGTTTCGTGTCTCTGACTCTCACAGTCATACTTCCACTGCTTAATCTGTTAGCTATGAGTAGAAGTAGTGCATAGTCCATAACCATCAACATTATTTTGTTCTTCCCCGCAAGCACATTACTGCATAACATTTATCTATAAGTCCCTGAGTTCGACCTTAGTTCACCCGAGAAACTTGCAATCTTGTTATACTTGGCGAGAGAGCGAGAAAACTTGTGATAGGAATGGATGGTCATTGCATACGAGATTAACGCATACTTTCCATTCCAACGCATGACCACCGACGCATGAGGACAAATGCATAGCCTAAGACATGCATCATTGATAACGGGTAGAAATGCACGTTATTACGGTGCTAAGTTATAAAACAATGCAGGGTTGCGATGATAAAAATATACATTATTGAGTCCAAAAGCATTAAGTTCACAACATTGCGATCGCATGCGTCCATCGCATGAAAATAGTTAACTTATGTATTTTTTTGTGCAGAAAAGGCGTTGACACAAGGTCGAAAATGTGATCCAAAGAAATCAACGGACGAGCACATCAAGAGATTATGTTAACGCAAGGCTTTACGATCATTTGTGCTCACAAATATCTGCTCAAGAAGGTTGTCACATAAAGCTCGCGCATCTTGGTGAAAAGCGTAATAAATCACGATGGGATAGAAAGCTGATGACGGTCGACTCCGAATTAAGTTGCTAACGAACTACTGTAGCAAGTACACTCAAATTTTCGGTGACAAATATTCGGTGCATCAGACAGAGAATTAATGCCATCCCATCAGTGCAATCATAAGAGAGAAGAAGACTTTCACCCCGAAGCTCTATAAATACCAGAGGCCACATTCAGTCAAGGAGTTCGCTCAGTTAGATAATTTTCCATTAGTTAGAAGTAGCCTTGTTCATAGTTTTCTTTTACTTAAAAGACGGAAGAGAGGGAAGTGAGATTATACCAAGAGATCATTCCGGTGAACTTGGAAGAGTGTCAGAAGCGTCGAGATCAGAGAGATGGTCAACTCTTGCAGAAGCAGGAACATCTTTTAAGCATAATAGAGTTAACAGTGTAAAAGCCTTGGGAAGCAAGGAATTGCTACCAGGCTCTCTTTCCTTATCTTCCATTCTCGTTTTGTAATCTGAATTGATTTATAGAAATGGAATTTACATCTTTATATCTATTCACTCTTTGTATATTACACATGAGTAGCTAAATCTGTTAAATGGGTTGAGAAGCATTGAGCTAACATAACTGGGGATCTTTATTCTATGTGATTATCTTGTATTATGTATGCGTCATTTGTCCATTAGAGATACTCGGGAGGGTAGTCTAAGGATAGAATCTAGGCTTCAAAAAGTCAGGTTAGAATCTAGACTCGGAGATTCAGATTAGAAACGCATAATCAAGAGATAAGAGCTTAGGAATAAGTGTTGTTTGCTATTACCGTATCGCATGCATCCAAGAGATAGGTTATGATTGTATGCGGTCACCTTGTCCTTGTGTGCATTTTGCATCATCGCATAGGCAAGAAGCAGAGACTTAGGAATAAGCTCTATAGACATTATCGCATTCATTGCATGCATCCTAGAATTAGGAGCTACCACATTTGCATTGGAAAATGATTGTTGTCGCATGAGTGTAGCATGATCGTATAGTTTGAATACATTCTTTGGAAACGCTAGCTAAAAGACCTTCTCAACTCGTTCCTCCGCATACTCAATGTATCTGTCGTATAATCAATATTTTCTCAAATCTGCCGCATACTTTTTATACTTCAAATAACAAACCAACCAAACCATTAATTTATTTGTTACCGCAAGGTGATCTTAAAAATTACTACCGCATATCGTTTTCTTTAGTCCCTAAGTTTGACCCTGAACTTACCAGGAAACTTGGGTTCACCGAATAAAATAACGCATCAACTTTAGTCTTAAAAATTACTACCGCATATACTTGGGTTCTGCTGAGAAAACTTGTTGCACAACGCATTTTCCATTACCGCAATTCCTTTCATTATTTCACCGCATAAAATAACGCATCAACTTTTTGGTGTCGTTGTCGGGGACTTCGGCAAGACATCGTGCTAACGATAATTTTCTGATTTCTTTGCAGCTTTCAATCTCTGGTGAATTATGACCCAGAGATTGAAAGGAAATTTCGACGAAGACTGAGAGATAGCCGCCAACAACAACCACAAGAGAAAAATAACATGGCAGAACAAACTGGAAACAGAGCACCAAATGAAAATAGTGTCATGGTGAATCCCATCCTATTGGCAAACGACCATAGACATTTGAGGAATTAGCCCTGCATACTGTATGCATAGAATTCTTCTAGAAGAGATTCACAAAGGATTGATCGAACATCAGTGCAGACTCAACCCTACGATGAACGAGGTCGTAAAGAAGGAGATAGTCAAGTGGTTAGACGCGGGCATCATCTATCCGATAGCAGACAGCATGTGGGTTAACCCCGTGCAGTGCATGCCGAAGAAAGAAGGTATGACGATAGTCCCTAACGTAAATAACGAGTTGATACCACAAAGGACCGTCACTGGATGGCGTATTTGCATGGACTACCGCAAACTGAATGCGGCAATGAAGAAAGATCATTTCCCTTTACCTTTTATTGACCAAATGTTGGATCGTCTAGCTAGAAATGAATTCTACTACTTTCTGGATGGGTATGTCGGTTATAACCAGATCATGATTGCTCCCGAAGATCAAGAAAATACCACATTCACCTGCCCATATGGAACATTTTCTTTTCTCCGCATGTCGTTCGATCTCTACAATGCGTCGAGCACTTTCCAAAGGTGCATGATGGTCATCCTTTTAGAATATCTCAAAGACTCTGTAGAAATATTCATGGACGACTTCTTTATATATGGGCACATATACAAAGTCTGTCTTGATAACTTGGAGAAGATATTGAGAAGACATGAGGAAATGAACCTCGTGCTTAATTAGGAGAAATTCCATTTTATGGTGAAGGAGGGCACTGTGCTGAGGCACAAGGTATCTAGGGACGGGTTGGAGGTGGACAAGGCAAAAATTGAGGCGATCGAAAAGCTTCCACCTCCAACAAGTGGAAAGACTGTTAGGAGCTTCTTGAGATTTTACAGACATTTTGTCAAAGACTTCTCAAAGATTGCACGACCGCTAAGTGCGTTGATGGAGGCCGATAAAAAATTTGACTTTGATGACAATTGCCTCAACGCATTCATGATTTTGAAGAACGTATTAACGACCGTGCCTGTGTTGATCGCACCAGATTGGACACTTCTCTTTGAATTAATTTGCGATGTGAGCGGGTACGTGATGGGAGCAGTGCTAGCGCAGAAATGAAAAACAATGCTACATCCCATCGCATATGTGAGTAAGACTCTGAATCCTACTCAAACTAACTACACCACCATAGAAAAAGAGTTGCTTGCGGTAATATTTGGTTGGAGAAATTCAGAGCGTATTTGCTGGGAACAAAAGTACTCATTCATACTGACCACTCGATCATAAAATATTTGATAACAAAGAAGGATGTGAAGCCGAGGTTTATTAGATGTGTTCTCCTCCTCCAGGAATTCGATATGGAAATAATTGATCGCAGGGGGACAGAGAATCAAGTGGCAGATCATTTATCCCGATTAGAAAATCCAGAGATTGACCGCAATCAGTCAGAAGTTAGTGCAACGTTCCCAGACGAGTAGCTATTTCATATTGGCCATAGTACACAGACGTGGTAAATTATCTGGTTTTCGAGCAATTTCCTGAAGATTATACCGACCACCAAAAGAGATGGCTCAGGCATGAATGCAGATCTTATTTTTGGGATGAGCCAAATCTATATAAGAGAGGGTCAGACCAGATTCTACGATTGTGTGTACCGGATGCTGTTCACCAACACATATTATCGCAATGTCATGATTCACCATATGAAGGACACTTTAGAGGCCAGTGCACAGTAGTAAAAGTATTGCAAAGTGGGTACTATTGGCCAACACTATTTAAGGATGCAAGAGACTATGTGATAAAGTGTGATCGGTGCCAGTGCACAGGTAATATTTCATGGAAACATGCGATGCCCATGAACATCATTTTAGAACTGAAGTTGTTCGACGTCTGAGGCATTGATTTCATGGGACCATTCCCACCTTCGAATGGTCACAAGTATATTCTGTTAGCCATCGACTACGTTTCAAAGTGGGTAGAAATGGTAGCATCGCCGCAAGCGACGTAGAAGTAGTCTCCAAAATCCTAAAGAAAAATATTTTCATTCGTTTTGGCACCCCACGTGCCATAATAAGTGACAAAGGCTCCCACTATGTCGATTGCATAGTTAAAAATCTACTGCTCAAATATAATATGCTCCACAAAGTGGCCACCGCATACCATCCATAAACAAATAGTCAGGCTGAAGTGTCCAACTGGGAAATTAAGCTGATATTGGAGAAGGTGGTAAAGCTTTCACGAAAATATTGGGCAACAAAGCTAGACGATGCGCTGTGGGCACATAGGGCTGCCTACAAAACACGATAGACATGTCTCCGTATGCGTTGGTGTTTGGTAAAGCATGTCATTTACCACTGGAGCTAAAGCCCAAAGCGTTGTGGGTGGTGAAGAAGCTTAACTTCGACTTGAAAGCAGTAGGGGAAGCAAGAAAACTCCAATTGGTCAAGCTTGATGAGTGGAGAACGTAAGCTTATGAAAATGCCAAAATTTACAGAGAATGAGCAAAGGGTTGGCATGACAACCGCTATGCGGCAAAAATCTCCACGTCGTACAAAAGGTCTTACTTTTCAATTCATGGTTACAGCTCTTTCCCGGAAAATTAAAATTGCGCTGGTCCGGACCCTTTATAATTAAAGAAATATTCCAGCATGGTGCGGTTGAGCTGATTAATGAGGAAGGGACCCTTACATTCAAGGTTAACGGGTAAAGAGTCAAGGCATATTGTGGGGGTGATTTTCATTGAGAAAATACCCCTGTAGACCTGAGAAATTGAGAATGAAGGGAAATCGAGTGGCCCATGTGCTGTCATGCGACAAAATCATTTGAGGCGCAAGTCTTTTGGAATATCCTTTTCTCACTTGTGATTCATGAACTCTCACTACTATGATGTTATTTCAAATATCAATTATCTATCTTCATGTTACATCTTTATATAAAAAAAAAGGTTTAAAAAAGAAGAAAATAATAAAAAATGGCGCGATCGTGTTGAATGATCGTGGTAAACGATTTTGTAACTTTGTTTTTGTATTTGACCTGCTCAATGTTTTTCTTGCAACGATCGAGGTAAACGATTGTGGGGTGCTACACGAAGACGCAACTACTTTATTTCGTCATCACAATCAAAAGAAAGTAGATCGCTACAAAACAGAATGCGTTAATGAATAATGCGGGTGACAACGCAAATTTGGGGGTTGTATCTTTCCTTGACTTTATTCCAAATTTTGCACTATCACATCCCACTTTAATTTTTAAAATTTTATCACCGCATCCTCTTTTGTTGCCACAATCATTTAACACTAATCAATTTAGTAAGTCACTGCATTATTTCTCTTTGCCGATTATGATTTCAATGATGAAACACATGCTTCTATTTTTTTTTTCATATATACTAGAGTCAACTTAATTTTAGGACAATCACCTCATGAAACATTTCTAGAAGTTAGTGATCTGCAAGCTTTCTTTCAAACTGATCCTTTACGAGACTTCCTAAGAGCATCGCATGACTTCTTTCAATCTTTTGGCAATTGCCGCATTTTAAATTTCGTGGTGCGGTATTCATTTTTAGACCTTGTTATTTTTAGCCTTGTTTATAAAAAAAATTATTTCATAACGTTGCAATCGGATCCCACTCGTAGTTGGATGTTCGCATGACACACGTGGGGGCAAGCCAAAACGAAGGTAGGAATCGTGATCAACGCATAAATAAATGACCGCAACTCCGCTACCAAATGGGCATGAGTTTAGTCTAAGCAAGAGTGCCTTGCTCGTAGTTGGATGTCTGCATGACACACGTGGAGGCAAGCCAAAACAAAGGTGCGGAACTCTGATTAGCACAAGGTTAGAGAAAATAATAATAATAATAATGTCTAAAATACGCAAGGATAAAAAAATCATTTAACACCCCAGGAAAAAAGTTTTTTGAAATAAATCATGCGATGTCCTGGAATCTAGTAAAGTCTTGTTGAAGGTTAAACTTGCAATCCCTAATATTTTAAGAAGAAACCTAGATGAGAATTAAGGAAATTTTGGTGTATAGGATTTGAATAAGGCATCCTTGAGAAATCTAGAAAGGAGAAGGCGGTCGACTTTCTAAAGGAAATCTTTAGCTTATGCTTGAGGACAAGCATTGTTTAAATTTGGAAGTGTGATAACGGGCAGAAATGCACATTATTACGGTGCTAATTTATAAAACAATGCAGGGTTGCGATAATAAAAATATACAATATTGCATTCAAAAACATTAAGTTCACAACATTGCGATTGCATGTATCCATCACATGAAAATAGTTAACTTATGTCTTTTTGTGCAGAAAATGCGTTGATGCAAGGCAGAAAATGTGATCCAAAGAAATCAACGGACGAGTGCATTAAGAGATTGCATTAACACAAGGCTATGCGATCATTTGTGCTCGTAAATATCTGCTCAAGAAGGTTACCACATAAAGTCGGCACATCTTTGGTGGGCGCATCTGGGTGAAAAGCGTAATAAATCACGATGGGACAGAAAGCTGATGATGGTTGATTCCGAATTAAGTAGACAAACCGCTAACGAACTACTGTAGCAATTGCACACAACTTTTCAGTGACAAATATTTGGCGCATCAGACAGAGAATTAATACCATCCCATCAGTGCAATCATAAGAGAGAAGAAGCCTTTCACCCCGAAGATCTATAAATACCAGAGGCCACCTTCAGTGAAAGAGTTCTCTTAGTTAGATAATTTTCCATTAGATAGAAGTAGCCTTGTTCATAGTTTTCTTTTATTTAGAAGGTGGAAGCGAGGGAAGTGAGATTGTAGGAGAGATCGTTTCGGTGAACTTGGAAGAGTGCCGGAAGCGTCGAGATCAGAGAGAGGGCCAACTCTTGCAGAAGCAGGAACATTTTTTTAGAAGAATAGAGTTAACAATGTAAAAGCCTTAGGAAGCAAGGAATTACTACCAGGCTCTCTATCCTTATCTTCCATTGTCGTTTTGTACTCTTAACTTATTTATAGAAATGGAATTTACATCTTTATATCTGTTCACTCTCTGTATATTAGGCATGAGTAGCTAAACCTGTCAAATGGGTTGAGAAGCACTAAGCTAGCATAACTAGGGATCTTCATTCTATGTGATTATCTTGTATTATGTATGTGTCATTCATCCATTAGAGATACTCGGGAGGGTAGTCTAAGGATAGAATCTAGGCTTGAAAATGTCAGGTTAGAATCTAGGCTCGGGGGAGTCAGATTATAAACACATAATCAAGAGATAGAAGCTTAGGAATTGCTATTAACGCATCACATGCATCCTAGCGATAGGTTATGATTGTATGCGGTCACCTTGTCCTTGTGTGCATCTTGCATCAACGCATAGGAAAGAAGCAGAGACTTAGGAATAAGCTCTATAGATATTATCACATTCATCGCATGCATCCTAGAAATAGGAGCTTCCGCATTTGCATTGGAAAATGATATGTTGTCTCATGAGTGTAGCATGATCGCATAGTTTGAATGCATTCTCGGGAAACGCTAGCTAAAAGACCTTCTCAACCCATTCCTCAGCATATTTAGTGTATCTGTCGCATAATCAATCTTTTCTCAAATCTGCCGCGTACTTTTTATACTTCAAACCACAAACCAACCAAACCATTAATTTACTTATTACCGCAAGGTGATCCTAAAAATTACTACCGCATATTGTTTTCCTTAGTCCCTGAGTTCGACCCTGGACTTACCAGAAAACTCAGTAGGATTTATACTTGGATTCTGCTGAGAAAACTTGTTGCACAACGCATTTTCTATCACCGTAATTGCTTTCATTATTTCACTGCATAAAATAACGCATCAATCATATATGCGCTTCCAAATTTTTATCAGCAGATACTCTTGTCCATAGCCACATTTTATGATTATGAGATATGGAAAATTAACGTCAAGACTGCCTTTCTTAATGGTAATCTTGAGGAGTCCGTCTACATGGCTCAACCAAAGGGGCTCGTTCCAGATCAAGAGCAAAGAGTTTGCAAGCTTAATAGGTCCATTTATGGGCTAAAACAATCGTCTAGATTATGGAACATTAGATTTGACAGTGCGATCAAATCGTTTGGCTTTGATCAGAATCTTGATGAGCTTTGTGTTTACAAGAAGATCATTAATAGCTCATTAGCTTTCCTGGTGCTGTATGTGGATGATATCCTACTCATTGGGAAGGATGTAGGCTTTCTGACTGACATTAAAAAGTGGCTAGTCGCCCAATTCAAAATGAAAGTTGGGAGAGGCGAAGTATGTTCTAGGGATCTAGATCATTCGAGATCGTAAGAAAAAAGGTTGGCCCTATCTCAAGCATCAGACATCGATTAAATATTGATCAGGTACAGGATGCAGGATTCCATGAGGGGTTTATTACCCTTTAGGCATGGAATTGTTTTGTCTAAGGATCAATGTCTTAAGACACCTTAAGAGGTTGAAGAGATAAGACAGATTCCCTATGCTTCAGCTGTTGGAAGCTTAATGTATGCAATGTTATGTACTAGACTTGACATTTGTTATGCAGTAGGGATTGTCAGTCGTTATCAATCCAATCCAAGATTAAATCACTAGACAGCGGTCAAAATGATCCTCAAGTATCTTCGGAGAACGAGGGACTACATGCTCGTGTATGGAGATAAGGATTTGATCCTTATAGGACACACAGACTCTAACTTTCAGACTGATAGAGATTCTCGAAAATCAACATCGGGATCAGTGTTCACTCTAAATGAAAGGGTTGTAGTTTGGCAAAGCATCAAGCAAGGATGCATTGTAGGCTCCACTATGGAAGCCGAATACGTAGCCACTTGTGAAGCAGCTAAGGAGGTTTCTTGGCTGAGGAAATTCCTTATAGATTTGGAAGTTATTCCGAATATGTCTTTGTCGATCACTCTCTATTGTGATAACAGCGGGGCTTTGGAAAATTCAAAGAAACCTCGGAGTCATCATAGAGGCAACATATAGAATGGAAATATCACTTCATCAGGGAGATTGTGCATCGCGGTGATGTGATAGTCATGAAGATCGCATCGGAGCACAACGTTACTGATCTTTTTACAAAGGCTCTCCCGACTAAAGTGTTTGAAGGTCATCTGAAGAGTCTGGGTATGCGACATCTTGTCTAGGGCAAGTGGGAGATGATACTGGAGTATAGAGTATGCCCTAGTTTATTGCATATTGTGTTTGTATTTTTCATGTATTATACATTAGTCTCCTCGAGGCATTAGGACAAATGGGTGATTGTTGGGATTAGTGTCCTAATTCTCCCGAAGTCTCGTAGTTTGTAAACTTTGTACACATTGTTATGAATAAACTAAGAGTCATCTTATTTTGCATTTACTCATATCCAATAAACAAAGATACATGGTTATTGTATGTAAACTTAAGCATGTATATCAGATATACAAGTGGATCATGCCTTAAGTAATAACCTAGAAGGTACGTAGTATACGGATTAAGGAGGGGTACCTTATCCTAGTGCCACTACGGATATGGCCCACTTTGTAGAGATTTACAAATGTTGTGAACTACTACAGATGGTCTAATCCTGACCATTCATGTGAAGACATGCGAGCGAGGGTGTCCTATACAAAAATTTTGTATAAGACCGGACAACAAGATGATTCGTCTCTTTATATAACGTCGTTGATACTTGAGACTTACATCTCACCTTAAATGACCATAGGTGACATGACCTTAATCTTGAGTGTTTTGGGAACTCCTTCCTTTGAGAGAAATCCTTTGATTAATATGGGTGAGAGTGGCCAGATTGCCAACTTAACAAGCGTACCATTTTGGGGATTTGTTTGATTTGGGAGCTGGAAACTCAGTTACACAAGATGGAATTCACTCCTTCTCTGAAGCAGGGGTAAGTAGATAGATTACTCCCTTAAGGGTTGATTCCGGTTCTTGAACATAGTGGACACATCCTTTCTTTGGAAGAGAGGACTCAGTCATAGTAGAACTATGACTTATGTCCATTACAGGAATCAGTGGTACTTAAGGAGTTAAATGTAATTACAGGAAAAAAACAGTAAATTGGCCTCGCTTTACTTACGAGCGATCTATGAAGGGTTATCGCATAGTTGATTGGTTGATATAGACATATAAATATATCTGTAGTAAGGAAAGTGTAGTTGTTGGTCTTTAGTGGAGTGCCCGACAGTTAATGGATGGTGGATCTCGTGACTAAAGAGTTTAGTCAGTTATTCATGTACCATTGGAACTTCAAGCTACAGGTCCATAAGTTTCCCTTGGTAGCTCAATGGATTCAAGTTGAGAATCAATTCTTGGAGTTAGTTTGAAATGTTCGAATTAACAAGAGGAAATCAATTATATATGATATAATTGTTGTGATGTATGAGATACATCAAGTGGAGGATTAATGTAAATATGATTTACATTAAGTACGATAAAATAGAAAAGTAACTATGGTTTATATGTTTCATGAGATGAAATATTAAAACTATAGGTTATAAATATAAAATAGAAAAAGAACTATTGGTTATCATATTTATTTATAATAATATGAATTATTTGATAATTATTTCTTTTTCTCTAATAACCAATTGAGTGGGAGGTTATTGGTAGTTTTATGGTAACCGTGAGATAAAAGGAAAAATGTTTTCCTAAAATGCGGAGTTACTTGATTCGAAAAGAAACCCACAGACAAGGCAATCAAGTGAAAATGTTTCACTAAACGATAGCTCATAGAGAGACTGAATGATCGTGGAGCATTTACTATACAATATTCATTTAATTGGTCGTAGCTAAACGATTATGTGGCTTTGTCTTTATGATAGGCTACCATCTTCTACAAGATTGAGCACATCGTCTATATGATAGATAACTCTTATCTCCCACTTGCTCAATCATCTACACGATTGTTGTCCTCCAGTTTCTTTCTCTAACCAAGATCATACAGAGCCCACAACTCATGGATTCTCACACCAAGAATACCATGGTAACCATTGTGGTAGTGTCCTCACTCAACTCGATTGATTTCGAGGATCTGGAGGCCGTTCGTTGGGTTTGTGAGCGTTTTGTTCATTGTGTTCGTGTTGTGCATCGATCATTATGTTCGAAGGCTGTGTTGCTATTCTTGGACACTTGGATATTGATCGAGGGAGTTTGAAGAATGTTTCTTCAAAGGTATGCATACTCTATCCCTTGACTCTCTTGTAAGCATGCTATAATTTCTTGTTGTGCATGACCTGTTAGTTTCCATTTTTGTGCTGTAATTGTTTATATACAATTTTGAATGGAATTTGGAACTATCCTTCCGCTGCTCATAGAAATCCTCATGTTTGATTTCCTTCAAATGACCCTTGACTCCACCAAGTCATCATCCTTTTCGATGGTGCTTAAGATACTGCCAAACACTTCCCTGTCATCTTTCCTCTTAAGTTAACTTTCAGATGGAAGTGTTGTCATGACTACTGCAAGACTATTGGCAGGGACACTTTCCTTACGTTGTCCCTCGTGACTGTGCGATGAGGTCGAGACGGTCGGAGAAGAGGTAGGTTTTTGGATGATTTATTTCAGATGGGAAAGCAGAGGTCGAGTAATTTTCGGCTAAGCTTAAGCTTGCCAGCTGGCAAAAAGGTAAGCTACTTCTTTGACAAATATGAGGGTTGAAGCCGGCAGAGGTGTTCAGCGGTACAAAAAAGACTCCCGATGCCCTCAATGGCGGGCCCTTGGGTATTTTTGCATTTGGAAGCCATTGATTCAGGCGAGGTAAATGAAGAATGGGGAAAAAGAATGATTGAAGAGTTGGGAACTTGAGAGTTCAATGAGGTTTAAGGATTAGAGTTCAGATGAAAGTGATAAAAATGAAATGGAATGGACGAGCACTTTATATAGACTTAGACCGAGAATTGCAATCGCTGAGGCTATAATGTCGCCTAATGACATTCTATTAAATATGGGTCAGACTAAAGGACGTTCATCAGACGACACACTCGATTGCCTTCGGGATATGACTCAACAAAGACCCTTTGCATACCATGTGTCAAGTTGATTAATTTGAACTAATCGCATAATAATATGGATGCATCATTCATTTCTTTGCTTTTTTCGTCACATCAGACATAATCAATGCATCAAAAGAGAATTTAAATTCAAATTCAACCACACCAAGAAGTCAAGAAGAAGAATTCCAAAATAACATAAATCAAATAAATCTAAACCATAAGCTAACTACGAAAGCATAGTAAAGATAGATAAGACATCCATAAAAAGATTGGAATGAGATCACCGCAGGGAGCCTTCAACACGGGTGATCAAGCTAGCCTGCCTAGGTAAATGGTTTCCTTACCTCGACTGTCAATAAGATGTATTGATGACCAAAAGAAGCTGGGAAGGGACCCATAAAATCAATGTCTCGCACATCAAATAGTTCTAATTCTAAGATGGAAGTTAGTGGCATCTCATTTTTGTTTGATATGTTGCTCGTTCATTGACACTGAATGCAGCTAACATCATTGGCACAAGCATCTTTGAACAAAGTGGGCCAAAAGTAATGGCACTGGAGATGCTTAGCGAAAATCCTCTACCCCCTAAGATGTCCACCATAAGAGGACTCATGACATTGCTTGAGGATGCATTAAACTTCCATCTCAGGAATGCCTCTTCTCAAAATATGATCGGGTCCAAGTCTGTATAAAAATGGGCCATCCCAATAATAAAATTTAGCCTTGTGTATGAACTTCTTATTCTGTTGATATGTATAGTCTTTTGGTGTTTGAGCATAGACTAAATAATTGACAATGTCTGCATACCACGACTCTCTGTCACTCAAGCCCATCAGCTTCTCATCCGGGAAACAGTCTTCAATCTCCTTCTCTTTTCTCTGAATCTCTTCATTCTCTAACCGTGCAGGTGATCAACCACCTAATTCTCTGTCCCTTTTCTGTCCTTAATCTCAAGATCAAATTCTTGCAACAACAACATCTATCTAACCAGTTTGGGTTTTGCATCCTTTTTTTCCATCAAGTATCTGATCGTAGAATTCTCAGTATAAATCACTACCTTTGATCCCACCAGATTTTGTCTAAATTTATCAAACATAAACACCATGGCAAGCATCTCTTTCTCCGTAATTGTATAATTCTCTTCAGAATCATTGAAGGTTTTCTTGGCATAAAAGATTGGATGTATGATTATTTGCTTGCATTAACCCAACATAACTCCTACTACATAATTGCTTGCATCACACATCAACTCAAAAGTCTATGACTAATCTGACACCACCAAATTGGGCGTAGAGAAGAGCACATTCCTAGGCATGTTGAATTCCTGGATGCAAGCATCATCAAAGAGGTAGGTCTGTTAGCTTCCAAGAGCGCACTCAAAGGTCTGACAATTTTAAAGAAACTTATAATGAATATCCGATAGAATCCAATATGTCCAAGAAAACTTCCTAATGTTTTGACATTCACAGGTGCTGGTTGCTTGGCTATTGCGTCACTCTTTGCTTGATTCTAATCCTGCTTCAGAAATTTTGTGTCCCAACACAATGCCTCAGTAACCATAAAATGGCATTTTTACCAATCAAGGACAAGGTTAGTTTCCTTACATCTCTTTAGTACGTTTTCCAAGTTGGAGAGGCAGTTATTGTATGAATTTTTGAAGACGGAAATTCTTCCATAAAATCCTCCACGGATTGTTCCAGAAAATCCAAAGTTATAGCCATTATACATCGCTGGAAGGTCCCAAGCGCATTACAGAGCCCAAAAGGCATGCATTGGAAGGTGAAGGTGCCAAAGGGGCATGTGAATGCTATCTTTTCCTAATCCTCAGGTGCGATCACAATTTGGTTATACCCAGAGTATTCATCCAAAAAACAAAAAAAAAAAAACTCATTCCCTACAAATCTATCTAACATATGATCAATGAAGGGCTGATGGAAAGGATCTTTCTTAGTCGCTCGATTCAACTTGCGATAATCCATACAGATTCACCATCTAGCGACAGTTCTAGAAGGGATCAATTCAATTTTGTTGTTGGCCACAACCGTCATATCGCCGGTTTTAGGCACACATTGTATTGGGTTCACCTAGCTGCTATTAGAGATCGGATAAATGACTCTAACATCGAGCTATTTAATTATCTCTTTCTTGATTACTTCGCATATAGTTGGGCTGAGCCTGCTTTGCCTTTCAATAGAGCCTTCTTTTCTCTCTTCTAGCCTGATTTTGTGCATGCAATATGAATGGCTGATCCTTGGATGTTTACTAGAGTCCAGCCAATGGCCTTCGCATACTTCTTCAACACTTGCAGCAGGGCCACCTCATCCTTCGCCTTTAATATGACAAAGATAATGATGGAAAGAGTGTCATTATCATCTAAGTATGAATACTTGAGGTGCGCTAGTAAAGCCTTTAGCTTTAAGATAGGGGGCTCTTCTAAGGATGGTTTAAGTCTTGCTGCTTCTCTTTCATTCATGTTCAAGGATTCAAAACTAGAGCCAGATTTCATCACGGCATGGACTTCCTTCATAGCCAAATCACTTCCTTCTTCTTCTTCTTTCAATTCCTTTTTCAATATTTCCAAACAATCAACTCTCATATCATGGATGCGCTGACATGTTCCAACTCATCTAGGTATTTCAATGCATTAAACACATTGAATTTAACTTGTTGATCATGCATGCAGATGGTCAGTTTGCCTTTTTGCACATCAATCAATGTACGTCCAGTGGACAGGAATGGGTGACCAAGAATGATGGGAATTTCAATGTCAGCCTCATAATCTAGGATAATGAAATTGATAGGGAAAATGAATTTATCAACTTAAACAAGCAAGTCCTCAAATTTCCCTTCAAGGTACATTATAGATCTATTGGTGAGCTGTAGGGTCACTGTGGTGGGCCTGACCTTACCAGTTCCCAACTTTTTGAAAATAGGTAATGACATCAGGTTGATGCTTGTGTCCAAATCACATAACGCATGGTCAACTTCCTTGCCTTCAATAGAACAGGGTAGAGTGAAGCTTCTTGGATCCTTCATTTTTGTAGGGATGTTATTCTTGAACAATGCATTGCACTCATGAGTTTTGGCAATGATTTCAAATTCGCCCAGCCTACGTTTATTTGATAGAATGCCCTTTAGGAACTTCACATAACTCGAAATTTTTCGAGAGCTTCAACCAGAGAGATATTGATGTGAAGCTATTTTAATACATCCAAGAATCTCTTAAATTGTCAACTATCATCCGTATTTTTCAGTCTGCTTGGAAAAGAAGATGACACTTGCAAGACGTTGCTTGCTTGGTTTTCTCTTTGGCCGCATCAGGTGTCTGCGACAAAGGTTCTAAACTTTTTATTTGATAGGAGTTTTTATCATGAAATTTCAAATTTGTTGGAGTTTGGTCAAAGGGTTGATAAAAAGTAGTTGGAAGATTTTTGGTCGATTTATAGATATTAATTCATGGTTATTAAGTCTATTTGTAGTAGTTGGAGTTTCAATTTCTTATCTTACTGTAGTCTGTGGTTTTACTGGTCTAGCTTTTGGATTTCAACTGTCGAATTGGTCATTGTTCTTCTGCTGCTAGTGTCATAGCTTGATACTGCTCCTTACCATTTCCACATGGAGCCTTAGTGTTACTAGGCAGGGTGCCTAGTTGCCTGTTCTTTAGATCGTTAGCGATTGCCCTACTTGAACTTCTAGGTTCTGAATTGAGGAACCTTGAGACTGGATTAACGTATCATTCTTCTGAATGTATTCCTTTAGAAGCACCTCCAACAATGACGATGCATTAGAACTTGATGCATGGTTTGTTGGGATTGGTATCCTAATTCTCCCGGAGTCTCATAAATAGGTCTGTAGTATAAGGATTAAGAAGGGATACCTGATCCTTGTGACACTACGGATACGACCCTCTTTGTAGAGGTTTGAAAGTATTGTGAACTACTACAGATGATAGATCTTGACCATTCATGTGGAGACATGCAAACGGGGGTGTCCTATACAAAGAGTTTATATAAGACCGGACCACGAGATGATTCATCTCTTTATATAACGTTGTTGATACTTAAGACTTACATCTCACCTAAATGACCATAGGTGACATGACCTTAATCCTGAGTGTTTTAGGAACCGCTGCCTTTGAGGGCGGTCCTTTGATTAGTACGAGTGAGAATGGCCAGACTGTCAACTCAACATACCTACCTTTATGGGGATTTGTCTGATCTAGAAGCTGGGAACTCAATTACACAAGATGGAATTCACCCATAGTTTACTCCTTCGACTTGGGTATAACCCTTTGCCACAAGTCTAGCCTTAAAGGTTTGAACCTTTCCATCTACACCTCGTTTTTGCTTGTAGATCCACTTATACCCTATAGGTTTTACCCCATCAGGTTGATCTACAAATTCTTAGACCTGGGAAGACTCTCATGATGGTCTATGAACTGTTCATGAGGAGATTAAAGCAGAATTGATAATTAATTTGGAGTTACAAAGGTTGTACTCTCTATCCCTTTATTTTATGTTTATTAGCATGCTTATTCTTATGAAATTAACATAATTAGAGTACTTTAGATCATTTATTGCTTCTGTTGTGCATGTATTCATTCCATCAAAATAATATAGCAATATGGGAAAATCAATTTCATTCAAACATGAAATTCATATATAGAAGTACATAACTCCCCCTATGGAAAAGAACTTAACAATTCTTCATAACAACATGTCAAACCACATTCTTTTCAACAATGTAAATAATAGAATATGCATAATTTCATGCTCAAAAGGTATTTATTATAAACTCTATCAATTTCATCCAAGAGTATAAACAACATATATTAATCATCAAAACAATGACAATCTCTTGCAAGAATCAAAATTCTTGCTCAAACTTATTTCTGAGAAAATACAAGGATAGAGCAACTAATTGACCAAAATACCAAAATATAAGCAATAAAAACAAATGCCATATAGATAAATATTCCATCATTTCTCATAACATTAAATCTAATAACTAAGGCAAGAAATCAATTTCATACTTTTTCAAAATCGTATAAGAAATATAATTTCTATAAAGATACCAAAAGAATAAGTATCTCAGTAATTTAAAAAAATACTAAGAGTTACCAAATGTGCAATTTTTCTTTGTTGGATTCAAGCAAGCTATACTAGTTGCTCCAATTTGAATTAATTCTTCATTTGAAGTCCAAGCAACAATTGCTTCTTGAATCAACCTACAAGTATAGCTCAACCAAAACATTTTGGTACCCATTTCTTGGGTCCTTCATTGTTAGTGAGCAAAGACTCTGGAATCCATTTCATATTAGTTCCAAAATTACTAGCATTCATTTCTTGCAAATAACAAGTAAAATATTTATGACCAATTTTTCTATGAAAATAACATACAACATCAGGTAAGAATTTCTTTTTAACTAATGGATTTTTCACAATCTTTTTCTCAAAGAAATTTTTCCTTCAAATTTCACATTATGAGCACAATTTGGTCTAGCATGAAATTATTTATGTACAAACTTTGAATTTTCATGAATATGTTTAACTTTTTCATACTTTGGCATAAAATTAGATACATTAGCCAAAGCATATTGAGAAATATAAGGGATGTCTTTTACAAAAGTAGTACGAAGTTGATGAACAATTTATATTCATATAGCTCCATCCCTTTTTATCATTAGAATATTTACTCATATCAATAATTTTATTTAATTTTTGTGCACCACTAGCCAATTTATTTATGGACTCTTTTGCAATTTCAAACTCTTTATTAGTAAGCAATTCTTTCTCTTTAAGCATATGAAAAAGATCATTTTTCTTATAAATATCACATTCAAAAATTTTAATTTTGTCAACAAGAGACAACTTAATCTTTTTCTAAAGATTTATTGCTATTTTCTAAATCAAGAATTTTATTATTCAAGCTAGCAATTTCATCTTTCAACTCTGAACAAGATCTAATTTTCTCATTTTCATTTCTCAAGTGATTCACTTCAAGTTTCAATTCACAAGATAAAGATTTAAGTTCATCATTCTCTTTTTCAAGAAAAGTAATTCTATCATTCAATGCAGTTTTCTCAGTACAACACTCATCATGCAACAAAAAGTTATTAGCTCTATTCTTTAAACAAGAATTTTCATCTATCAAAGATTTATTTTCAAGGGATAATGCTCTATACTTCTTTGATAATTTCAAATATCTAGAGCTAACCTTTTAACGATCACATTGCATACATCTAGAGCTAACCTGAGCTAACCTTTTCAAGATCACATTGCATACTTTCAAATGTATCAAATAATTCATCATAAGAATGGGTTTTATGATTTACCTCATTTTTGTCACTTTCGTCTTCGGAGTCGTTCTTCGAATGAGCCATTACGTACAATGAGATCTATCATATTTATCTTTCTCTATTTCACGGATTTTCCCTTGATTTTGAGAATTATAATTCTCCTTCACATCAAATAAATCATTAGTGCTACAAGGAGAATTTTCTAAGTTATACATAATTTCAAGAAAATTCCAAATGTCATATGCATAATCAAAATATAAAATTGTATTACATATTTTTCTATCCAATGCACAATATATGATATTTATGACTTTAGCATTAAAAGTGAACAACTCATTATTCAAATACAATTTAGATAAATCATGCTCACAAACATACAAAATGTTAAATTCCACAGCAGCATAAAAGTTTTCATTCTATTTTTCCAAGTATCATAGTTTCTATTACTATCAAAGAATGGAGGTCTATCAACACAATCATCTAAAGTTGCCATAATTCTAGATTTAAACTTTCAAATTTTTTTTTTAAATATTAATAAGATACTTTAGATAAAAAAAATAATTTATGTAGAAGAGTTCATCACTCTGTACCAATCGTAGGATTAGTATGGCAACCCTACAGAGGGGTGAAAAGGGTTTAATCAAACTAATTTAAAATTTTCTACTAATGTGGGCCCAATTAAATAAATTAACAAACTTTTTGCTAACAAATAATTTAAACAATAAATTCATGCAAATAAATTCAACCCAAAATAGCCAAGTAATTAAAACTAACACTTTTAAGCACACAATTTGATTTTAATAAAAATATTTGCATGAGATATGTAAAGATCAATTCAGTCAACCTAAATAACATTAAGCAATTAATTTAAGGAATAAATATTACAATTAATTTCAGGCAATAAAAATATAACAAAAAATTAATTGTAAAATTAAAGTAAGAGGGGGATAGAGATATTAACTCCGGGAGTTTTATAGTGGTCCGGCACAACCGACCTACGTCCACTTCTCAAACCCCTCTTGGGTACTTCACTAGGTCTTTGACTCTTTTCATGGCTTAGAGTCGAACCACTACAACGTTCTTTTTTCAAACACAAGAATAAACCCGATTCTTTCTACTGTTGAGAATCAAACCATTAAAATCACTCTTTTTCTGGGATCAAGAGTAACCCCTAAAAAATGTTTGTAAAAATAAAGAGCACACTTGACAACTCTACGAGAATGGATTTACAAATTTTAGCTCACAACAAATTAATCCTCACAATACAAAAGATATCTCTCACAAGAATTAGATGAAAAGAAAAAACTTGAAGATTAGAGAGAGAATATCAATGGTGACTTTGAGTTATGGAGGACGTATAAAATTGTTAGCAAAATTTATAGATGATAAAGTATTTAAAAAGAGAGGAAGTTGGTGAAAATCACATTCAATTTGGACCATTGGATGTTGATAAAAGAAAATTGAATGGTGGAGATTAAACTAGTTGTTACCCATATATATAAAAAATAATAATATGATAATATATATCTTTTAAAATCATTTCTTTTAAGAACCAATAAAAAGTAAATACCCACCATGTGTCCAAAACTAGTTGTGAGATACTAACAAAAAGTAATATCAAATTCAATTTCTTTTTAACTTTATTTTCTTTCTAAAACCAATCCATAAATCAAAAGCCCACTATGTGTCACTCCTCCATTAGTCCAAGTGACACATTCTAATCAGTCCACTTTGATGAGAAAAATTCTACGACGTCATCAGCTTAGGATTTTTCTGTTAAGTTTGTTTCGGTCATGTCTTCTTTGTTTGAACTCTGATTTGAGTGATTCACATTTCGTTTGAATCTTTGTTCCGAGCTCTACGCAACAGACACTTCAAAACACTCAAATTGTTAATGAATAAAAATAGGATTGTTATCATTAAAACTTTAGTTGAAATTAATTAATTTGAGATTAAAGATCAAAAAGTCAACATACGTCAACAAGATGGTATACCAGAAAAGAGAAACAGGACCCTGTTAGACATAGTTCAGTTGATGATGAGTTATCTTCTCTAACTAACTCGTTCTGAGGTTATGCAGTGGAGACTACAACCTATCTTTTGAACCAAGTTCCATAAAAAAGTGTTTTTGAAACACTTTTTGAGTTATGAAGTGGTCATAAAAATAGCTTACGACATCTTAGGACTTGGGGCTATCCAACCCATGTGCTAATGGCTAATCCAAAGAAATTGGAATTACGATCAAAGTTATGTCTGTTTGTAGGTTACTCAAAAGAAATAAGGAGGGTCTCTTTTATGATCTAAAAGAGAATAAAGTGTTTATGTCGAAAAACTAAACTTTCTTTGAAGAAGATTGCATTAGGGAGCATAAACTAAGAAGCAAAATGATATTAAATAAGCTTTCCAATGAAAGTACTGAAACTTCAATAAGAGTTGTTGAAGAACATAGCGCTTCAACTAGGGTTGTTGATATTGCTTCATCTAGTTAAGCACATCCTTCTCAAGAGTTGAGGGCGCCTCGACGTAGTAGAAGGTGTTGAAAATTTCCTAAAACTCGCAGTTCGTATTTACTAAACATATTCTATTTTTGCAATAAAAGTATCATTTATACTTCATTCAATAAAAGCGTTTTTAAAATTGCATTTTGTCATAAAATCCAATAAACAAACTCATGCCTATAGTTGAATACTTTAACTTTATGTAGAGACATAAAGGAGGATCAAGTTTTAGTATATAGCCAAAAGGTCTATAAGTATATGGATGAGATTGAGTACCTTATCCTAGAAACACTATGGATGCAACCCATTTTGTGTATTGATACAAAAGATGTGATCCCAAAATCATTCATGTGGAGACATGCGAGTGAGAGCATCCTATGCAAAAGACGTTTGCATAAGTCCGGACCATGAAATAGTCACTTTTCTTTATAATAATCGTTTACTGTTAAAACTGACTATTTCAAATTAATGACCTAAGGTAACTCGATCTTAATCTTGAGCTAACTATGAAGTCTTGTTTAATCGGGGTTATCCTTTGATCTACTTAGGTGAGAATTGTTCAACATCATCTCTCAATAAGCCTCCCATTTTGGGGATACAAATCGGATAGATAGTTGGGGACATAGTCCTGCAAAATGGAATTCACTCTTACCAATCTTAGGGTTAGCAGATAAGTTGTCTTGAACAAAAGGGCCCCCTCTCTCATGACAGAGAGGGATATGGTTTATTAGTTGGACTATAAACCAATTGTTCAAGGGTAAAATGGTAATTTTGACCTAGCTGTAAATACGAACGACCTGTGAAGGATCGACTTACTGATTATGAATAAATCAAGTGGATAGAAATATATCTCGGTAGTTAATGAATATTGATTAATTCGATTTAAAAAAGTTTAGCCAATTAATCTCAAATCATTAGAGCTCATGATCTGTATAGCTCGTAAAAGATTATACCTAGAATTAAAATATTGAGTGAATTTGAAATATTCAAATTCAATTTAGGGTTTGGATACTTATATTTGATATAATTGAATGTTTAAATTGTTGAAATTAAACGTATTTGGAGAGTTCAATATATTAAATATTGATTCTATGAATAGGGATTCATATTTGAACTAGGTATTTTATTAATTTTATATTTGATATTAAATTATTATTATTTGATTAATTAAATAAATATATTTAATTAGTTATTTAAATTAAATAAAATATCAAATAAAAAGTTCAAATTCAGAAATTGAATTTTTGTTTGATTTAATTAAGTTAAAAATTCAATTCAATTCAATTTGAAAAATTGGTTTAAGTGGATTTGTCCCAAAATTTTTATTTTTAGTGGATTTTTGTTCCATATTTTAACCTAGCCCATTCACTTAGTGTCTTTTGAAGTGTCATTAGGCTGATTAACTAAGTGCTTGCCTAATCAAGCTAATTAAATACTTCTAATTTGATCAGTTTCAGAGGATACATTCTGAATTTTTGAAAAAAAAAATTATATAGAAATTGTTTCTCAAACCCTCTCCAAACTCACTTCCAATTCATTCTTAATTCAAAGTTCCACAACTCAATCCAAGGCTGAGAATAATAGAGAAGATACTTTTGGTGATCTACTGAAGAAATTGAAGGTCAATTTCATGGAAATTGCAAGGAGCAATTGGAAATCATCAAAGGTATCCAAAATGAAACCTTATTGTTTGAAAAACTTATGTTTTAGCATGTTTGTTACTCAAATTAATGTAATTAGAGTGCTTAATAATTTTGCTAGCTTCCGTATTTTGCATGTTTACTCTAATAATTGGTATTAAATCTTGATTTAAGCACTCAATTAACGTTAATTTGAGTATGGCAGTTGAATTTCTTGAGATGCATATTATGATGACTGATATGGTTGTTCATCTAGTTTTGGAATTAGATTCTTCTTTGATTATGTTGTACTAATTGTAACTGGCTCTTGTTGGATGGGCCTTAATTTATGCTTGAGGGTTCGTAATTTTATTGGAGTCAATAAAGTTGAAATTAGGTTGTAATTAAAGATTCTAGCAAGCAAGGTCAGTTGGAGAAAACTCAAAATGGTGTCACTGCCAGGACGCATTGCAACACTATCAATAGAGCATTGCAATGTTGTTCTTCCTGAAGCTCGAGGCATTGCAATGCTGGGATGGAGCATTGCAACGTTGCTCATCCCATCCCAGAAACATGCGTGCACGAGGACCGGTTCGTGGGAGTGGTCTGGCTCAGCTGCATAGGGTCCAGTTCATCCTTATTCAAACTAATTCAACTTCTTTTGGAGCATTAAAGGGCTGGTTCGGGTGGTTCGAGTCCAGTTCGGGTCAAGTCGAGCAGTCCAGAGGCATTCTGAAGCTTTTTTGTATTAAATTTGTAATAATTAGCTTTTTTACTTACTTAGGATGCCAAATTTGGTCCATATCAGTGTTGCTTAAATATTTATGCATGTGATTTATATTATATTTTAATTAAAACATGTATGTGCATATGCCATGTAGATTTAAAATCCCACCATAGGAAAACATGTTTCATACATTAACATATGTTATAAATAGTTATAATATATAGTTTGTATGTTTAAGGTTTCATAAGTTTAATATAATTGTTATATTAAAATATAGAATGCTTAAGTAATTGTTATAGCGTGTCTATAGTTTTATAAGAGTTATAAAATGAATTAGACATTTAAAATCTATAACAAAGATAAGATGCATCTTTCTTAGCATTATCCAATAACAACTTATGTTAATGGTTAAAATAGGTAATTATCTTATAAAACCCGATTATAAACTCAATCGGTCTATAATTCTATCTAAGGCTGGAGGTACTTCAGTTGACGGTTTACGTACCACCAGCTACCTGGGGATTATAGTCGAAATGGTGAGCGTTTTTAACCAATTTTATGAACATGCGTGAGCGGTGTGAGGTAATAAAATGGTTTTATCACTTAGACATTATAGGTTAAAAATCCAAATATAAATGTTATACTTGGATAAACCACATAGACTTATAATGTTTATTAGCCAAAATATACCTAAGTACAAGAGCTACTCAAAACAATTAGAACCAGTGAGAGATTAACAATATATACGATATATTGTTTTTAGCTCTCATGTCTCTAAGAGTTCATATCGTGAGATCCATGTTCAGCTTCGTGTCGCTTTTGCCGTGACTGCTCCATTTGAAAAGTATTTGCATGGGTCAATAACAAAGTGAATAGGGGAAGTAATTCATAGTAAGGAAATGTGTCAAATATCCTACAGTCTCTTCCACTTGTTTGAATCATGAGATTCTTATATTGTGCCTACTATCGTTTTTAGATGGCATTAGCTAGTCGTTTTTCATGGCGAACCTCTCGGAGGGTTGTAACATAGGATTTGGAACAACTAAAACTTCATAAATGAATAGGTTTTTTTAGTACTGTCTTGAACATTGTCTTCCAATTCAGGGCCATGTTCATATCATTCTATGAAATCTGAAAATGGAAGGTCACACTTACAAGAGTTACTAAGTATTAGTAAGTTCTTGATCGAAAACGATAACTAAATGACCATACTAATAAGAGTCATTCTAGATATATTATTTAGTCAAGATTGTCTTGCTTCAGTGAAGGAGTATTTGACTATTCCTCGGTAGCATCTATTCTAACTCACTAAAGTATCGTTGCAAATAAATAAAGAAATATGGGTACTTAAAATTGGATTTAGATGCAATTTTCTAATAGAATTTGTTCATATTTCAGCATGTCGAACTCAATAATTCAACTCCTAACTTCCAAGAAATTCAATGATGAGGGTTATTCAAATTGGAAATCAAACATAAATATGATACTAGTGGTTGATGACCTAAGATTTGTTTTAACGGAGGAATGTCATCCTCTTCCCAGTTCAAATGCAAACTGAAGTGTTTGGGATGTCTATGACAGGTGGGTCAAGGCTAAAAAAAAATCCAGAGCCTACATTTTAGCAAGAATATCTTATGTACTTACTAAAAAACATGAAACTATGGTCACTGTTGGAGAGATCATGGAGTCATTACAAGGGATGTTTGGATAGTTGTCTTGATCGGTACGACATGATGCTATAAATTACGTCTACAATTCCTGCATGAAGTAATGGACCATTATTAGGGAATACGTCCTAGACATGATGGTCCATTTTAATATTGTGGAAGCTAATGGCACTGTCGTAGATGAGAAAAGTCCAGTTAGTATGATCATGGAGTCTCTTCCGAAGAGCCTCTTAACTTTTTGCACTAACACTGTAATGAATAAGATTGATTACAATTTGACAACTCCCTTAAATGAACTCCATACTTATCAATCTTTAATGAAAAATAAAGAAGGGGACGCAAATGTTGTTACCCAAAAAAAAGTTTTAGAAGGGATCAACTTCTAGTTCGAAACCTTCTGAGAAGAAGTCTGGCCCTTCAAAGGATAATAGTATCCACTTGAAGACAAAAGGAAAAGGGAAGAAAAATACTCCTATTAAGAAAAGAAAGACAAAAGTTGCAAAAATAAAATGTTTCCATTGTAAGGAAGATGGCCATTGGAAACAAAATTGCCCAAAATATCTTGCAAAAAATAAGGCTGAAAAGGCAAACCTAGGTAAATCTGATTTACTTATAATCGAAACCTATTTAGTGGAAAGTTTTCATTTGACTTGGGTATTGGATTCAGGTGCCGCTAATCATATTTGCACTTTCATTCAGAAAACTAATTCCTGGAAGCAGCTGTCGGAAAACGAAATGACTTTCAAGGTGGGAAACAGGTGAAGTCATTTCAACAAAAGTAGTGGGAGACATCAAGTTAATAGAAAATGTATATTATGTACCTAAGATGAAAAGGAACTTAATCTCTGTATCTTCTTTACTGGAAAAAATGTATAAAATAACTATTGATATAAATGAAATGTTTATTAGTTCAAAAGATGTTCAAATACGTTTTGCTAAACTTGAAAATAACTTGCATGTGTTAAAACCAACTGAGGCAAAAGCTATTTTGAACATAGAGATGTTTAAAACAACCCAAACTCAAAATAAGAAACGAAAGATTTCCCCTAAAGTGTATCTTTGGCACTTAAGACTTGGTCATGTAAATCTCAATAGCATTGAGAGATTAGTAAAGAATGGATATCTAAATCAGTTAAAAGACAAATCTTTACCTCCATGTGAATCATGTCTTATGGGAAAAATGACTAAAAGATCTTTTTCAGGAAAAGGTCTAAGAGCTAAAGAACCTCTACAACTTATACATTCAGATCTTTGTAGTCCGATGAATGTTCAAGCTCGAAGAGGATCTGAGTAGTTCATCAGTTTTATTTATGATTATTCCAGATATAGTTTTGTTTATCTAATACGTATAAGTCTGAAACTATTGAAAAGTTCAAAGAATAAAAGTCGGAGGTTTAAAAGCTATAGGTAAAATAATTAAAACACTTCGATCAGATCGGGGTGGTGAGTAAATGAATTTACAATTCTAGAACTATTTAGTAGAATATGGAATTCAATTTAAACTCATTGCACCTAGTACACTGATAACTTGTAGAAATACAAGTTATTTATACTGTTTTATTTAGATATTGTGGCCAAAAGAGAAGAAAGTTGCGTTAATTGTATGGGAATTAGCTAAGAAATGCGAGAAGTATAAATTGTCGTCAATACACCCACTGATACCATTCCGATGGTAGAAAAGAATATTTCAAGTCTGTTTTGCAGGAAATCAAGTCACCGTATACGTTCATGGCTCAAGATAAAAAGAACAATGCATCTATGTCGCATTGCGCCCATCATTCAAGAATGAATAGACGATCAACGTAATGACGGCGCATGCGGCAATTGATCAAGAGCTAAGTGATCAACGCAATCTCAACTGCATGCGGTAATCAAAAATAACACCGCATGTGGGCAAACGATCGAAGATGTAAAGAGCAACGCAATTGTGGAGGATTCTGACGCGTGTACAACTGATCGTTATGCATTTATAAAGGGATTGATTGCGTAACAGAAGGAATATTCACTCCACCATTTACGGAACTGCCTTAACAATACAGTAGAGTCCACAAGTCAGAGAGTCAAAGTTGAGCCTATAAATAGCTCCGGCCATTCCACTGAGAAGATATACTTGATATGGGCACATTTTGATATTTGAATATTGAAAGGGAGACTGGTTTGAAGAGCCTGATCGGAGAAGATCTGGGAAGGTTGAAGAGATAAGGCCGAGAGGTGAGTCTCAGGGAAAATCCTTTCAATCCCCACCTTTGAAGCTCTGTACCAAGGTCACTTCTACCAGACAAGCAAGCCTGAGAGGGAAGCTCTTCTCTTCATCCATTCCATACGCCGGCAAGCAAAATCCACCGTCCATATCTGTGTCAAGACGTTGGCACTCTTCTGTATTTGTTTCTATCTCTTTATAATCAATTGTATTCATCTTCTTAGTCTATCATTCACACCATGTGTCAGACGCTAAATCTTAGTATTGAATGTCATGATCATTTCCATCTCCATCTTTTTGTCTATTTCCGTTCATCATTAAAAACCTTTCTCCACAATGTTTTCTTAATCCCCTGGTAATTAGTAAGAATTAAGCAAGGAAAGTAATCTATGCTAAGGAAATGAATATGTTTAGCGAAAGCATGCTAGATGACATCTTCACCTGTGAGAGCAGAAGTGAAGATGCCATTCCTCCTGTCGAGAGAAGGTTGGAAGAACGTGTTAACTAAAGCGAGAAGTACTTCCAGAGATGGAAGCAACCTTGCATTCATTACGTTCATCCCTATTTTACCACAGAGATGTGGGAACACGGCCGATCACCGAGAGGTGTACGCCAAGGGAAAGCGAAACCGCAATGCATATGGTATTTCCCCGTTCTCTCCCCCGATCGAGACAATTCGAAGTTGTTGATGTTTATACCGATCGAGTCCATAAGAAGTGATCCCATTTTTTTCATCGAGTCCGGGTACAATAGGAACTCCCAATTCTCGGGCAAATACAGCTTTCGTTGTTGTGGAATAAGAAGCCTTCGTATTTTCTTGATTCATTAGAAATTGGACAAGTAAGGAAATCGGTTATTCCCGGATGTGTTGGTATTCCCATTTTTTTCATTCTAGTTATTGACTGATCGGTACAAGTCAAGGGAATGGCCCCTTGGCAGTTATGTCTTTAACGCAATTAATAACTTGTGATGTTTATACTAGTTATTTTTTCTATTTTTGTTCTATACATAAAGACTTGCCACCGCATACCACGATCCTTTGTATAATCTTCACAGTCAGTTTCAAACTCAGTATCATGTATCAGTATCCTGTATCTTGTATCATAATAGCTTAGGTTTATTTTTATCACACTTTATTTTATTAATGCAACTTTAGTTTTTTCGCACAACTTTACTTTACCGCAATTTAATTTCCTATATACACACACTCTTTATTAATTTTAAAAACACCGGTCGCATATATCACAAATGTAACACATTAATGAATACAATCCCTGTGTTCGACCTCGGATTACTCTGAGAAACTTGCATTGGAATTATACTTGGTCTCAACGCAAGGAAACTTGTGATAACGTATAGCATACAAGAAGCATTTCATTAATAACGCATACATCTAGAAGTAGTATCGTATAAAATGTGCATGAGCAGTAACACAGCATAAGATTACATTTTGGGTTACAAGTTTATGGCAACATGAGCTTGTAGCACATCATTATGCATGCACATTACATTCACCAAGTTCAAGTCATCATACACCACAACAGAACGGTATAGCAGAAAGGAGAAATTGAACCGTTAGACAGGGTTTGTTTAATGATGAGTTATGCCCAACTACCTCAGCCCTTTTGGGGGTATGAGTACAAGCTGGCATATATATTTTGATGGAACATACAAGCATGCAATGGAAGTAAATAGAGTCAATAAGCACTCTAATTACATTTACTTTGAGTTCTAAAAGCATGCTCTTACAAGAGGGTTTGAAGTAAACATACCTTTGATGAAATATTCCAATTCCAAGTTGCTTTTCACGTTAAATTAGCTCCAAATCGACAGTAAACCACCAAGAGATCTTCTCTACTATTCTCAACCTTGAATTTGAGTGGTGGAACTCAGATTTGAGTGAATTTTGTCGGTTAATGTTATGGCTTTTGGGAGGAAGAAGATGAAGTCTACAGAAAACCAATTTTCAACTTCAATCATCCAACTATTCCTTCAAATTAGAATGTTTTGCTCACCCAACATCATGCAAACACTTCAGAATTTGGACAAGGCCAGCAGCTGCTTGAACTATATGGTGGGATTTGTGTGTGATTCATGTGGAACACCTCTTACTTCAATGAAGTGGGGTGTTTCCACTTTGGAAACCCAAAATTCTATTTTTCATATCTTTCGAAACCTTAGTTTCCATTTTAATTAATTAAAATCTATTTGATTAATTCTTAATTAATCAAATTCAAATTCAAAATCCAATTTCTCAAGTTGAATTTAAAATTGGAAATTAATTATACAAATTTAATTAAATAAATTGAATATCAAATACTAAATTAATCACACACTTAACTTTAAACATGAATCTTATTCATGTAATTGATTCTAAAATCAATATTTAAATATTATAAACTCTCCAATTTTACTCAATTATAATAAATTAAACGTTACTTATATCGAATATAATTATACAAACTCTAATTTGAATTTGAAAATATTCAAATTCAACCCTAATTTCAAATTTGAATTTCAATTTGAACATTTTCAAATTTGAAATTCAATTTGAACAATTCAAATTGATATTATTCTAAATTCACTCAATTTAATAATTCAAGATGTTCATGTTTTACGAGCTAGTAGAGGGACCTTATGGACCTACAGATCATGAGCTCCAACGATTAAGATTAATTTGCTAATCTCTTTAGACTGAATTAATCAATATTCGTTAACTATCGAGATGCACCACTATAGCTCGATAATTGCACTCTTCTCACTGTAAATATATTTGTGTCCACACGATATAACCAAAACTAGTAAGTCGACCCTTCACAGGTTGTTCGTGATACCTATCGGCTCAATGTGCTGTTATACCCTCGATATTATGTCTTATTCCTTACATAAAGTATTCTACCTCGTTTAACAACAGCTACCCAATATTCGGGGGAGAAGTTGATCATTAAAATGATAATTGATACATCACAAGTCCATCCAACTGATCCTCTAATGAATAATTGGTTTATGATCCAGTCACTAAACCGGATCCCTCTCGAGCCAGTGAAAGGGGGAGCCCTTATTCAAGACCTAGATTCAGTACTTAAGAGAAAAACCTTTCTCCTATCCCTAAATCGGGTAAGCGTGAATTCCGTCTTGCACTCTATGTCCCCAACTATCTACTTGGTCTTACCCCTGAAATGGGAGGCTTATTGAGCCAGCACTGTTGAGTCAACCATCAACTATGCAAATCTAAGGATAATCCCAAATAAACAGGAGTTCATAGTTAGCTCAGGATTAAGATCAAGTTACTTGGGTCATCTAAGCGAAATAGTTAATCTTAAACAGTAAATGGCGTTAAAAGGTAAAAGTGACTTATTTTTTTAGTCAGATCTTATGCAAACTCATTGCATAGGACGCCCCCACTCCTCATGTCAATACATGAACGAATCAGGATTACTTCGTTTATAGTATCTTTACAATAACTTGTAACAACTACATAATAGGCTGTATCCAATTGTGTTACCAGAATAAGGTACCCAACCTTCATCATGTACTATAGACCGTTTTGGCTATTTACTCAAATTTGATCCATCTTTATGTCTCTATATAAATTTCAAGTATTCATATAATATCCATGGATCTTAGTTTATTGGATTTAGACTCTATGAAATAGATTCAATTCCTTAATTGAAGATCAAGAAATGTTGAATAACATTTGTTATTGATAATAGAATATGTTTAACTTTTACAAACTACGAGTTTTAGGACATAAAACCCAACAATACTCCCACTTGGACTAAAACTCCAGTGGGTTAATATAAATATATACAATGTTGAGTTACACTGAGAGAACAAAAAGTATAAACAATAAACTAGGGCATTAGATACCCATAAATTCTCTCACTTGCCTTAGTGATAAATATCTCGTAGACCTAATCCTACTAGGTGACCCTCAAACACTTTAGCCGAGAGGGCCTTTGTAAATGGATCAGCTAAGTTGTCTTGTGAGGCTATCTGTATGAAGATCACGTCTCCTCTGTGTACAATCTCCCTGATGAGATGGTACTTTCACTTGATGTGCTTTCCTCGTTTATGGCTTCAAGGTTCCTTTGAATTTGCAACTGCTCCATTGTTGTCACAATAGAGGGTGACAAGCAGGTGCATATTAGGAACTACTTCCAGGTCAGTCGGGAACTTTCTGAGCCATACTGCTTCTTTTGTTGCTTCACTTGTAGCTACATACTCAGCTTCCATTGTATAGTCAGCAATATAACTTTGCTTGATGCTTCTACATAAACTGTTCCTCCATTCAGAGTGAATATTGGCCCTGAATTTGATTTCCTTGAATCTATATTGGTTTGGAAGTCAGAATTAGTGTATCCAGTAAGGATCAGATCCTTAGTACTATACACGAATATATAATTTCTCGTTCTCTGAAGATACTTGAGAATGTTCTTAACGGCAGTCCAATGATCATATCCAGGATTGGATTGAAATCTGCTGACTTTTCCAACTGCATAGCATATGTCGGGACGTGTACACAACATGGCATACATTAAGCTCTCTACTGCTGATACATAAGGAATTTGTTTCATATCCTCAACCTCTTGAGGTGTCTTAGGACTTTTTTCCTTAGACAAGTGAACTCCATGTCTAAAAGGCAACATTCCTTTCTTGTAATTTTGCATTTTATACCTGACAACATCTTGTCTATATAAGATACCTAAGATAGTGCTAATGTTCTATTCTTGCAAATCTTTCATTTGGAATTACGTAGCCAGCCATCTCTTAACGTCAGCTAGAAATTCTACTTCATTACCAATAAGTAGAATATCATCAACATACAACACCAGAAAAGCGACAGTTTTGTTAATGATTTTCTTGTAAACACAAGGTTCGTTAACGTCTATGAAGCACAGATACTTCATGTGAGGCAAAGAATTCGTATCAAACACGTATCGGATACAGATACTTCTAGATACTTCCCAGATACGTATCTGACACGAGATTTGACGTATTTATTTCTACATATACCTTTTTTTAAAGAAAAAAGACAAGCAACTCATCTAATCTTTCCCAATCTAAAACTAGGTAACCTATTTAGAAAGCTCACTACTCGAGTCCAAAACTAAAAGGAAAAAAATAAATAAAAGACCAAACCATAGAATCATCTAATCTTCATCTTAACATTTGAGTCCCCACAAAGTCCACCAAAATATAAACCATATAGATATCTTCAACAATTCAATGAAGAAGTTCTTTGTTTATTTTCATACTTCTCCCTCTAATCTTCTTCTTCTTCTTTGTAATATGAGTCACTTTTCTATTGCATTTTATTAACTATTGTACTTCAACATCTTAGATGTTGCTTTTTTTGTATTGTATTTCAATGTTTGTTTTCTATTTTGTGTTATTGTTATTAACTTGTATGCTAAATTTATCTATATCCTAGATTTTTTTAAGAAAAAGAAAATGTATCTTCAATGTATCAGTATCCTTGTTTTTTAGAAATATATATATTAAAAATATGTATAAAAAACGTCGTATCTTTAGACTTATCCGTATCTTAGTTTTTTAGAAACTGACGAATCAACGTATCCAATCATATCCGTATCATGTAACCATATATGTGTCTATGCTTCATAGGTCAATGTTTTGTTCAAAGCCATAAGATTTGATTGCAGTGTCAAATCTCGTATTCCAGGATCTCGATGCTTGTTTCAACCTATAAATGGATCGATTAAGCTTGCAAACCTTTTGCTTTTGACCCTGTTCAATAAACCCTTCTGGTTGAGACATATAGATACTCTCTTTAAGATAACCATTCAGAAAGGTTCTCTTCCATAAACTTGTTACTCAGAAATTGATCTTATGTCACACAACGCATGGATGCATATGATGCAAGGTTCAAATCCATGTGATACTACTTCTAGAAATGCGTTAATTAACAATGTTCTTGTAGTATGCTATGCGTTGTCACAAGTTTTCTTGTGTTGAAACCAAGTATAATTTCACTGTAATTTTCTCGGTGTGATCCGAGGTCGAACACAAGGACTGTTTGAGGTTATTGCGTTATGCTTGTGATACATGCGACCAGTGGTTTTCAATTAATAAAAGTTGTTGTACAAGAATACAAACATGCGATAAAGTAAAGTAAAGCAGTAAAGATGCGATAATAAAATAAATTGCATTAAAGTAAATCTAAGCTAAGATGATACAAGATATAGGTTTCAAATGATACAAGATACTGAGGTCAAGGCTGGCTGTGAAGGTTATGCAAAGATCGTGTAATGCGGTGACAAGACTTATGTATGAAGCAAAAATAGAAAAGATAATTAATACAAACATCGCAAGTTCTTTAGTTGCGTTAAAGGCATAAATACGGTTCCGTTTTTCCCATGACGTACACCTTTCGGTGATCGCCCACGTTCCCATATCTCTGTGGTGAAACAGAGACAAACGTAATGAAAAAAAGGTTGCTTCCATCTCTGGAAGTACTTCTTGCTTTAGTTAACGCATTCTTCTAACCTTCTCTCGACAGATTAGAATGGCATCTTCACTTCTGCTCTCACAGGTGAAGATGTCGTCTAGCATGCTTTAGCTAAACGTTCTTATTTCTTTAGCACAGAGTAAGTTACTTGTTTAATTCATATTAATTACAGTTACTTGTTTAATTCATATTAATTACCAAGGGATTAAGAAGACTTTATGAAGAAAGCGATAAACGAAGGAACAGAAATAGACAGAGAAGGGGATATAAAATCGATCGAGACATTCAACATTTATATTCAGCATCTGATACATGATTTGTGAATGAAGAGATTAAGAAGGTGAAAAACACTTGATGAAAATAGAGTTAAAAACAAATACAAATGAGCGCCAACGTCTTAACGCTGATCTAGATGGAGATTTGCTTGCCGGTGTGGATGGATCGTGCGGAAGGATGAGCTTCCCTCTCAGGCTTGCTCAATCGGTAGCAGGGATCTAAGCATAGAGCTTCGCGATGGGGATCAAGCAAATTCGCACTGAGACTCACCTCTTGGACTTATCTCTTTTCTTCCCAGATTTCTTTCGATCAGTACTCAGCTCAGCCTCTCTCTCAGTAATTTAGCAACAATTAGCCCTCATATCAATTATACCTGTATCAAGTATATCTTCTGTGAATTCTATGGGGGTATTTATAGGTGAAAAGCTTTGACTCTTGGCTGTGGACCCCACTTCTTGTTATGGAAATTCTGAAGATGGAGGAATAAATATTCATTCTGTTATGCAATCAGATCGTCAAATCTCACAACGGTTAGTTGTACACGTGTCACAATCCTTCGCCTTTGCGTTGCTCATTTGCATCTTTCAATCGGTTGCTCGCATGCGGTGTTGTTTTTATTACGGCATGCGGTTGAAATTCAGCTCGGGATCGACTATCGCATTACGCTATCATTGCGTTAATCATCTCTTCATTATTGATTGACGGGCGCAATGTAACAGAGATGCGTTGTTCAGTTTCTCATTGAGCCTTGATCACAAATGATGACTTGGTTTCCTGCAAAACAGAGTAAAAATATCCCCTTCTACCATCTTGACGATGTTAATGGGTGTAATTGCGTTAATTCATAATTATTGTATTTCTAAAGCTAATTTTCATACAATCAAAGCATATTTCTTCTCTTTTGGCCGCAATATCTAGATAAGGCAGCATAAATAACTTGTATTTCTACAAGTTATCATTTGACATCCATTTTCTATATTTCATAATCATAAAATGTAGCTATGGACAAGAGTATTCTAATTTACTTTATCATGTCAATCAGATAGAAGGTTTCTTCATAATCTACCCCTTCTCTTAGGGTAAACCCTTTTGCCACCACTCTTGCATTGTAGGTCTGTACCTTACCAGCTTGGTCTCGTCTTCTCTTGTAGATCCATTTACATCTGATGGGTTTTACCTCTTTAGGTTGATCTACAAGATCTCAGATAGAATTGAAATACATAGATTCCATTTCAAGGTCCATGGCTTTGATCCATTGATTTTTATCCACATCATTCATTAGTTTTTTTTAAAGACAATGGATCTTCTAAGCCAGCATCGGGTATGATGACTTGAGTTTCAGTTAAACCTATGTACCGGTTAGTCTTTTGCACAATACTCCCACTACGACGAGGCATTCTCAACTCTTGAGAATGATGTGGAATACCAATATCATCAATAACTCTTGTTGATGAACTTGTTCTATCAACAACTCTTGTTGATGTGTTTGTCGTTTCTCAAGACATTTCATCTATTACTAGCTTATTGCGAGATTTATGATTCTTCATTTGGTCTTCCTCCAGAAATGTTGCATTTTTCGATACAAATACCTTGTCTTCCTGAGGATCATAAAAGAAACCACCTTTTCGTTTCTTTTGTGTAGCCTACAAATAGGCATACTTTTGAATGGTGTTCCAACTTTTTTGGATTTTGCACCAATACATGTGCTATGCAACCACAAATTTTGAAGTGATGTAAATTTCCTTTACGTCCTCTCTAGAGCTCGTAAGGTGTTTCAAAAACACTTTTCCAACGAACCATGTTCAAAATATAAACTACAATTTCAAATACGTTCCCCAGAAAGAATTTTGGTAACTAAGCATAACTCATCTTGGAACGAACCATGTCCAACAAGGTTCTATTTCTCCTTTTTGTCACACTGTTTTGCTGAGGTGTGCCAGGGGCTGGAAGTTGAGACTGGATTCCATGTTCTATCAAATAGTTCTAAAATACTAAGTCCATATACTCACCACCTCGATCTGATCAAAGTGTTTTAATCTTTTTACCTAATAGGTTTTCAACTTTAGCCTTATATTCTTTGAACTTCTCAAATGTTTTAGACTTTTGGTACATCAGGTAAATATACCCATACCTAGAATAATCATCAACGAAACTGATGAAATATTCATACCCTCCTCTCGATCTAACATTCATCGGACCACAAAGGTCTGAATGTATGAGTTCTAAAGGTTATTTGGCTCTAAGACCTTTTCCAGAAAAAGATCTTTTAGTCATTTTACCCTCAAGACAAGATTTACAAGGCGGTAATAAACTGTCTTCTAACTTATTTACATGATTGTTCTTAACCAGTCTCTCAATCTTGTTGAGATTTATGTAACCCAGTCTCAAGTGCCAAAGATAGGCATTTGGAGAAACTTTCCTTTTCTTATGAGTCTCAACAGTTTTAAACATCTCTATGGTCAAAACGACCTTTACCTTGGTTGGTTTTAATAAATATAAGTTATTTTCTAATTTTGCAGAACAAATATTGTTATTTCTTGAATTGATGAATACTTCATCATTTTCAAAAGAAACTCTATAATTTTGTTCCAGCAAATAAGAGACAGATATCATATTCCTTTTCATAGAAGGAATGTAATAAACATTTTTAAGATAAATATATCTATCTCCTACAAATAACTTCATATCTCCCACTGCTTTAGCTGAAACCACCTCCCTGGTCCTTACCTTAAAGATTGTTTCTCCTTCTATCGCCTCCAAGAATTTGTTTCCTGAGAGAAAGTAGAAACATGATTAGCGGCACCTGAATCAATTATCTAGGTCTTATCGTTTTCCACTAAACATGCTTCAATAACAAGTAAATCATATTTATCTTGTTTTCCGAATTTCTCATTTATATAGTTCAAAACTTTAGATGAATTGGGATATCGAGGACAATCCTCTATTAAAACCCTTTTATAACCATTAACCGCTAGTAACTTGTATTTGAAAGAGTTAAACAACATGCAGTGGAAGTATCAAGGATCCATCAGCTTTCTAATTCACTAATTTTAGCAAAACCTAAAGCATGCTCTTCTCAAAAAGTGGGTTTTTAGAATATACCTTTGATGAACTCTCCAAGAAAACATTTGTTCCATTGTTGTCTTAACTTGATATCAACGTGAACCACCTCAAAGCCTTCCCTACTATGCTTTTGGAGCTTTAGCCAGAGTTTTAGGACTCAAGAACAACATGAAGATGTGAAGAAACCAGAAAATCTCACAACAGCACAACTGAAGAAGATAGCTTCTTCTTCAGAAAAATTTCTCTTGAAATTTTGTATTATTCTACTCTCCAACAACTCCACTCTTCTTTATATATAATAGATGAACATGCAAAGAGAGGAGTGCATGGTTTGCAGCTTATGCTTGGAGAATCAAAATAGAGTAGATAATGCATTTTGTGTGAGCATAAAGATGATGGTAATGGAAAAAACTCATTTTCCATTTTTGTGCAACATGCAAATGAATTTCTATTTTCTTTTTAAAACAAAAAATGATATTAAATAATTTTAATTCAAAATTTTATTTTCTTAAATTAATTAAAAAAATTAATTAATTTAATATCAAATATTAAATTAATTTTTGCACAATAATCATATTTTAATATATATTCTCTTTTTTCGTTTAATTTGAACGTTTCAAATTAATCTCTCAAGCTACCCTAAAACTTATCCATTTACGAGCTAGTAGGAGGACCTCGCGGACCTACAGATCATGGGCTTCAACGATTCGAGATTAATCGGCTAAACTCATTAGTGGGATCTAATCCCCATTCGTTAACTAATGGGACACTCTATTATAGCCCATAGTTGAACTCCCCTCACTGTAGATATATTATGTCCACTTAATAACCATAATCAGTAAGTCGATTCTTCACAGGTTGTTCGTAATCACAGCTAGGTCAAAAATATCATTTTACCCCTGTGACTACATCTTGTTCCTTAAGTTCCCACTGATCCTCTAATGAACAATTCTGATTCATAATCTCTATGCATCAAATCCTTTCTCTATCATGAGAAGGTAGGACCCTGATTGTTCAAGACCTAGAGTCAGTATTTAAGAGAACAACCTATCTGCTAACCTTAAATAGGGAAGGAGTGAATTCCATCTTGCAAGGCTATGTCCCCAGTTATTCATCCGGTCTTATCCCCAAAATGGTAAGCTTGTTGACCAGTGTTGTTGGGCTACTCTCACCGTTTGGAGATCAAAGGATAATCCCGAACAAACAAGAGTTCATGGCTACCTCAGGATTAAGATCGAGTTAACCTAGGTTATATAATAAATGAAATATTTAGTTTTAACAATAAATGGTCGTTATAAAGAAACGTGGCTATTTTGTGGTCTAGTCTATATGCAAACTCATTGCATAGGATGCCTTCACTCTCATGTCTCAACATGAACGATTTGTGGATCACATCGTTTGTAGCACCTTACAACTTCTTGTAACAACTATAGAGTGGGCCGCATCTAATAGTGTTATCAGGATGAGATACCCAATTTCATCCATATACTTATTAGACCATTTAGGCTATATACTGTCAACTTGATTCTGATTATGTCACTACATAAAGTTACAACATTCAGACTATATCCAAGGATGCGTTTATTGGATTTTCATAATAAGATGCAAAATCAACAAGTCATTGTTATTGATTAAATAAAATGTTTAACACAAACTGCGAGTTCTAGGACATTCCCAACAGTATTTTGATTCAATATTATCGTTAACTAATTTGGAGATGAGTATTTTAGAAGATTTTGACATGCTTAAAATTTTAAACAAATTCTTATTAGCAAATTCTAACTAAATCCAAAATCAAGTTTTAGCAAAAAAAAGTAATAATGTACCCATAACCATTATTTATTTGCAACGATACTATAGTGAGTCAAAATACATGCTACTGAGGGGCAGTCAGATACTCTTTCACTAAGGCAAACAATTTTGACCACACATTATCTCCAGAATAAATTTTATTCCTATAGTTGTTTAGCTGCCATTTTTGGTCAGAAATTACTAACACTTTAGTAATTCTGAAAGTGTAACCTTTCATTTTCAGACGTCAGAGGTCGGCCCCAACTATGCTACTGAAATTGAGAGTCAAGGTTGGGAATGGACCTAAGAAATCTTCTCCATTTCTAGAGTTTGTGTTGTTTCAAATCCTATATTACAACTCTCCGTGGGGATAGCCATCGTTAAACGACTAGCAAGGGCCGCTTAAAGCAAACCAGCATAGCCAAGTATATTTTTATTGGATTTTCATAATAAGATGCAAAATCAACGAGTCATTATTATTAATAAATAGAATTTTAACACGAACTGAGAGTTCTAGGACATTCCCACTTGGACTAAAACTCTAGTGAGAACAAATATATACAATATAATGTTGAGATACATAATGGGAAAAAATACAATAAACTAGGGCATCTACAGTACCATGGACATTCTTCCACTTGCCCTAGATTACACTACTCAGAGTCTTAGTCCCACTAGGTGGCCCTCAAAAACTTTAGTCGAGAGGGCCTTGGTGAATGGATCAGCAAGGTTGTCTTCAGAGGCTATCTTTGTGACGAGCACATCTCCTCTCTGTACAATCTCCCAGATGAGATGGTACTTTCATTCAATGTGTTTTCCACGCTTGTGACTCCTGGGTTCCTTTGAGTTAGCAACAGCACCACTGTTGTCACAATATAGTGTGATAGGCAGGTGCATATTTGGAACGACTTCCAAATCAGCTAAGAATTTGCGAAGCCATACTACTTCCTTAGCAGCTTCTCATGCAGCCACTTATTCCGCTTCTATGGTGGAGTCAGCAATACAACTTTGCTTGATGCTTCTCCAAACTATAGCTCCTCCGTTAAGAGTGAAAACATCCTGAAGTAGATTTCCTGGATCTACGTCAGTCTGAAAATCAAAATCAGTGTATCCCATAAGGATCAAATCCTTAGGTCTATACACAAGCATATAGTCTCTCGTTCTCCTAAGATACTTGAGGATATTTTTTTACAGCGGTCCAATGACCATGTCTAAGATTAGATTGGAACCTGCTGACGATTCCAATACAAAACATATGTCGGGACGTGTACACAACATAGCATACATCAAACTCCCAACTGCAAAAGCATATGGAATTCTATTCATCTCCTCAACCTCTTGAGGTGTCAAAAGGACGTTGTTCCTTCGACAAATGAATTCCATGCCTGAAAAGTAATAAACCTTTCTTGGAATTTTGCATATTATACCTTGACAACATCTTGTCAATATAAGATGCCTGAGACAGTGCTAATATTCTATTCTTTCGGTCTCGAAAGATCTGTATTCCTAGAACATACTGAGCATCACCCAAATCTTTCATTTGGAACTGTGATGCTAACCATCTCTTTACGTCAGCAAGAAAGCTTGTCTCTTCCCAATGAGCAAGATATCATCAACATACAGAACTAAGAATGCTACAGTTTTGTTGACGATCTTCTTGTATACACAAGGTTCACCAACGTTCTGTTCAAAGCCATAAGATTTGATCACAGTGTTAAATCTTATATTCCAGGATCTGGATGCTTATTTCAATCCATAAATAGATCGATTAAGCTTACAGATTTTCTGTTCCTGTCCTGTTTCGAAAAACCTCTCTGGATACTTTCATCAAGATAGCAATTCAAAAAATATGTCTTGACATCCATTTGCCATATTTCATAGTCATAACATGTGGCAATGGCAAGAAGTATTCTTATTGATTTAATCATGGCTTCTTCATAATCAACTCCTTCTCTTTGGTTAAAACCCTTGGCCACGAGCCTGGCTTTATAGGTCTGTACCTTACCAGTTTGGTCTCGTTTTCTCTTGTAGATCCACTTACAACCTATAGGTGTAACACCTTGTGGTTGATCTACAAGTTCCTAGACTGAGTTGAAGTACATAGACTCCATTTCATTGTCCATGGCTTTTATCCATTGTTCCCTATCAACATCTTCCATTGCCTTCTTAAAGGTTAATGGATCCTCTAAATCATCATCTTGTATGATGTTTTGAGTTTCTGTTAAACCCATGTAGCGTTCAGGTTGTTGAATAACCCTCCCCCTATGACGAGGCATCCCCAACTCTTGGGATGGGACAACAATCGTTGTTGATGGACCAGCTTGATCAACAACTCTTGTTGATTTATCTATAGTATTTTTAGATAGATCTTGCAATATTTTTTACTGAGAGGTAAATGATTCTTAATACGATCCTCTTCCAAGAAAGTTGCATTTGTTGATACAAACACTTTATCTTCTTGGGAATCATAAAAGTATCCTTCGTTTGTTTCCATGGGATATCCTACAAATAGGCATAATTTCGAACGTGTTTCCAATTTTTTAGGATTCTATACCAACACTTGTGTTGGACAACCCCAGATGCGAAAATGACGTAAACTTGCTTTGCGTCCTTTCCACAATTGATATGGTGTTTCTGAAACACTTTTGGATGGAACAACGTTCAGAATATAAACTGAAGTCTGTACTGCATATCCCCAAAAGGATTGAGGTAATTGAGCATAACTCATCATAGACTGAACCATGTCCAACAAGGTTCGATTTCTCCTTTCTGCAACACCGTTTTGTTGTGATGTTCCAGGTGCTATGAGTTGGGATTGAATTCCATGATCTACTAGATAGTTCTGGAATTGCAAATCCATATACTCACCACCTCGATCAGATCGAAATGTTTTAATTCTTTTACTTAACTAATTTTCAGTCTCAGCCTTAAATTCTTTGAACTTTTCAAGTGTTTCAGACTTGTGACTGATCAAGTAAATATAGTCATATCGAGAGTAATCGTCAATAAAACTAACGAAGTACTGATATCCTCCTCGAGCTTTAACATTCATCGGATCACAAAGGTCTGAATGTATAAGTTCAAGAGGTTCTTTGGCACGAAGACCTTTGTTAAAAAAAGATCTTTTCGTCATTTTTCCCTTAAGACATGATTCACATGGAGGTAGGGAACTGTCTTCTAACTGATTTAGATGACCTTTTTTACCAATCTCTCAGTCTTGTTGAGATTAATGTGATCAAGCCTGAGGTGCCAAAGATAGGCGTTAGGAGAAATTTTCTGCTTTTTATTATGAGTTTCAACTGTTTTAAACATCTCTATATTTAAATAATTTTTGCTTCCGTTAGTTGTAATATGTATAAGTTATTTACAAGTCTAGCAGAACAAGTATGAACACCTTTTGAATAAACAAACACTTCATTATATTCAAAAGATACACTGTACAAATTCTCTAAAAGATAAGAAATGGAGATCAGATTCCTTTTCATTTTAGGTACAAAGAACACATTCTTGAGTAAGATAAAAGAATCTCCAAAAAATAATTTCACATCTCCCACTGCTTCAGTTGAAATGACTTCACCTGTGCCTTCCTTGAGTATTTTAGAAGGTTTCGACATGCTGAAAATTTTAAACAAATTCTTATTAGCACATTGTAACTATATCCAAAATTAAGTTTTAGCAAAACAAGTAATAATGTACTCATAATTATTATTTATTTGCAACGATACTATAGTGAGTTAGAATACGTGCTATCAAGGGGCAGTCAGATACTCTTTCACTAAAGCAGACAATTTTGACCACACACTATCTCTAGAATAACTCTTATTCTTATAGTTGTTTAGTTGCCATTTTTGGTCATAAATTACTAACACTTTAGTAATTCTGAAAGTGTAACCCTTCATTTTCAGACGTCAGAGATTGGCCTCAACTATGCTACCATAATGGAGAGTTAAGGTTGGGAATGGACCTAAGAAATCTTTTCCATTTCTAGAGTTTGTGTTGTTCCGAATCCTATGTTACAACCCTCCGTGAGGATAGCCATTGTTAAATGACTAGCAAGGGCCACCTAAAGCAAACCAGCAGGCGCAACATAGGAATCTCATGATCTAAACTAATGGAAGAGACTGCAGGACACGTTGACACATATCCTTCACCCACTTACTATGAACTACTTCCCCGTTCACCTTGTTATTGACACACAAAAACATTATCCGAATGGAGGTCACTCTCAAGATGACACGCAGCTTCATATGAATCTCATGGTGTGAACTATGTGGAGACGTGGCAGTTGAAATCTATTTATCAGATATTTCATTTATGTTCAAATGGCTTCCCTTATTCATCGGAATCCAGATTTATGCAAATACTTTCCTAATGCAAGTCACTCCCAGGGTGACATGAAGTACCGCTTATATTTCGATTGTGAACTCTTAAGGATGTGAGAGCTAAAAATAACGTATCGTATATGTTATTAATCTCCCACTGAAGTGTTCTAATAACTTTATAATATAAGTTATTAAACTCCCAATGAAGTGTTCTACTATTTGGGTAAATTTATACTTAAATCCATTTTAGCTAAATAAACTACCCTAAGTCTATGTGGTTTATCCAAGTATAACGCTTATAAATGGATTCTAACCTACAATGTCTAGGTGGCAAACTGTTTTATTAACTCATACCACTCACGCATGCTTATAAAACCGATTAACAACACTCAATAATTCGGCCATAATCCCCAGGTAGGAGGTGTTTCGTAGACCGTCAACTTAAGTACCCCCACATATACTCGTTGAGTTTGTAACCATATTTTACAAGATTTTGACCTATTTTAACTTATTTAAAACAGGTGATTAACTTACATGAGCATGCAACTTATCTTTGTTATGGATTTTAATGTCTAATTCAATTTTATAACAACTTATAAAACTTAGACATGCTTATACATCCACAACGTGCATCAAAGGCATTCAAATTTAATATCATAATTATATTAAAAACAGTAACCCTAAACATGCATTTTATACATTATAACAATTTATAACATATACTCAATGCATGTAACATGCTTCCTATGGCGGGATTTTAAATCTAAATGGCATACTATATGCACAAATATGTTTAAATTTAAATACAACATACATCATATGCATAATTATTTCAATAAACATTGATGAACTATTACAAACACAGGTCCAAAACTGCTTCAATTTAGTGTAGAACCGGCCGAACCGACCTAAATCGGACCCAAACTGCTCGAACCGGACCTTCAATGCATCAAAAGGAGTTGAACCGATCCAAATAGGGTTAAACAGGATCGAAACCAAGCTGAACCGGACCAGTGGAGGGGCAAACCGGTCGAACTGGAACCATCTAGCGTGAACCAATCTAAAGGGTGCGCGCTTTTCTGGACTGGGATATACAGTGTCACGACGCTTCATCCCAGTGTTGCAATGCTTTAAGCTGATGAAGACAGCGTTACAACGCTTTTCTCATGGCGTCGCGACGCTACGAGGCAGTAGCTTCGTTTCTAGAAAATCTTCCTCAACCTTGCTTGCTTCAATCTCTAAATTACAGCGTAATTCAGACTCTAATGACTCCAAATAAATTACAGACTCAAGAGCACACATATAAGCAAATCAATCAAGAGTCAATTACAAATTTAACTTGGAATACAAAGGAGAATCCAATGCCAAAGTTGATAAAACCAGTCATATCAGTCCAAATATACATTTTTTAGAAATTCACCCACCAAAACTCAAATTAACGTTAATTGAGTACTTAAATCATACTTTGATATTAATTGAGGAATATATAAGTAGGAAACGGAAGCAAATAGAATCAATAAGTACTCTCATTATATTTAATTTGAGTTCTAAAAGCATGCTTTCACAAGAGGGTTTGAAGTAAACATACCTTTGATGAAATCTTCCAATTCCAAGTTGCTCTTCACGTTAAATCAACTCCAAATCAACAGTGAACTACCAAGAGATCTTCTCTATTATTCTCAGCATTGAATTTGAGTGGTGGAACTCATATTTGAGTGAATTTTTTAAGTTAATGTTATGGGTTTTGGGAGGAAAAAGATGAAGTCTGCAGAAAACCAATTTTTAGCTTCAATCATCCAATTATTCCTTCAAATTAGAATGCTTTTATCCACCACCACCATGCAAGCACTCCAGAATTTGGTCAAGGCCAGCAACTGCTTGAATTATATGGTGGGATTTGTGTGTGATTCATGTGGAAACGCCTCCTACTTCAATGAAGTGGGGTGTTTCCACTTTGGAAACCCAAAATTCTATTTTGCATATTTTTCAAAACCTTAATTTCCATTTTAATTAATTCTAAATTAATTAAAATCTATTTGATTAATTCATAATTAATCAAATTCAAAAATTCAAAATCCAATTTCTCAAGTTGAATTTAAAATTGGAAATTAATTTGATTTTAAATTAATTAAATTAATTAAATAATTTGAATATCAAATATTAAATTAATCACACACTTAATTTTAAACATGAATCTTATTCATGTAATTGATATTTAAATCAATATTTAAATATTATAAACTCTCCAAATTCATTCAATTATAATAAATTAAATGTTAATTATATCGAATATAATTATGCAAACCCTAATTTGAATTTGAACTATTTCAAATTCAACCTTAATTTCAATTTGAACATTTTCAAATTTGAAATTCCATTTGAAAAATTCAAATTGATATCATTTCAAATTCAGTCAATTTAATAATTCAAGGTGTTCATGTTTTACGAGCTAGTAGAGGGACCTTATGGACCTACAGATCATGAGCTCCAACGATTAAGATTAATTTGCTAAACACTTTAGACCGAATTAATCAGTATTTGTTAACTATTGAGTCACACCATTATAGCTCGATAGTTGCACTCTTCTCACTGTAGATATATTTGTGTCTACACGATATAACCATAACTAGTAAGTCGATGCTTCTCAGGCTGTTTGTGATACTGACAAGGTCAATATGCTGTTATACCTCGATCTTATGTCTTATTTCTTAAGTTCCAACTAATCCTCTAATGAACAATCGGTTTATGATCCAATCACTGAACTGAATCCCTCTCAAGCCAGTGAGAGGGTGGGGCCCCTTGTTCAAGACCTGGATTCAGTACTTACGAGAACAACCTTTCTCCTATCTCTAAATTGGGTAGGCATGAATTTCGTCTTGCACCCTATGTCCCCAACTATCTACCAAATCTTATCCTGACATGGGAGGCTTATTAAGCCGATGCTGTTAAGCCAACCCTCACCTATGCAAATTTAAAGATAATCCTGAATAAATAAAAGTTCATAGTTAGCTCGGGATTAAGATCGAGTTACCTAGGTCATCTAAGCGAAATAGTCAGTCTTAAATAGTAAACAACATTTGAAGGTAAAAGTGACTTATTTATTGGTTCGATCTTATGCAAACTTATTGCATAGGATGCCCCCACTCCTCATGTCAATACCTGAACGAATCAGGATTACTTCGTTTGTATTATCTTTACAACAACTTGGAGCTACAGAGTAGGTCGCATCCAATAGTGTTACCAGAATAAGGTACCCAACCTTAATCATGTACTATAGACTGTTTTGGCTATTTACTCGAACTTGATCCATCTTTATGTCTCTACATAAAGTTCAAGTATTCATATAATAGTCATGGATCTCAGTTTATTGGATTTAGATTATATGAAATAGATTCAATACCTTTATTGAAGATGAAGAAATGTTGAATAACATCTTTTATTGATAATAAAATATGTTTAACTTTTACAAACTGCGAGTTTTAGGACATAAAACCCAACATATTCTGAACAGAATATTTACGAACCTTGTGTTTACAAGAAGATAGTCTACAAGACTATAACTTTTCCAGTACTTTATGTTGATGATATCCTACTCATGGGAATTGAGATAGGATTCTTTGTTGTCGTCAAGAGATGGCTAGCATCACAATTTCAAATGAAAGATTTAGGAGATGTAGAGTTTATTCTTGGAATCCAAATTGTTTTGAATCACTAGAGCAGAACGCTAACACCATCTCAAGCTTCGTATACTGACAAAATTTTGTCGAAATATAATATACAAAATTCCAAAAAGGGTATGCTACCTTTTAGACATGGAATTCATTTGTCTAAGGAACAGTATCCTGAAACACCTAAAGATGTTGAGAAAATGAAAAGAATTCCTTTTGCATCAGTAGTTGATAACGGGCATAAATGCACGTTATTACAACGCAAAGATATAAAACAATGTTAGATTGCGATGGTAAAAATATGAAAAATCGTGTCCAAAAGCATTAAGTTGAGAACATTGCATATTTTCAAACAAATAAATGTATATATCACGGTCTATATGATCATTTCATATTTTCAAACAAACAAATGTATATACGAATACACACATCAAAGTATATATATATATATATATATATATATTATGTTTGAAGTGAACTTGTGGACAAAAAAATCACTAATTTCAAATGGGAAAAAATCTCAACTAATTAATAATATATAATAAATACATTCAAAACTTAAATGGAATTTATTGGGATTTCTGACTACTTAAATGAAATTTATGATATATATTATGATATAAATGAAAATTTTGATATATATTGTGATATAAATGAAATTTATGGTACATATTGTAATATAAATGAAAATTATGATATATACCATGATTTATGTTGAACGTTGAGTGATTTATATATAATGGTATATTGATGTTGTTAAATTAATTTTGAATTACATTTCTGTTAGGGAGTTGTTGTTAAATTTTGATTTATTATGATTATATATACTATGATAAAAAAAATACGATATATACTTGGATTTGTGTTGAACATTGAGTCAATTTTTTATTTATATATTGTGGTATTTTCATATATTGGTTAGAACATTTACAAACATCTAAAAAAAAATGTTCTAAGTTACATTTAAAATAACTATGAATCCATTAGGAAAAAACTAATTGCTTGATACGCCTAAGTGCGTTGAATGAAAAATAAAATCATATTAAATGCATTATCTCTCTCCAATTGAAAATGGAAAGAAACTCAAATAATTAATAAAATATAATAAATACATTCTCTCCCCAACATTAAAAATAATTCTTAAATATTGAAAAGTAATAAAGTTATCATAAATGCATTTTTTTTCTCCAATTTTCTCTTTCCACCCACCCATCACAAGGAGTATAATTGTAGATTGGGGACTAAAAAGTAAATGGATCATAATTTTTGTGTAATGAACCAACTCATTTAGACATTTGTTAAAATATTAGAAAAGTTTGACATAATTGAAATATATGATTTTTATTGAGGTGTTATGTATAAATTGTAACATTTGTATAAGTTTAAGATTTCAATTTTTATCATTTGAGGTTCAATTTCTACAATTATTATAAACTTGAGGGTCCAATTTTAACACTTGTAGAAGTTTAGGGGCCCAATTTTTTTAATTGAAAGTTTAAGGGTATAATTGCAACTACCACCATACTTCAGAGGTGGTTTTTGCAATTTACCCTAAAAAAATATCACTTAATTCATTATATACGTATTTTTAATTAACTAATAGAAAATTATTACTAAAGATGGAAAGTGAATATTTAGTGAAAAAAACGAAATTAAAAGTGTAAATCTTGAAACATAGAAACCAAATTGAAACCATTATTAATATTGGCTTAGAAAATCTCAATGGCTAAATTGTAACATTTTGAAATATATGAACTAAATTGAAACAAAAACTCAAAACTTAATAACTAAAAGTATAACACTTGAAATCTAGGGACTAAAAAAGTTTTTTTTTCCATAAATAATAACCTTTGAAAATCTCAATAGGGCAACAAAATCCTAAACCCTAAAAACTCTAAAAAGCCAAATAAATAAATAAATAAATAAATAATCCTAACCCTAAAACACTAAATGGTATAGAGTATGAAGTGCAATCATGTGCTCAGGTAGCAATTCAACGACATTTTTTTTTATTGTTACTGATTTTTGAACTATTTTTATCGCAATATTTGAATTATCTTAGTATAATTAAAATTTAGTTTAAACTTTAACTACATGTGATGTGTATGATGACACATCAAAGTTAAAAATCTAAATCATAAAATCTAGAGATCAAATTGAAATGAAATTTAAATCTCAATACTAAAATTGTAATATTATGAAATTTAGAAGCTAAATTGAAACAATTTTTACTCAAAACTGAATGAATAAAAAAGTAACATTTTGAAACTTAAGGACCGATAACCTAGGACCAAAAATATGTCTTTCTAAAAAAAAAAAAAAAAGTAACATTTGACCAAAAAGGAAAAGGGGTCAAAAAAATATTAATAGAAAGAAATTTTTATATATATATACTAGAAGTTAATCAAAAAAAATTTAAAAGAAGAAAATAGGTGAGAGTATAAAAGGAAAAAAAAATTTGGACGACTGATCTACTTTAGAGACCCAAAATGTTAAATGACCAAATTTTTTAGAAAAATGCCAAATTACCTTATGTTGATGTCATGGTTGAGTGAAGTTACAAATTTGCCCTTTCTTTTTTTCCCCTTTCCTTCTTCTCCTCTTGCCTTCTCCTCTGTCTGTCCTTCTTCAAGCTTCTCTAACAACTTCCTCCGGCTTTGACAAGACATTGACAAAATGTCAGATTCGAAAAAATCCTGTTCACCTAAGTTCTCTCGATGAATAATGAGGAAAGCTAAAAAAAAATATTTAAAAGAAACCCACAAACGAACAAAGAAGAAAACAAAATGGGTCAAGCTAAATTATCATTAAGAAAGCCAAAAATCCTAGAATAGAGCAATGTCTCAACACAGAAAATAAACAAAAAAACAGAGAAAAAAGTCGAGAGCGATAGCGAGAGTGCGAGAGACGAAGCCATGTTTTTAATAAGTTAAATGAATTCATGTTTTAGGAGGGATAGAGGATGGAAGCAAGAAGAAATAAGCTCTTGTGTAGCTAAGTGTAAACCCCGAATTCAAAGTGTCCTAAACAAGCATGTTTAGCCAAAGAAATGATATATTAAATATCTAATAAGTGAAAAACCACGTTATTTATAAGAGTTGTTGAGAAAGGAAAAGAAAAACACAAAATAAGAAAGCTCACTTTTTGGTTTGGTACGTGGCGATTAATCCTTGAATTTGGGAGGCGGCAGGAAGATTAAAAGGAAAAGGAACTGCAAAAACTTGGTTTCGACAATCTACATGAGCAAGTTTAGTAAAATTGGTGCCAATTGAAAACTGGAAGAATCAAGTTTTCGAGGTTGTCTTGCCGGAGAAAGATTTCAGAAGGAGAAGAACAAGAAGTGAAGAAAGTGCAGAGGAGGCAGAATCTGGGATTAATCAGGGCCTTAGGTGAAGATTGGAAGCTCTAGGCCAAACTATAATAAATTTATGGCTGACATTTTAAGCTAATAAATTAACACAATTCTAAACATGTTTGTAAAAGGAAGTTTCTTCAAAAAAGATCTGGATTTTGAGTTATGAATTTTTGAAGATGTAACAGAGAATCTATTCTTAAGCAGACAACAACTTGGGAAGAACAGGCAAACAACTCACCATGGAGAGTTATAGTGAGATATGGGAATGAGAATCTCGCTTATGAAGGAAATCTCGCTGATTTTGTGATGAGGATCTCACTCTAGAAGGAAATCTCGCTAGAAATTGGGTTGAATATCGCTGGTAAGGTGAGTATCGCTAGGATGAAAGTCTGCCAGGAAAAGCCTGATTTCGTTCATGAGGAAGATTTCGCTCATGAGAAGGATCTCGCTCATGAGGATCTCGCTAGTAAAGTTGTCTTTGATGATGAAAGTTCCATTAGTAAATGAACTATTTGAGGTATTTTGCTAAGAATTCTAAGTAGTAACCGGGAATTATGTCCATTCAGGCCAAGAAGAGCTAGAAGAGGCGTATAACCCGTTAAGAGGCCAACGAGCTGTGAGTGACTATGTGATGATTTAAGGTTTTAATGAGTTAGAAACCATGATTTCCTTGAAGTTATTTCTCATGCTAAGTGTTTATATGAAGTGCCAAGCAACCTATGTTTGAAGCTATTTCTCATGCTAAGTAAAGTATGTTTTACATGGAAATTGACATGTTTAAGTATGTTATCTTGTCCAAATACTTCTAGCATGTTTTAGTAACTCCATTTTCATGATGTTTACTAATGTATGAGTGTTTCAAGTATGTTATCCGTGTCTAACGCATGCTAATGGATTTTACGAGCTAGTTCAACATGATTTAGGCCAACTTATTTTACAAAGTGTGAAGCATGTGTTAGAGTTAAGCTAAGGTCGAATGAAGCTTGATGTATTATGTCTTAAATACTTAAGGTTGTCAAGGTTCATGCATTGGTATTCCTAAACTTAATGAAAAGGGATAGTGAAGATAGAGAAAGTATCCTAAAGAGTTTTCTATACTATATTTGAAAACTAATCTTTTAATGCTCTTCGAGAACTTGATAGCTTAAGTGAGCCGGATACTGAAGGAAAGGAAGGTATCTGAATAGATGTACCTAAGGTGTTGACGGTACATAGAAAATACCACGTGCACGTTGGTAATACGACGTTGGTAATACGACGTTGAGGGATTGAGCAAAAGGGTTCTCCCCGACTAAGGTTGACGTTGAGGGATTGAGCAAAAGGATTCTCCCCGACTAAGGTTGACATTGATGGATTGAGCAAAGGGTTCTCTCCGACTAAGGTTGACATTGAGGGTTAAATCTAGTAGTTCACTCTCAACTAAGGATAAAGGGAGACCAAAGTATGGGTCTCCTAGGCTATATACCAATAAAGGGAGGCCGAAGTATGGGTCTCCTGGCCGGTAACATACGTTGGGAGTTAGAGTGGTGTATGCTCGTTCTCAACTAAGGAATAATGATTTTTAATGGTGGTATATTTTAGTTCCAGTATTATGTTTTCGAGCTTTTAGTTTAAGCATGAGATTTATGTTTTTATTAAGTCACTCACTGGGCTTCTAGCTCACGTTTTCAAATGTTTTTCTTTTCAGGTAGAGGTCAAATTCCTCAAGGTTGATCCTGCTGCTGCTTACCACTAAAAAGCCCGGCTTGTTTAGAAGAACTTGGGTTGATGGCTTGTTTATGTACACATGTTTGAGAGGGACTAGGGCTTTGATAGGAGTGTTTTAGGCCATTTGTGAATATTTTTCCGTAGATGTTAAGTCATGGTTGTATGCATATGTTTATGTATCTTTGTAGAACCTTAAGGGAGGCTAGCTGTATGCATATACTACTAATGTGTTGAACAGGTTGGTATTTAGAATAGAAGGCTTTGGTGGTGAGTACTGGCAATAGGGTTAGTAACTACCACGGTCATATCCTCATCCAGATTAAAAGGGTAATCTGGAAGGGAGTGTGACAAGTTGGCATCAGAGCATAAGATTTTGGGAATGAGAGGGGAAGTCCATGTATAAGTCTAAGTCCCTAAGTGTGAATCCCTAACATGTGTACATTGTAATAGGTGAAATACCGAGGTAAAGTGGCAGACAGAGTAAGCAGATAGGTGGTAGGAATACTGACCTTACCAATAAGGGCCCAGAGGTTAGAAAGAACGCACCGAGTGGGAAAAAGAAGGTGAATGACCCAGTGAGTCAGGAAACAACGTCTGAGGGAGAGTCTAGTACTCCCCAGGCAAGGGGCAGTGAGGCAGTGGCAGGGCCTAGAGATAGAGGATTCTGACCTCCATTTGCAACTCAGACTAGTGGAAGCTAATTCAGGGGTACAAGTTGGTAGGGATCCAAGAAAAGGAAAATGAGACAAAATAAGAAACCGACGTGCCCTAGTTGTGGCAAGAGGTATCTTGGGGTATGCTATAATGGCAGAGGTGTATGTTTCCAATGTGAACAAGCAAAGCATTTCAAGAGGCACTGTCCCCAGGTGAACAGGGATGCTCCAAGAGCACAACAGACACCTCCCAGATAGTTAACCAACCGAAGGGCACTGGAAATCGAGGTGAAAGGTCAAGTGGTGCCAGGTAGAAGAATGTTATAGGTCGACCCCAACAGCAAGGGCAAGTGTATGTCATGACACACCAGAAGGCAGCAGAGTCTCCAGATGTTGTGATCGGTAATGTCATATTATGTGGACAGTCTGCATAAGTTTTATTTGGCCCTGGTGCCACACATTCATTTATATCTAGCATGTTTGCATCTAGTATAGATAGGTTGGTTGAGCCTATGTCTGAAGAGTTATTTATCTTTACCCCATTTGGGAGATGTGATAATAGTAGATAGATGTTATGATCATTGTGAGGTATTGATCAATAGTCAGGACTTCTATGCTAATTTATTTCCTTTAGAGCTATTGGAGTTTGATGCTATACTGGGGATGGATTTTCTAAGTAAGTATCGTGCTTCAGTAGACTGTTACAAGAAAAAGGTAGTGCTCAGAAAATCCAATGGCCAAGATGCAATGCTGACAGGAATCAAAAGATTAACCGCGGGAAATCTGATATCGGCAGTGAAAGCTCGAAGTTGTTGAGCAAGAGATGTAAAGCTTATCTGGCTCATGGAGTGGTTGCTCAAGGAAAAGAGCTGAACCCAGAAGATGTCCCCGTGGTAAATGAGTTTGGGATGTATTTTCTAAAGAACTATCGGGATTACCACCCGACAGAGAGGTGGAGTTTACTATTGACTTAATTCCAGGAACAACTTTCATATCGCAGGACCATGTAGAATGACGCCAACTGAGTTAAAAGAATTAAAGGTTCAGCTGCAAGAGTTAATTGACAAGGGATACATTCGACCTAGTGTATCGCCTTGGGGAGCTCCAGTGTTATTTGTAAGGAAGAAAGATGGGACACTTAGATTATGTATCGACTATAGGCAGCTGAATTAAGTGACGATTAAGAATAAATATCTGTTACCACTTATTGATGATTTGTTTGACCAGCTAAGAGGTGCCACGGTGTTCTCAAAGATAGACCTGAGATCGGGTTATCATCAATTGAAAGTGAAGGAAGCTGACATTCCTAAAACCGCATTTAGAACAAGATATGGACATTATGAATTTTTAGTAATGCCATTCGGACTGAAAATATCCCTGTAGTATTCATGGATCTTATGAATAGGATATTTCATCCCTACTTGGACCAGTTCGTGATAGTATTCATTGATGATATACTGGTGTATTCTGGTAGTAGAGAGAATCATATAACCCACCTAAGGATAGTGTTGAAGACGTTGTGAGATAGGCAATTGTATGCTAAATTCAGCAAATGTGATTTCTGGTTAGACCAGGTTGTATTTCTTGGTCATATGGTTCCAGTAGCAAAAGTGAATGACTCTAAATGTTCTAAATGTTTTAAGTAAATTACTAAAGCTTATGAATGTTTAGCAATGCATGCTTACTGAAAGCTATTTATGACAACTATTCTCAAATAGTTACCAAGTAACGCATCTCACATTAATGTTATATTTATGCCATGCTTTTCAATGACCATGAGGATGCGTTAGTAAGGAATGTGTTTGGGCAATTAAGTTATTAAGAGATAGGAATATGCAAGCAAGTAAGTATAAATAACTCAGTACTGAAGCACATAGAGAAGGTACTGAGGCCTTGCCCTAGAATTTGAATAGCTCAATACTGAAGGACATGAGGAAGGTATCTGAGCAATAGTACCAAAGATATGACAGTACTTGAATTAGAATTGTACAACTAAGGGAAAAATTGTGATTGATAGTGTCGAGAACACTCCTTTCTAGCCATGAATTGATGTTGAGGGATTGAATAAAGATTCTCTCTCAACTAAAAAAGCAAGTTATGATTGTAGGAAGAGAACAAGAGGAGTTTCTTCCCAGTTACGTAGTAACGCAGTAAAGAATGATAAGGAGTGCGTAAAACGACCACTCTATACTAATAGACTAAGGCATAGTTTAGCAAAATAGGAAAAGTACTATGTGATGTTTGATTTGTCAACAAGTAAAACTTGGAAGGCAAAGGCCGGTAGGATTATTCAATCCACTACTGGTACCTGAGTGAAAGTTGGGAGTCACGTAGGTAAACATATACTTTTCACTAGAAATAGAATCTATAGCAGGTTTGCTCAGAGGTTAGTGGAAAACGTGAAGTTTATTCTAGTGAATTCCAAGGAAAGGGTGTAATTTAGAGGAAGTCCTAGTTAGATTAATCCTAAGAGGAGGGAAAAAGATGAACAACAATGAGCTTGAAATGTACCAGGGGTACATTGAGTATAAAACAAAATAAGGAACAAAATGGTCAGCAGAAGACAAAAAAGAAAAGGTCCAGATCTGCTGATGTTCCAGGTAATAGCTCGAAGTTTGAATTGTGACTGAGCTAGGGACTAGTACAGTTAAGAAAACTTTATGTATACAGTATGGTAAACCATAGTTGGGAAATATTATAGTAGAAAGAATGTTTCTCCCAAATATGGATAGAAAGGATATTCTAAGAAGAGTGCCCTCGGTTAGGTCGAGAAGTCTAGATGACATAAATATTGATTTCACAACTAGCAAGAAATTCAAAGGTATGACAACTGGAAAAGAATGTTCCACTGGTATTGTTAGGAAATGGAAAAGGACCACTCTAATAATAAATAAATACTATGACTCAATGGAAAATGGAAGAGTCACCAGAGGATGTGACAAATACAGTGAACTATGATGACCAAGTTGTTCATATATACTAGTATTATTTAATATGAACAAAGTTAATATCAGAGTAGTGCAGCGAAAGCGTAGTAGAAAAAAAGGGAAAAAGAAAGAAAAGAAGAAGGTTGTAAAATTTACGACCAAAGGATGTTGTCAAAGTCTAAGTTATAAGTAGGTCCGAGCAAATTTCGAGGACGAAATTTCTTTTAGGGGGGAAGAATTTGTAAAACCCAAACCCTAATTACTTTAAGTAATATTATGTAATATTATGTCTTCTAATGAGTTAAATGAAGCCATGTTTTAGGAGGGATAGAGGATGGAAGCAAGAAGAAATAAGCCCTTGTGTAGCTAAGTGTAAACCCCGAATTCAAAGTTTCCCAAACAAGCATGTTTAGTCAAAGAAATGATATATTAAGTATCTAATAAGTGAAAAATCATGTTATTTATAAGAGTTGTTGAGAAAGGAAAAGGAAAACACAAAATAAGAAAGCTCACTTATTGGTTTGGCACGTGGCGGTTAATTCTTGAATTCGGGAGGCGGCAGGAAGATTGAAAGGAAAAGGAACTTCAAAAGCTTGGTTTCGACAATCTACATGAGAAAATTTAGTAAAATGAGTGCCATTTGAAAGCTGGGAGAATCTAGTCTTCGAGATTTTCTTGTCGGAGAAAGATTTCAGGAGGAGAAGAACAAGAATTGAAGAAAGTGCAGAGGAGGCAGAATCTAGGATTAACCAGGGCCTTAGGTGAAGATTGGAAGCTCTAGGCCATACTATAATGAATTTTTGGCTGACATTTTAAGCTAATAAATTAACTCAATTCTAAACATGTTTGTAGAAGGAAGTTTCTTCAAAAGAGGTCTGGATTTTGAGTTATGAATCTTTGAAGTTATAACAGAGAATCTTTGCTTAAGCAGACAGCAGCTTGGGAAGAACAAGCAAACAGCTCAGCATGGAGAGTTATAGCGAGATATGGGAATGAGGATGTCGCTTATGAAGAAAATCTTGCTGATTTTGTGATGAGGATCTCGCTCTAGAAGGAAATCTCGCTAGAAATTGAGCTGAATATCGCTGGTAAGGTGAGTATCGCTAGGATGAAAGTCTGTCAGGAAAAGCCTGATCTCGCTCATGAGGATCTCGTTGATCTCGCTCATGAGGATCTCGCTGATCTCGCTCATGAGGATCTCGCTGATCTCGCTCATGAGGAGGATCTCGCTAGTAAAGATGTCTTTGATGATGAAAGTTCCATTAGTAAATGAACTATTTGAGGTATTTTGCTAAGAATTCTAAGTAGTAACCGGGAATTATGTCCATTCAGGCCAAGAAGAGCTAGAAGAGGCATATAACCCGTTAAGAGGCCAACGAGCTGTGAGTGACTATGTGATGATTTAAGGTTTTAATGAGTTAGAAACCATGATTTCCTTAAAGTTATTTCTCATGCTAAGTGTTTATATGAAGTGCCAAGCAACCTATGTTTGAAGCTATTTCTCATGCTAAGTAAAGTATGTTTTACATGGAAATTGACATGTTTAAGTATGTTATCTTGTCCAAATACTTCTAGCATGTTTTAGTAACTCCATTTTCATGATGTTTACTAATGTATGAGTGTTTCAAGTATGTTATCTGTGTCTAACGCATGCTAATGGATTTTACGAGCTAGTTCAACATGATTTAGGCCAACTTATTTTACAAAGTGTGAAGCATGTGTTAGAGTTAAGCTAAGGTCGAATGAAGCTTGATGTATTATGTCTTAAATACTTAAGGTTGTCAAGGTTCATGCATTGGTATTCCTAAACATAATGAAAAGGGATAGTGAAGATAGAGAAAGTATCCTAAAGAGTTTTCTATGCTATATTTGAAAACTAATCTTTTAATGCTCTTCGAGAACTTGATAGCTTAAGTGAGCCGGATACTGAAGGAAAGGAAGGTATCTGAATAGATGTACCTAAGGTGTTGACGGTACATAGAAAACACCATGTGCACGTTGGTAATACGACGTTGAGGGATTGAGCAAAAGGGTTCTCCCCGACTAAGGTTGATGTTGAGGGATTGAGCAAAAGGATTCTCCCTGACTAAGGTTGACATTGAAGGATTGAGCAAAAGGGTTCTCCCCGACTAAGGTTGATGTTTAGGTTTAGATCTAGTAGTTCACTCTCAACTAAGGATAAAGGGAGACTGAAGTATGGGTCTCCTAGGCTATATACCAGTAAAGGGAGGCTGAAGTATGGGTCTCTTGACTAGTAACAGACTTTGGAAGCTAGAGTGTTGTATGTTCATTCTCAACTAAGGAATAATGATGTTTAATAGTGGTATATTTTAGTTCCAGTATTATGTTTTCGAGCTTTCAGTTTAAGCATGAAATTTATGTTTTTATTAAGTCACTCACTGGGCTTCTAGCTTTTTAAATGGTTTTCTTTTCAAGTAGCAGTCTGATTCCTCAAGGTTGATCCTGCTGCTGCTTGCCACTGAAAAGCCCGACTTGTTCAGAAGAACTTAGGTTGATGGCTTGTTTATATACACATGTTTTGAGAGGGACTAAGGCTTTGATAGGAATGTTTTGGGCCATTTGTGAATATTTTTCCATAGATGTTAAGTCATAGTTGTATGCATATGTTTATGTATCTTTGTAGAACCTTAAGAGAGGCTTGTTGTATGCGTATACTACTAATGTGTTGAACAGGTTGGTATTTAGAATAGAAGGCTTTGGTGGTGGGTACTGGCAGTAGGGTTAATAACTACCACGGTCATATCCTCATCCAGATTAAAAGGGTAATCTGGGATGGGATGTGACAGTATGGGATAGCTATGAAAAATAGCTATTATTCCTAGCATAATTCAGGCTCATTATTGGATTTTATGTATTTATTTTCCTATTTTATAGGTACCAAGCAATCAAGAAGTAGGATTGGCGATTTGGAGCTAAATGGGGTTAATTTGAAGCAAATTGGATTTCATTTGAGCATCCGGGTTTCAAATGATTTAAAAAGACCAAAATGCCCCTACTTCAATGCCGCAACGCTCACCTTATACGAAGCCCCAACGCTCTCTTGACATTACAAGGTAGAAGCCTGATGTACAGGGGAGCGTTACAACACTGCTTCTAGCGTCGCGACGCTCTGAGTTTGGCAGCAACGCCAGTGTTGCAACGATTTCTCCTAACGTTTGTGGCTTATTTGTTGAGTGTTGCACTATTTCTAGCATTGCAATGCTGCATAAATTTCTATAAATATCTCCCTTCGTCTTTAGATAAAAAAAAAAAAAGGCTAACTTTTGGGAGCTGAACTGATGGAGGCCGAAGTTAACCTTCATTCTTCTTCCTTTTCCTTCAAAATTTAGTGTCTTTAGGTTAGTTTTTCTTTTTGTTTTGGGTTGTAATCAATGGATATCTCGATTTTTTCTTTGAATTAAGAGGTATCTTCTATATAATTGTTTTTAGCAACAGCCCTATGTCAAATTTCTTGAGTTTTCTATAATTAAATTGTGATATTCTTCAATTCTATGTTTTTCTTTGAATCTTCATGAATTTAGATTTGTATTTTTGTTGGACGGACGACCCTATCATGATTGCATATCTCTGCTATCTAATTTCGAGCTTGCACTTTTCCTCGTAGTTCGTCAATGCTTGAATTTACCCCAGTAGCAAAAGATTAGATATGGATGCTTAAATTTATAGGTTGACCTTGAATTTTGGTATTGCATATTTAATCTAGATTTGAAGAATAAATTGGTTAATTGGAAAAGGCTTTTCCTGACATTTAATCAACACAATTGAATCCTCACTCTTAATGTATACGTTTTTCTAATTCTATATGATCGCTAAGAAACCAGTAGAATTGAGAGCATATAATTTAATTAGGGCATGGTCTTTCCAACCCTAACTAATAATTAGGACGCTTGATTGATTTCAATTTAATTGATTGTCGGCCTTTGTAGAGATAAGTTAAGTTGGATCAATTTGGTAGTTGTGCATGCATAGAATTGAACGTTCGTTTAATTATCGATTTCCATGACGAAAATTATATAGGATTCTCTCTTTTGCTCTAGAAATTAGATAACTCCTATTCTAGATTACATTTACCCTTTTATTTCAACTTTACACGTTTTATCTCTTCCACACAAAAACCCCCATTTACTGCTCTAGTTAGAAAATTAACTTAACGAAACAAATCGTGCTTCCCTGCAGATCGACTTGGACTTACCACTATTGCTACGCCTTTGTAATGATAGGAGTAGTTCGATATATACAAATTTTCTTTTGATCAAATTTGAGGTTTATTAACGACATAAGTTTCGGGCCTGTCAGTATGCGAGAAGAGAGCGAGAGAGAGAAGAGAGCGAGACTGAGTCAGAGTGAGATCGAGAGAGCGAGACCAAGTAAGAGAGTGAGAGTGAGATCATTTTTCGCGTGCATGCGAGTAAATATTGATAATTTCACCAGAATTTAACATTAGTAAAGAGTTATTATGCATTTTTTTAAAAATAAATTTGGGTCATTTAACATTTTTTATCCGATTTTTGGATCATTCGTACAAAAGTTAAATAATAATAATAATAAAAAAAGTAACATGATTTCCTTGATTATTTTTAAAACTGCCTTCTTTTTTAAAATAATAATAATAATAATAAAATAAAAGTGCATTTTCTATGCAATTAGCCCAAGGACTTGGCCGGACTGGCCAGACTTTTGTCGAAATTAAATAATATATTTGAATATTTTTTGTTTATTTTTTTGCACTTTATATTTAATTACAAAAAATTCCGAAAGAAATTTTTCAAAGGGTTTCAAACTCTAGGATTGACCGACATAGAAACGAATTAAAATGTAGAGTATAATTACAAATAATTCATCCCTCAATTGGAGGGTATTTTTCTTTTTAAAAAAATAATTGAAGCTTTTTTAAAAAAAAAAAAATGAAGGGTATTTGTATAGTTTAAGATTATGTTTGTTTTAACTTTTCTAGTGTTTTGTTTTTTGTAAAAAAAAATCTTTTCAAATGTTTAATTTAAAAATAAAGGTATGTTTAGGGATGATTTTGAAATGGCTAGAACTATTTTTGTTATACTTAAAATCACTCAAAAACATATCTTTAATCAATCAAAATCAACTTAATGTTTAATTTTGCATGTTTAGATGCATTTTTCATAGTATTAAAATTGATTTAAAGAAATAAAAGTATCTTTTTTGAGTGATTTTGACTATTTCGAAATCACTTCTAGATAGGTCTTAATAGTTTTTAAAATACTTTTAAAATATATTTAAAACAAAACTTGGATGTGAACCCATGACGTTGATGCGGCAATAGTGAAGCAGCCTAATGAATAACACGTGACCACAACGTACCAAATAATTTTTATAAGGTGAGTTTTGTGGTCCTAAATTTTTTCCCCAAGGAAAAAGAAAACGCACATGTTTCTCCCTTTTTTATGTGGTTGTAATTCAAAATTTAAACTTTGTGGTCTAGATTGTTTTCCAAAGAAGAAAACATATACGTGAGAGAATAAAATGTTTTTTTTTTAAAAAAATATTCTATACATTAAAATTTAGTCCATATAATTTCAAAAATTTTAAATTAAAATTTAGTTTTATAGCCTTATAAAAACCTCATGAATAGTTCTTATGGTGGATAAAATTCTAAAAAATAGTCTCTACTTATTTGTGGAAGTTCTATCAAATCATAGGGATTAAAGTCTAGTTATAAAGTATATTGACTATATTCTAATTTTCTCCAAATTGTAGGAACTAAATTTATAATTTGGGCCACATTTACAACAGTTAAAAGACAATTCATTAATGGTAATGTAAAAAGTGGGCCAAATTGATTACTTTGTTGTTTGTTTATATGTTTTACGTAATCGCAATGACATGTGGGATCTGTTTTGAAATTTGTAATCAAATCGTGTAATCTAATTGAGGAATGAAAAGTGCTCAATCTGATTGCGATTGAAAATTATGTGGGACCCACTACATTTACTAACGTTATCGTTACTATTACATTGTTACTATAACAATATGAAAATTATGAATTTGCCACATTTATCGTTACATTTATTGTTATAGTTAGTGTTATCATCACCATTAGAGTCAAATAGTAATGGTAATGATAAGAGTAAAATATGACAGATTTATAATTCTACATAAACACGATCAAAAGCAATTCAAGTATATTTGCGATTCAGGCCTATTACTATTGATCTCTTAATGAAATCTAATTCTGATTACACCAAATTTCATTATGGTTTGGTAAACGTGGCCTTAACTCAAAAAAGTAGATAATTTTTAGGAATTCTTTAAAGAAAAAAAAAGGTTTAAATCCTATTTTGGTCCCTGAACTTTGAATATTATTCTATTTTGATCTCTAAATTTTTAAAAACGCCCATTTTAGTCCCTGAACTTTTAAAAAGTGCTTATTTTGGTTCATACTATTAAGATTATGTTTACTCTTAAACATAATGGTCATATAGCTTTTATTTTTGGATGACTAGGCTACCAAATAAGTTAGTCATGCTAAAGAATCTAGGGTTTCAATTTTGAATTCAGTGGTAAAACGATTTTCTATAGGTGATCTCAAAAGTAATTTTGCGTCTAAGATTTTTGGTCATTCACTATTTTAATATGTTGGTTGTTGATATTTGACTTTACATTCATCTTGTTCAACACATTTATCTTTAAAATGTTAACATAATCTTAATAGTAGAGACCAAAATAAATATTTTGTAAAAGTTTAGAGATTAAAATAAAGTTCTTTTAAACTTTAAAGATGAATGATAAAAGCAATGACATAATAAAGTGTGGAAAGGTTGTCAGAAACTTTATATATAATGCGGGTGATGGTCAGTTTGGTTTTGATTTGGAGAGGTAACAATGGGAGAGACGGTGAGTAACAAACAGGTGATTTTAAAGGATTCCGTCACCGGAATTGCAAAGGAATCGGATTTTGAAGTGACGACTTCCACCATTTGCTTGAAGCTTCCAGAATCTTCTGGGAAAGGAGTTTTGGTGAAGAATCTCTGCTTATCTTGTGATCCGTACATGCGAATTCTCATGACCAAAACCGATCTTTACTTCCCCATTGATTTTTACACTCCAGCTTCGGTAAATATTATCTTCTGCATCTACGTTTATTTACTTTTTACCTTTTTTTTTTCCTCTCATTTAAATTTGGTTTCTATAGTCCAACTTAGATTAAGTTGATGAGTTAATTAATTTTCTACAATTTTCTATGGTCCGTTTGGATTAATTTGAAAAAAAAAATGTTTTTTTGTAAAATCATTTTCATTTATATATTCTTGAAATAATTTGCTTAAAATAAAAAATACATACTCTTTTCTTAAAAGTGCTTTTATATACAAATTTATTCTATTTATTATATATACCACAAAATATTTTTATTAATATCAAATTATTATAAAGTATGATTCTAATTGTCATCAAAGTTGATGGTGATGGTCTCCCCAGTTGGGTTCATATAAATGAAAATTTTATGGGTTTGATTTGTTCATGAGTTCACCTAATATAACTCAAACCAACCAAACCCATGAACTAAATCGAACTAACCCGAATTTATTATTAACTTTAAAATATATTTTTTATTACTTATAACACAACTATTTATATATATATATATATATATATATATATATATATATATATATATTAATTTTAATTTTATTTAATTCAAATATTTTTTGAATAATTTATTCTTCAACAAAATAATTTCTTTGCACTTTAAAAAGAAAATTTTCACTATATAAATTAAAATTGAGTAGTAAATCTTAATTTAACATATGAAAATAATTCAATTAGATTATTACATATTTACGTTTTGCTTCTTTTCAGAACAAATTTTAAATAAATGACCCGATTCATGGTTGGGTTGGGTTGAAAAAATTTACCATCCGAACAATTGAGTTGGGTCTAAAAAGTTTTTCAACCCAACTCAACTCATGAACATCCTTAATTGCAAGTTGTCATAACTTTTGAGAGAGTTTTGAAAATTTTAAGAATTATATATACAAATTTGGAAAAGTTTAACTATTAATCACTCAAATTTATTTTTTTAAAAGCTGATTTCAAGTGGTTATTTTAAATTAATGTATTTCTTAAATTTATAACTTTTTTCAAAAATTATTTTAAGTGGTTGCCAAATACTCCCATTTTATTTAAAATAATCATTTTTTTTTCAAAATTTGAAATGTTAAAGTAAACACATCTTTCAACTCATTGGACGTTGGTTAATTCATTTATTTTTCTCCAATGTGTCTAAATAAATCTTTTAACTTCTCAACCTAATCTAACTTGAGCTTTAAAATTTAAAATTTAAAAGAAAAAACCTCAGTTGAAAAAAGAAATACGAAATTACTAAATTTGGTCCTTATAGTTAAGAGGAAATTAGAAATTAGTCTCCATAAGTTTAAAAGTTAGAATTAGTCCTAATGTTTTGATAAAACCCCGTAAATAATCTCTAAAGTTTAGTAAGCCCCTAATAAATAGTCCCTAACAATACGGACGATTTATGATGGATACGCCGTAGAGACTATATACAAATTAATCATGGACTAAAATACTTTAATTATAAATTATAGGGACTAAATTCTAATTTTTGTAGGGATTAAATTTATAATATAACAAAAAGAAAAAAAAAATATTACCACCGAAGTTGAGGACATTAGAGTTCACTATTTGAGTTGTTTTCAAATATAGTAAAATAAACAAAAATATTTACAAATAAAATAAAATATCATTGATAGACATTGATAATAGTCTTTCAGTGTTCATGATAGATAGACTATAACGTTTTGCTATATATGAAAATATTTTTAATAATTTTGACATTACTGAGATAGGTGATATTTGGGTATGGAGTAGCAAAGGTATTGGAATCAGGTGATCCAAATTTGAAAGAAGGTGATTTGGTTTGGGGAGTAACTGGTTGGGAAGAATATAGTGTAATTGAAGACCCACAAAAGCTCTTCAAAATTCACCATTCTGATGTCCCACTTTCATATTACACTGGAATTCTTGGTACTTACCCTGAATCTTTTATATTGTTCTCATATTATTTGCTTTTGGTTTGGGATAATTATTGTAATTAGTAATTTTTTTTAAAAGAAGTTATCAAGTAGTTTGTATAATTAGTATATTCTTTATAAATTTTGAAAATAAATTTACATGTTTGCTTTTTCTTCATGATTTTTTTTTTTTTTTTTGGGTTTGTTTTTTAGGAAGGTAGATAACTGAAATCTTGATGTTTGAATTATAGATATTAAGAATTATTCATATCCGACATCTTTAGATTGCCATGTTTGTTTTACAGAAATATTTTTGTAGATATTTGGGAATATCTTGATAACTGTGTTTGTTTCATAGCATTTTTACTCGGGAATATTTTAAATTTACGATGTTCCAAGAATGTCCTTACAACTATTTATTAATTTGATATAATTTGAACTTATATAACATATTTGTTTTTATCTATTTGATTTTTAATATAATTTATATTTTTTTATATGTTATTTTTCTCAACAAAATAATATATCATAATTTAAGATTTTTTATGAAATAAATATTAATTTAAATTTAAATCTGAATATATTGTTAAAAAATAATAAGAATTACTATATAACTAAAAATATATCATATATATAATTGACAATATTTATTTTAATAAATGTAAATGAAGATTAATATATATATATATGTAAAATAAAATAAAAAGGAAGGACAAAGATGTAAAATGGGGATGCCCTCAACTCAGAAATCTAGAAAACTCATGTTTAAGGAGGGCATCCGAATCTTCAGATGTCGAGACATCTTACAATACCGTAAAACAAATACGGTAATCCAAATACTCACTCTAAAAGAATCTAGAATGCCTACGAAACAAACAATCCTTAAAAGATAACTCCGAAAGACCGAATTTAAGATTTTTTTTGAAAATGTAACGATTTGAATATAAGAAAATCAAATCCAAACTACAAAAGAATTATGAAGCACAAACACTCCATTTTAAGAGGAGTGTTTGAATCTACGCATGCTCTAACTAATACTCAATTTTTTTGTCCTATTTCTTTTTTTTATTATTTGAATTTTAGACCTATAGGGATACAACTGTCTTATTTTATTTTTTATTTTTTATTTTTTTTAACTTTAGCAAGCCCAAGTCAATTATATGTTAAACAAAGATAACAAAGGAAAAAGGAAGCTAAAAATCAAATCAATAAAGATAACAAAGCAAAAAGAAAAACCCTATTTTATAACCAAATATTAAAAAAAAAATAGAAACATAAAAAGATGAAGTAAAAAACCTAAAAATGTTAATTAACTTTACATTTTATATCTTTTTAGTAGTGTGCAAGTCAATCTACATATATTCTAAAAACACATAATACAAAAAAGAGTGTATTCGTAATGTGTTCATGTCCTAATTTTAAAGAAATGGCAATCGTTATGTCGTGTTGTATCTATGTCCGTTTGTCTATGCTTCTTAGTTAAATTAGTGTGAAATATTTATTACAAAGATCAAAATAGTAATTTTAAAGTAATCTATTTTTGTATCAGGTATGGCAGGTATGACTGCATATTTTGGATTCTATGATGTGTGTTGTCCCAAAAAAGGAGAATATGTGTTTATTTCAGCTGCTTCGGGTGCTGTTGGTCAGCTTGTTGGCCAATTTGCTAAGTTATTAGGTTGCTATGTTGTTGGTGCTGCTGGTACTCAACAAAAGGTCCCACTTCAATATTTTTGTTTATTATTGTTCGGATAAATTGTTAAAACCACCCTTAAAGTATTTTGGTACAGTTGTTATTATACCCTCAAACTTTAAATTATTACGATTAAGTCTTCAAATTTATACAAATTTTCAAGTTTAATAACTATAAAAATTGCACCCTAAAATAAGTTTAGACTTCAATTTTTAGCATTGAAAAATTGGGGTAGCTTTTGCAAATTGGCCATATTTTTTGGATATATCCATTTTGTTTAATATTTACTTATATTTGATGTGTTGTGTGTAGATTGATCTCCTAAAAAACAAGTTGGGATTTGATGAGGCTTTCAACTACAAGCAAGAATCTGATTTGAATGCTGCATTGAAAAGGTTTTTACTTTTCTTATCTTTCATTCATTGTGATGATCTCTATAATGTAAATCCATCTTTATTAGATCTCAATGTGTTATAAAAAATTGGATTTCTTTTAGATTAGGATTGGATGTAAACTACTAATTAAAGTGTGTTCAAGAGTGATTTTAGATTTTGAATAGCTAAAATCACTTTTGCTATTATCAAAATCACTTTCTTCTAAAATAATTATATTTGACGAAAATAAAATTGACTTTTCAAAAATTAAAAAATCATTGTTAGTGTGAATCAACTTAAACATTTATGTGGTTGGACCATCATAATACAATCATCGTAGTATAACCAAATAAAACAAATTTTTGATGTGGTTGGACCATCACGGGCTTTAAAAGTCTTTTGCATTTAAAGTCCTCTCGTCCCCCAAATAATTTTCCAAAGAGTTAAAATATCACATCGATTGATGTAATTTGAGTTTTTGTTCCCTATTAGTTAATATATTTTTTAATATTAAATTTTTATCTATGTAATTTCAATAAATCTTAAAATTAATTGTTAAGTAATTAGTTTATTATTTTTTCTTTTAAAAAAAGTTAGTCTTTATCCTAAATTGTGAAACTATATTCACATAGTATTTGTTTATGAAAATTATTATTATTATTTAATTGAATTGGATATGGATTAACTTTGAATAACTAAATATATAGTTTTTTTTAAACAAGTATAAAGACTAGATTTAACAAAAAGCGAAAAGAAAAATTATATTAATAAAAATAGATATGTATTATAATTATTTAGTTAAATAAATTTATAAATACAAAATACCATTTTTAGTAAAATTCAGTAAATTTAAATTATTTTTAAAATCGAATATAATAATTCAAAAATCACTTTTAAAAATTTGAAACCAAACATAAACATGATTATTCAAGAATCTATTTACGAAATTAATTGTTCTTAAATCTTTTGTTATCAAATCATTACCTCAACTGTCACTCTCGAACATGTCTTTAGAACATGAACGGGAGTGATGTTGGTAATTATGAGAGAATGAGTTTGGAAATCTTCAATCAATTGCAAAGTAATTTGAAGTGATTTTTGTTATGTGATTGTAAGTGATTTTCTAACTAAAAAAATTATCCTTGTATTTTTTGATTATTTTGTTCTAAAAAGATTTATGAAATGATGGTATCAGAATCAGTTTTAATAATTAATATTTCTAGTCACACTCCCTTCTTTTTTTGTTTTTTTTGTTTTTTTTTTTTTTTTTGTGGTTTACATTTAATGTCCATTAATAATTTTATTGTTTATTATTAGGTACCTCTCCTATATTTAAAAAACTTGACCTATTGGTACAAAGAAGACAGCTGTGTTTTAAACGTTTGTTTCAGTGGGCATCCCATCCAATGACAAGGATGCAATTATTTTGTGATATTGTTTTAAACGTTTTGTTTTTAGTCTTGTTTCGAATGATTTTGGGGGAAATAATTATTCTCGGTGAAAAATAATTTTTTAGTTCTAGTTTCTATTTAATTCTTAAATTTTAAAATAGGTTCAATTTGATAATTATTTGGTCCGATTTAGTAATCATTTCGTTTTTTATTTTTTTTTAGAAATTTAACTTATTTCCTTCCAATTTTTTTACATTGATTTACATTTTTCTTAAATGCAATAGTTGAGTTCTTAGTTAAATTTCAAAAACAAAAACTATTCTTGAATAACTACTTTTTTAGTTTTCAAAATTTGGTTTAGTTTTTAAAATCATTGGTAAAAAGTAGATAACAAAATAAGAAATTTGGAAGTAGAAATAGTATACATAGGATTAATTTAAAAAAAAAAAACTAAAAACAAAATGCTTACCAAACCAGAATTTAGTTTTTTATTTTTTGTTTTTAAAATTAAGTCTATAGATACTACTTCCACTTCTAAATTCCTTCTTTTGTTATATACCTTTTACCAACAGTTTAAACAACCAAGCCAAAGTTCGAAAACTAAAAATATAGCTTTTAAAAATTTATATTTGTTTTTGGCATTTGACTTATATAATTCAACAATTGTATGTAAAAAAGATGCAAATCATTTAAGAAATAAAGAGAAAATAAGCTTAATTTTCAAATTCCAAAAACAAAAACATGTTCTTAAAAGCTTGACTTAGTTTATTAAACTATTGGTAAAAAGTAGATAACAAATTAATAAATTTAGAGGTGGAACTAGTATTTATAGATTTAATTTAAAAAGTAAAAAACAAAAAAATCAAATGATTATCCAACAAAGCCTTATAATCTTGATTTTAAAAAACCGAAAACAAAAAATTAAAGAGTTACCAGACTAGGTTGTAGTTACTATCATTTGCAATTCTTCATTTCTTAAACTGAAAAACCCTAATGTAGAAAGTTTGTATGATGGGATGGGGCAGATACTTCCCAAAAGGCATTGATATATACTTTGAAAATGTTGGAGGGAAAATGCTGGATGCAGTTCTGGGGAACATGAGAGCCCATGGAAGAATTGCAGCTTGTGGAATGATATCACAGTACAATCTTGAGAAGCCAGAGGGAGTACACAACTTACTAAACATTATTTTGCAGCGACTTCGTGTCCAAGGCTTTGAGGTTTTTGATTACTACCATCGCTATTCTGAGTTTTTGGACGCTGTTTTGCCTCTCATTCGAGCCCAAAGGCTTACTTATGTCGAGGACATAGCTGACGGCCTCGATGCTGGCCCTGCCGCTCTCGTCGGCCTCTTCTCTGGCCGCAATGTCGGGAAGCAAGTCGTTGCTGTGGCGGCTGAATCATGAATATAATTTGAGTTCAGAAACTTCTTCATTGCAAAACATTTTGCTTTCATGTTTGGTGTGTATTGTCATTGTAAACCCTTGCATGCAAATCCATGTCAACCTCTTTAGAGGAGCTAAAATTTGTTGATTAATGAGTTATGCAAGGTAGAAAATAACAAGTTTTTTAAGTGGTTTTTTATTGGGTTTTTTGAAAATTTAAAGGCCCAATGGTATTATTGTAATTATTGAGCAATGGCAAACTTATAATTATCCCTATCTTCTCCAAAATTAGGGCATTTTCGTTTTATCTTATTAGCTGAAGAGAAAATTGAGAGAAGCAGCCGACTTGGACTTGAAGATAGATCTGTAGCCATCTGAAAGGGAGAGTCGAAAGCCGTCTGAAGCAATCCGTCCACCGTTGTCTATGGGTGACGAGTTCTGACGTGAGCGAGCGTCCGCGGCGGTGGCGTGGGTGTCCGGCAAGATTGTGGGTGTCGGCTTCGTGGAAGTGCAGCTGCCGGTCGAAGAGCCGCTTGGCTGGACGGTGGGAGCAGCAGTCTATTAGATCCGGTTTAGCGCGTGGGTTTGCTTGCAGATCTAGTTTTGGTGGTCCGCCGGTCAGAGGCGGGTAGCACACTATTTTGGGCTGTTTAGCAGTGGGTTGTTCTCAGTTTTCAGAGGTGACGTTGTGTGTGGGTCTCTCTCGGTATCAGTTGATATTGAAATTACAAATTGGTGATTTCGTTGATTTTCTGTAATTTGTAAATTCCTTTAATGTTCATTAATAAATTAATTCAAGCTGATTCTCAAAGTGGATGTAGATCAAACTGGTCGAACCACTATATATCTTGGTGTTCTTTACAGCTTTCGATTTATTTCTGTTGATTGTTTGCGTCTGTTTGGTCATCTAAGTTAGGTTCAAAAACTCTCTCAAGTGGTATCAGAGCTCCAGTTGATCCAAAGAGGTTGTGCGGTAGTGTGTGCTGACATATTCTTTGTTCAGGTTTTTTTGTTGGAATTAATTTGACGGATGGCTTCGATGTCTACACGGTTCGAAGTTGTTAAATTTGATGGGAAAGGTGATTTCGGGTTATGGAGGAAAAAGATTAAGGCTATTCTGTTACAACAAAAGGTAGCCAAAATCTTAGAGAAGATAACCTTCCACCAACAATTACAGAAGCTGAAAAAAGGATATGGATGAGATGGCCTATTCAACAATAATTTTGTATCTGTCAGATGGAGTGCTTAGGCTAGTAGATGAGGCCACTACTACAGCGGAGTTGTGGAAGAAATTGGAAAGTCTTTATTTGACTAAGTCCTTGCCAAATAAATTATATCTAAAGGAAAAATTCTGGGATATAAGATGGACTCAAGTAAAGGCTTAGAAGAGAACCTAGATGAATTTTAGAAGATTATAGTTGATCTCAATAACATTAGTGAGAAGATGTCGGATGAAAATCAAGCAGTTATTCTTCTGAATTCTTTGCCAGAATCGTATCGAGAAGTTAAGGCAGCTATTAAATATGGATGGGATTCATTGTCCATGGATATAGTGTTGGATGCCTTGAGAACGAGAAATCTCGAGATTAAAAAGGAACGCAAGGATGGAGAGTTACTCATGGCCAGAGGCAGAAATGAGAAAAAGAACGGAAAAGGAAAAGAGTCGAGATCTAGGTCGAAATCAAAGGGGAAAAGCAAAAAGTGTTTCCTATGTCTTAAAGAAGGACACTTTAGAAAGAATTGCCCTTTGAATAAGAGCAAGGAAGCATCAAGTAGCAAACATACAGGGGATTCTAGTGCAGCAAACATTTCTGATGGGTATGATTCAGCAGAGGTTTTGATGGTGTCCAGCAGGGACATTCAAAATGCTTGGATCATGGATTCAGGATGCACGTTTCACATGACTCCTAATCGGGATTTCTTGATTGACTTTCAGGAAAATGATGGGAATCAGTTCTGCTTGGTGATAATGGTACTTGTGATGTAAAAGGAATTGGGTCAGTTCGAATTACATCACATGATAGTATGATCAGAATTCTTACAAATGTAAGGTATGTTCCAGAACTCAAACGAAATCTAATTTTTCTGGGCAAATTAGATAGAGCAGGTTATTCTTATAAATCTAAGAATGGAGTTCTGAAGGTTATCAAAGGTTCTTTGGTTAAGCTGAAGGGGACCTTAAGGAATGGTCTTTATGTGTTGGAAGGTACTGCAGTTTCAGGTAGTGCTGCTATTGCATCTGGGAAAGAAACAAATAAATCTATGTTATGGCATAACAGATTGGCTCATGTGAGTGAAAGATATCTGCAAGCTCTTTCACAACAAGGTTTCCTTGGAGGAGTTAAAGACATTGAACTCCCATTTTGTGAACATTGCATAATGGGAAAGTCTACCAGAGTGAAGTTTGGGAAAGGGAAGCATTCTACTAAAGGAATTTTAGATTATATTCATTTAGATTTGTGGGGTCCTACAAACGTACCTTCTATGGGAGGTTCGAGATACTTTATGTCAATCATTGATGATTTTTCAAGAAAGGTGTGGATGTATCCACTAAAATAGAAGGATGAAGCTTTTGGGAAATTTCTTGAATGGAAAAAGTAGGTTGAGAACCAGACAGGTAGGAAGGTAAAATATCTGAGGACAGACAATGGTTTAGAATTTCTGAATAAAAAATTTGAAAAATTTTGCAAATCTGAGGGAATTACGAGGCATTTCACTGTTATGTACACTCCACAGTAGAATGGTTTAGCTAAGAGGTTCAACAGAACAATTATGGAGCTTACAAGATGTCTCTTGACAAATGCTTCATTACCCTTGAAATTTTGAGGGGAATCTGCTCAAACAGCTTGTTATCTTATTAATAGGAATCCGTCTTCCGCTTTAGGCCTAAAGACTCCTCAGGAGATATGGACAGGAAAAGCTCCAAGCTTGGATCATCTCAGAGTGTTTGGATGTTCAGCTTATGCTCATGTTAAGGAAGGGAAGTTGAATAAGAGGGCACTAAAATGTATGTTTATTGGCTATCCTCAGAGTGTTAAAGGATATAAACTTTGGTGCTTGGAAGAGGGCAGAAATAAATGCATTATCAGCAGAGATATGACCTTTAATGAAACAGAGATGCCATTTCGTGTCAAAGAACAGCAGAAACAGCACACAGTTGATCAAGTTGAGGCAGAGGTTATAATTGATTCTAAAGCACAACCATCAGTTAGTTCAGTTGATTCTAGTGATCAGTCATCCAGTTCTGATGGTAGACAGCCTCAACTGCAGAGTACTTTGATTGATGAAGGAGCTTTTGGTGAAGAAAGCTCAAATGGAGGTGACCTACAGAACTATCAGCTTACACGTGACAGGCCTCAGCGGGTGAAGCAAGCTCCTACGAGGTATGGCTATGCTGATTTAGTTTCTTATGCTCTTACTTGTGTAGCTGACAGTATTGAAGTAGAGTCTCTTACTTTTGAGGAGGCTATTATATCTGATTCGAAAGAACAGTGGAAGGATGCTATGGAAGCAAAGTTGTTCTCGTTGCAGAAGAATCATACATGGTCATTGATTCCAAAGCCTCCTAATCAGAAACTCATTCAGTCAAAGTGGATTTATAAAATCAAGCCAGGTACAAGAGGTGACAACAAGCCTAGGTATAAGGCTAGACTGGTAGCCAAGGGCTACACTCAAAAGGAGGGAGTTGACTTTCATGAGATTTTCTCTCTGGTGGTGAGGTATTCGTCCATTCGATTAATTTTATCTATTGCTGTTCACTTTGATATATTTGTTGAACAGATGGACGTTACCACAGCTTTCCTTCATGGTGAATTGGAGGAAGTGATCTACATGACTCAACCTAAGGGCTATGAGGTGAAAGGAAAGGAAGACATAGTTTGTCGTCTTCACAGGTCCATTTATGGACTGAAGCAATCACCAAGACAGTGGTATATCAGATTTGACACCTTTATTTTGAAGCAGGGGTTTCACAGGAGCTCTCATGATGCCTGCGTGTACTGGAAACTATCTCAGAAAGGTACATATACTTATCTACTTCTGTATGTAGATGATATGATTCTGGTGTCTAAGGATTATTCTGAAATCTGTGATCTCAAGAAACGATTGAGTAGTGAATTTGAGATGAAAGATTTAGGTGAACTGAAAAGGATCCTAGGTCCAATGTGAAAAGAGATAGGGAGAAAGGTTTGTTAACCATTTCGCAGGAGAGTTATGTGCATAAACTGCTTGAGAAGTATAATATGTCTGGTTGTAAGGCAGTTTCGACACCCTTAGCATCTCATTTCAGGCTTTCTTCGTCTCAGTATCCTGTTACTGAACAAGAAAGGTTAGAGATGGTTAATCTATTGTAATGTTGTTGGAAGTATTATGTATTTGATGATTTGTACTAGGCTTGACTTGGGATATGCTATGAGTATGATAAGTAGGTTTATGTCAAATCTTGGGAAGGAGCATTGGAATGCAGTTAAATGGGTGCTTCGATATTTGAAAGGTAGTGCCAGTATATCATTGTGTTTTAGCAGGAATTGTGATAAATCAGCACTGTTGGAAGGCTTCATAGATGCAGATTATGCTGCAGACCTTGACAAAAGAAGGTCTCTATCAGATCACATTTTTCGTTTGTTTGGTAATGTGGTCAGTTGGAAGGTTACTCTACAGTTAATTGTTGTCTTGTCTACTACTGAATCAGAGTATATTTCAGTGGGTGAAGCTGTGAAAGAGGCAATGTGGTTGAAAAGAATAGTTGGTGAGTTGTTGTCGCAGGAGTTCATTCCTATCGTCCGTTGTGATAGCCAGAGTGCTATTCATCTTGCGAAGAATCCATCTCATCACGAACAGTCTAAGAATATCGATGTCAAATTTCATTTTATCAGAGAAGTTGTGGCCCAGAAAGATGTTGAACTGGTCAAGGTTCATACAGTTGAAAATTTGTCAGATATGTTAACTAAGGTTCTTCCAGCCCATAGGTTCAAATACCTATTAGATGGGCTGAATATTAAATATGGATGATAGGAAGATTAGAGAATCAGCTTGGCACTTAAATATTCTTGTTATGAGGGAGATTTGTAGAAAATAACAAATTTTTTAAGTGATTTTTTATTGGGTTTTTTGGAAATTTAAAGGCCCAATGGCATTATTGTAATTATTGAGCAGTGGAAAACTTGTAAGTATACCTATCTTCTCCAAAATTAAGGCATTTTCGTTTTATCTTATTAGCTGAAGAGAAGATTGAGAGAAACAGCCGACTTGGATTTGAAGACAGATCTGTAGTCGTCTGAAAGGGAGAGCCGAAAGCCGTCTGAAGCAATCCGTCCGCCGCTGTCTGTGGGTGACGAGTTCTGACGTGAGTGAGCGTCCGCGGCGGTGGCGTGGGTGTCCGGCAAGATTGTTGGGTGTCGGCTTCGTGGAAGTACAGCGGTCGGTCGAAGAGCTGCTCGGCTGGACGGTGGGAGCAACAGCCGATCAGATCCAGTTTAGCGCGTGGGTTTGCTTGCAGATTTAGTTTTGGTGGTCCGCCGGTCAGATGCGGGTAGCACATTATTTTGAGCTGTTTAGCAGCGGGTTGTTCTCAGTTTTCAGAGGCGACGTTGTGTGCGGGTCTCTCTCGGTATCAGTTGGTATTGAAATTACAGATTGGTAATTTCGTTGATTATCTGTAATTTGTAAATTCCTTTATTGCTCATTAATAAATTAATTCAAGCTGGTTCTCAAAGTGGATATAGACCAAACTGGTCAAACCACTATATATCTTGGTGTTTTTTACTGCTTTCGATTTATTTCTGCTGATTGTTTGCGTCTGTTTGGCCATCTAAGTTAGGTTCAGAAACTCTCACATACAACTTTTACTCGAGAAATAGATTTTGGGATGTCTTTATATATTATATATATATATAATTTATTTTGGAATGAATTGTAGTGATCAAAATAAGGGAAATTATTTCAAATGGTAAAGCTATTGAAGATATTTACAAGATATAGTAAAATTTTAGAACAATCAATGATAAACGTTGATAGATACTGTCTATCGATGTCTATCAAATAGACACTGATAGAAGTCTATCAGTATATATCATTAATAGTTCTAAAATTTTGTTATATTTTATAAATATTTTGGTTAATTTTTCTATATTTAAAAACAGCCGGTCAAAATAATGTAGGCATATGAATGAGGCTAAAATTTCATTAGTTGAGAATTATATAGTGGTCTAAAATAATGCTGAGAATGCTTGGATATGAAATTATGATAAAAGGGTAATTATACGGTTAATAGCATCTATAAATTATTGATGCTTTGAAAAATCATCACTATCTTCATTTAGTGTTATTACTAGAAATTTGGGTTTTGTTGATGAGCAAACAAGGTAAAAAAAAAAAATGTTTATGTTGATAGTAAATAAATGTCAAGTAAGTCCATATCAAGAAAGTCCGAATATCAAGAAAACTAGTTTTATTGACAGTCAACAGAACGTCATAAAAAAACTTTTGTCGATATTTTTGGCCATCAACAAAGGGTATGTTGATGTTTTTTGTCCATCGACTATATAGAAAAATCGTCAATGAAAATCTTTTTGTTGATACTTTTTGAATGTCAAAATAAGGTAATATTGACATTTTTTTCCATAAACCATTTTTTAAAAATGTCAAGAAAACCATTTTATTAATGTTTTTTGTATGTCAAGAATACTATTTTATTGTCTATCATTATATATTTTTATTTGACGGTTTTTAAACGTCAACTATACACTATTATTGACATTTTTTACCCGTCAATTAAATATACCAATTTGGAAAAAGAAGATTTAGGTCATTGCGATCCCTCAAATGAAACTTATAAACGATCCCCAAATAAGCTTTAAACCTGAAATCGTACCATTGAAATATATATATATATATATATATCGTAAATCAATAGTTACAAAACAAACTATCAATTTTCATGTTAAATCGCTAATATGAAATTAGTTAGCACCAATATATCCAAGATTACCAAATGTATCCACCAATAATATCATCAAAATAGTCAAACAACTTGTCTCTCTTTTGAACTATTTCAAAACAAACTATATGTCCCCACCATATGTTAGAAATATATTCAAAATGATGAACTTTTTGTCAACTTATTATCTAAAGAACAAAACATTTAGACCAAATGTATACATGTCTCCCCTGCCTCCCATTCTATAATTCTAAAAGTGTTAACTTAATCTATTAGATAAATCAGCAAGACTTATACCAAATATCAACAAATCTACCATCATTACATCATGTATATGTTCAAGTGCTTCAATGATGACCACACTATTGTTTTTCTAATCACCTGAAAAAAAAAAACAAAAAAACAAAACAATTCATGCATTGTAGAAGTGGTAATTAGTAATCAGTGAAAACAACAAACAATACTAATTTAAAACAATAATGAATCTTTCAAGAAAATAAACTTACATGATAACTTTTCAATTGCAATGAACCTTGAATTTGACGTAAAACTCAGTAAAGAGCATTGTAATTTATCCAAACTTAAACACATGACAACTAAAAATTAAAATAATCTAACAAACCACTCAACTTAACTCGGAGAGAGTGTGAACACAATAACTAAACTCACTTTTCAAAACTAACAAGTTGAACCTTGTTCAAATGGACCACTACAATAAATATGATTTATTATAGCTCTTGGACATAGTCTTAAAAATAGGTTATAGAAACTCTAAAAAGAAAAAGGAAAAATGTTAAAAATCAAATTTTGGGATACGCTCAAAATTTCGTAGTTATCCGCCCAAACACGCAAAATTTTGGGGGCCACGCGCTTCAACCCTTCTTCAAACACACAAAACCCATTTTTTTTTCTCTATTTCTCTTCTTTCCTTTCTTTGTCTGTCCACACAAAATCCCAATTCTCAACTCCACGCGATACCCTAAAATGTGCGTCCACATTCCACCGTCGACGATTGATTTTCCATCGTCTCTATCGGTTGCAGCAACTTTAGTGAGTGTGATTTTATTTTATTTCTCATCTGCTCTAATTCCTCTCTTTAATTTCTATCGTTCTCACCTCCCCTATCTTTATGCCCTAAAATGTGCACAATTCGTTGGTTGACTCTCCATCACCTCCTCACTCTCCATCGTCGCCAGTGACTCTCCATCGGTTGACTCTCCGCACCACCCTGGGGTCACAATTATTGCCAGTTCCAGTGTTGTGCAGTGGGTAAAGTTTTAGTTTCCTTTGAGTCTTATTAGATCTTGAATACCATTTGATTTTGTTACTACTATTATTCATCCTTAGATCCATTTTCATTGTTACTACTGTTACTCATCCTTAGATCCATTTTTATTTTCTTTTTTATTTGATTTTAGATTTTTCTTTTTGCGTTTTTCCATTGGCAATTGATTATTGTTTGTGTTTGATTACTATTCAATTATAGTTTCTGAACTTGAAGGAGATTGAACTAGTTAAATGGAATGCAATTATGTATTGGGATTTTCTTCCTCTGATGGTTGTTGATTCTATAACTCTAGTCTAAAAATTTTATGCTAGAACTCGATCCTCGATCCGGTCCAGAACTTGATCTGGTCCAAAACTCGATCCTCGATCGAACTTGATCTAAGTCTTTATCCAGTTCAGAACTCAATCCTTGATCCAGAACTCGATTCTCGATCGAACTTGATCCAAGTCTTGATCCGGTCCAGAACTCGATCCTCGATCCCCCACTCGATACTCACCCACTCGATGCTCACCCACTCATGCTCCTCCACTCGATGTTAAGATTTATTGCTTGAGAAAAATTGTTTTCATTTTGTCCATCTACAAATTTTTGGATTTTAGATGGACTTCATTACTACCTAACTTCACCTTGTTGTCTTCTTCTTTTCTATTTGTTTTTGCTACCTTCTTTATTTTGTTTTGATTTTTTTTTTTTTGCATCTCATGTAATCTTTTCTTTAAGTTTGGGAGATAAACATAATTCATAATATATTTTATTTATCAAAATTTATCTCCATTGGCTATCTTGTATCAGAGTTAAGTGTGATGTGGAGTTGCATCAGAGCTAAGTGTGACATGGAGGTCCTTTATTGGACACACACTTAATTTATAAGTTTTGGAGTTCAACTTCCACTTTGTCTTTATTTTTGCTTTTAAATATTATAAAATTTGAAGGATATTGCCGCTATGGCTCCTTAAACTTTGAAATCGTTCATTATATTTTTAGATGGAAAGTTCTATTGGTATAGTTAATTATAGAAGTTTCTAAATATGAACTTTTTGTTTTTTTTCTCAACCATGTCTTACATAGAAGTGAGAGATTTTTTTTTTGGATTTTTGAGGTTCTTTAAGTGGAAAAATGTCAAATTAAGAGACTTCAAATGAAAGTAGATTTAGAGGGGATGGGGGTAGATATCACTTGGAAGATAATCGAATTAGTGTGTATGGGGTTGTTTCAATTTGTTTTACTAATTTAAGTAATACCAGAACTGTATTGAGTAGACTGTCTATTTTCTACCACTTTGAAAGCCATTAGGAAAGGTTCATGTGAGTTGTTTGATTGTAGACGACTTTGTGTTTGTTGCTACCTTTTAGATCCCAAAAAGAGCTATTATTTTTAGCTTAATTTAGGCTCGTTAATGAATTTTATGTGTTTATTGTCTTATTTTGTAGGTATCATGCACCAAGGAGGTAGAACTTAGAAATCGGAGTCAAACAAGACTAATTTGAAGCAATTTGGAGGTGATTTGAAGCAATTTGGAGGTGATTTGAGCAACTAGGCTTCAAAACAGTGAAAATTACAAAACTGCCACTGCACTGTCACAACGTCATGCTCCGAAGTTGCAATCTTTCCTATAAATACTCCCTTTCGTCTTTAGGACAAAAGATGCTGAATTTCAGAGGCCAAATCGATGGAGGTCGAAGTTAATCTTCATTCTTCTTCCTTTTCCTTCAATTTTCAGTATCTTTAGGTTAGTTTTTATTTTGTTTTGGGAGTTTTTATTTTGTTTTGGGTTGTAATTAATGGATTGGAGGTTCTTTCTTGATTTGTCTATGAATTGTGAGGTAATCTCTATCTAATTTCTTTGATCAGGAGTCTTATGTTAATTTCTTGAAGGTTTTTTAATTAATTTAACTATACTTTTTGGATGGATTCGTTTTAATATTAATGGAGTTTTGATAAATTCTTTTGACAAATTAACTTTTTGAAATTCTTGTTTGCAAAATTATTCTAGCCTATGCATCATTGATTGATTTAGTTGCATGTATTAGGATCATATGTTTAGGGTCTAGACTTTTCTGGCCAAACTCATGTATGCAGTAGTATAATCTTTCCAAATAAATCATGCTACAAGATATGACTTTTCAGCTTGTAGTATGTCTCAACAATTTAACCATTTTTTATTGCTTTTCAATTTTAATTTGTATGTCGCTAAGAAGGAAAAGTTTTAAACTAAATTAGAGCTGGTTTGGATTTTTAATCAAAATTGGCTAATTTGGCTATTAGAATTTCTAATAGGTTGAGGGATTGACAGATTCAACATAATTAATTGGTGCCTAATGAAAGAAATTGCATAGAAACTCTCTCTTGCTTTAGAAATTAGATAGACTTCTTTCCTAGATTGCATTTACCCTTTTTATTTCAATTTCACACATATTATCTCTTCCACACCAATACCACCATTTATCGCTCTAGTTATAAAATTAACTCAACAAAACCAATCGCGCTTCTTTATGGATCGACTCGGACTTTCCACTATTGCTACGTTTTAGTAGTGATATGAGTAGTTCGGTATTTACAAATTTCTTTTATTTCGGTTTGGAGTCAAATTAACGATATCGTTTCTCCATCCGAACACTACCATTGGAATATAATAAACCTTAAGATCTTAGACTTTAGATTCAGCAAAAAATTACTCAGTTATACTTTATATTTCTATATTAATTGACGAATTGAATCAAATAATGAGAAGGTTCCTTTGTTCTTTATAGTAAATTTTGGCAACTACAAAAAGTTGAAACATTATTCGCTCTTTAAGTGGTTTAAGGCTCAAAGTAAGAGGTTAGCGAATTAAAATTGATGGTTGATGGTCTTCTTCTCCTAGTAAACTAGTGTCTATGATTTTTTTTGGATTTTTTTTTTAGGTTGATGGAATGAGACTTTGCATATTGATGAAGAATGAAGATGACAACTCACTTAACCCTTCAATTTTGTACTCATTACCGAAATATTCAAAAGTTGGTGAATCTTGTATTTTGCTAATAACTTTGTATTAATTACTTTGTAACTTTCTTTCATTGTATTACATTAATTAAATGTATCATGTACAGGATTACAAAATTTCAATTATGAGACGAGACTTATGATATTTTACGTGTCATGATACTTTATTATATATAATCAATGTATATTTTCTAATTATCATTTACATGAAATTTGATGAATATTACTGAGATGGTTTGCCATATTGTTATAAATAGTGAAAATTGCTAAAAATAGCCATTATGACAACGGGTAATTTATCATTGACGAGAAAATGCTATAAATTTATTTAATAACATTAAGAAAAGGCTATAAAATCTCCATAATAGTTCATACAAAAGGCTTCTAAAAACTTATAATAACATAAATAAAATACTATTACAAAGTTATAATAGCTCACTTTATAAGCTATATAAACTTATTACAGCTTTAGTTAGTAATGCTATAATATATTTTCATAGCAAGGTAAATATGCTATATCTTTTAGGTTTTTAATAGTATTTGGCCTAGCGAACAAAAAACGTTATCAAAAGTCATGAATTTTAATAACATGGGTTGTCAGAACATTCAGAAAAAGCTATAAAAGATCTATTATAGCTTTTTTTTGTTAGTTACTATATCTATTATTTCTTGTAGTGTACATTCAATATAGAAAGTAAGCGAACAAATACACATCCCAATAACCCAAACTGGGAGTTGTAAGAAATCACCTCTAAAGCTTTAATATATATATAGTGAATTTTGGTAAAATTTTAAAGCTAATTAAGCAAGAATAAATCTCTCCCTTGTATGTCGTCTATGAGAAACCCTATATATTACAATCATAAAACAATGAAGATGGAAGAGAAAGGTAGAGATTAAAAATAATAACCTTTAAGAATATGAGTATGGACCAAGTGAAAGAGGGTGGAAGGGTAAGGCATGAATGAAGCCTACAAATGAATCAAGTGATATTTTCGCTCAATGTATTTGCCTCTTTGATGACTCATAGATTTCTTAGAATTTTTCACAGCACCACTATTATCACAATAAAGTGCAATGGGAAAAGGCATATTTGGAATAACTTCAAAATCATTAATAAGCTTTTTAAGCCAAACAACCTTTTTAGCAGCTTCACAAGCAGTCGTGTATTCAACTTCTATAGTGGAGTCTGCGATGCATCCTTGCTTGATACTTCGTAAAACTATAGCTCTTCCATTTAGAGTAAGGCTGACCCTGATGTGGACTTCTGAGAATCCTGATCAGTCTAAAAGTTAGAGTTCGTGTATCCTGTAAGGATAATCCTTATCTTCATATACAAGCATATAGTCCCTCGTTCTTCGAAGGTACTTGAGGATTGTTTTGATTGCTGTCCAGTGAGCTAATCTTGGATTGGATTGATATCTACTGAAAATCCCTATTACGTAGCAAATTTCAAGTCTAGTATATAACATTGAATACATAAGGCTACTGGTGACTAAAATTAGGAAGAACGCAATATGCAATGCATGTCTTAGGTTATGCGTTGGTGGTCATGCGTTCCTGTCACAAGTTTTCTTGCGTTCTCGCCAAGTATAACAAGAACGCATGTTTCTCGAGTGATCTGAGGTCGAACTCAGAGACTCGTAGCTAAATGTATCCGGCAGATAAATAAAAGAATGATGGGGGTTATAAGCTATAAACTACTCCTACTCTTAACTAACAGACAAAGCAGTGGGAATATGACTAAGGGGTAGAGACATGGCAACTATTGACGCGTAGTAAAATGTATGGAAAAATAGATAAAATGTGAGGATATCTTCACTGCAACCCTAAGCTTGACCACAAGGGTAACCCCAGCCAACGCAAGCTATGCGATCATGCTACACACAATTGTGCCTAATTCTAGGACGCATGCGATGAATATGCGATAGTGTCGAGAAGCCTATTTCTAAGCCTCCATAACCTACTCATGTGCTCCCACACATAAGCAAGATGGCCACATACCACCGTATCCTACTTTTGGATGCATATAATGTAATACCCCGCACATTTTTTAGTAATAATGTAATTTCAGTAACTTTATTATTTGGAATTTCAGTAATTGTTATTAGTTGGAGGGCATTTTTGGAATTTTGGACTTTAGGTGTAAGTGCAGGAATTTAATTGTTGGCATGAAATTATTCAATTTGAAATTCAATTTGAAAATTAATGGCAGGAATTAATTTTCTTTTGAAACGGAAAAGAATTTAATAGTATAAAACGGAAAGGAATTAAATTTAATTATATTTATTTCCCTTTTTGTTTTATTATTATTATTGTTGTTTTTTTTTTTTTTTTTTAATAAAAAGTCAAACCCCACCCCCCTTTTCTTCCTCATGCACCCGCCGGCACCCCCTTCCCCCTTCAATTTCTTCTTCCTCCAGCCGAGACCCTTGCAGCCACTCCAGCTATCCTCGCTTGGCTTGTCACGTTCGGCCGGCGATCTCTTCTTCAGCCTATCACAGCAATCGAAACCTGTGGCCAGTCGCCAAAATTTTGGACCTTAGGAATGATTCGAGCACTAGTGGAATTTTAAGGTAGAAGTGTGTTTTCAGGAATTGCGAAGGATTCAGTTGGGTTCGCAAACGAACTTAAGTTCGAAACTAATTTTGGACCAAGCAACGTTTTGATTGAAGCATTTTTTTTGAGAGATCGAAGGCAGTTTTTGAACAAGCTATACTTTAGGGCTTGATTCAAGATTCATCTAAGCGAGGAGAAAGATTAAATTGCTTGCCATTTAGGCATAATTTGAGGTAAGTAATCTTACTACTGGAACTGCCCACGGGCCAGACATTAGATGTATGCTAGCATAATAAATGAATGATATGGCAGAATGACAACATGATGGTCTGATAGTACAGTATGACCAATGTATGTTCTAGTATGAAATCTGAAAGATTTACTTGTGCACATAGACACTTGATTGCTAGCATGAGATGGCATGTGATTCCATATGGTTGTATTTGATTTGTTGATGTTGAGGATTGAAAGATTACTTACAAGGATAATTTTGACTATTCTGAGAATTAATGGACTGTTTAGAAAAGATATATGAGCATGTGATAATATGACTGAAGCATGTTAATGTATGAGCATGATTTAGAATTTTATAGAATCTATTAAAAGGACGATTGGGCATGACCCTAAATTATGAGTTAAGTGACACTACTACAGAAATGTCTTAAAGATAGGTGAAAGTTGGAGCATGTTGTTGATGTGCTTATTGATGTGATTTATTATGAAAATGTGTAAGTTATATGATGTATTATGAAATTTCAAATATTTGATTGTTACATGAGTTAGTGCATGAAAGTGATGTACTAGGGTGGATCCATTAATACTAGATTAATTACGTATGTTGAGGTTAACTAGCCTGACCTTGATTAGGAGGTTTTAGAGGATGCATAATTAGGTGAATGTTATATGTAATATGAAGTTATATGCAATCTCTTTTCCTTTCCAGACTATGTGACTGCATGAAAGTGATGCACGTCTAAAGGCGCTAGTACATGAAAGAGACGTACTAGGGCTGGTGTGCATGAAAATGATACATACTTAGACGGTATTGGGGTGTATGAAAGAGGTACATACTCAGTGGGTTATGTGTATATGAAAGAGGTGTATACATAACTAGATGTACGAAAGAGGTACATATTCAATGGGTTATGTGTATACGAAAGAGGTGTATACATAACTAGAAGTACGAAAGAGGTACATATTCAGTGGGTTATGTGTATATGAAAGAGGTGTATATATAACTAGATGTACGAAAGAGGTACATATTCAGTGGGTTATGTGTATACGTAACCATGTGTACGAAAGAGGTACACATTAAGTGGGTTATGTGTATACGAAAGAGGTGTATGCGTAACCATGCGTATGTAAGAGATTGTGTTTCTTTCAGAATTCACCAGAGGTTGTGGGTCCTATGGGACTTACTAGAGGTAGTGGACATACTTAACTACAGTAGGATAAGACTCAGTCCCTCTTCTTGTTTCATGTGTTTATGTGTCCCATGAGGACTAGAGCAATTTATATGTTTCACCAGAGGTGGATATCTAGAGGACATGGATGCCCAGCCTGACCCCAGTAGTGGGGTTACTTATTGAGTATTTTAAACTCATTCTTTCTCATGTTATTGTTTCAGGTAAGGGTAGGGATGCACCGACGATGGACAAGGAGAATTCATGATCGAGCCACTAGGACTAGTTTTTACACTTCCGCTCATGAGATTTAAAGTTCTTTTCATGTTCCTCTTAACTTTTAGTTTTGATGCTTAAAACTTACTTTTAAGAATTGTTTTTCAGATTTATTTATTGTCCTTTATGATTTATGGGTACCCTACTATTTTTTTAGTATTTGAATTTAATGAAAGACTTTTGAACTTACCTTATTTAATTAGCATTTATTTCGCCATAACCGAGTGTCATTTTGAGTTCCATGCATGCATGTATTAGTAACGGCCTAACTTAAGTCCTAGAGAGTTAGGTCGTTACATGCAATATCCTATCCGTAGGGTGCATACGCTGTGTAATAGCAAACAGAGCTTATTCCTAAGTTCCCCATTCTTGCTTATGCGATCTAATCCGCTCTCTCGAGTCTTAGATTTGGGTTTTAGACTACTTTCCCAAGTATGCCTAAATGATGAATGATGCACTCATAAGACAAGGTAATCACATAAACTTGGCTGATGTAAGATTATTTCTATCTCTAGTGAACACTTGCTTACATTGCTTAATGTGACCAACCATTTACCCTCTCAGGCAGTTAGTTGTTGCTGATTTTACTCATAGACAAGCATTGCGTCCGCTTATAGACAAACGTTGCTACAACTTCACACTAAGTAAATAAGGTTTTCTCACAATACTCACACAACGCACACTTCCCGGTGGTTTGCTACATGCTTCATATTCCTATGCCGCATGGTTAAGTATGCGATACTCTAACAATCTCATTTAGTGATGCAATGAAAGTAAATGATGCTAAGTAAATGAAGACGGAGATGGAGTCGAAGGAAAATATAGAAATGCATTGATCACAAAATGTATTAATTCCTTAAGCCAAAATGTAATACAATACAATATAAGGAAAGAAGAGAAATGGAAGGACTAGCTCGAAGCAATGTCTTGCTTCCAGCAGATGTGTGTCAAGGTTGCCGGTGGTGCCATGGATGGGCGGTGGAGCAGACTCTCTCGAGCTCTAACTCCAGCGAAGGCTCCGGTCGTCACTCGGAATGGATGAAAGAGATGAAGAACTCTCAAGCTTTCTTCTCATGCTTTCGTCTGGATCACAAGGATCTACCCGAAGGTAGAAACTTGGATAAAATAAAATTATGCTTAACGGCTTCTATGTATAGAGCTGAATTGCCGACAACATTAATGGACCTGCTTTGAATCTGACACTCACGGCGTGATGGTCCTTTTCTGAATCTCTGCTGCTAATGGCGTGGTAGGTGAGATGTCAACATCATCTTTTGATTCTCCCGAGGTATGCGTTCATGCTTCCATTCCACCAGCTTTGCGTTCATCCCTCTATTATGATTATCGTTATGTAGTCACAATCTTGTTGCGATGATCGCATTCGCTCGATGGTCGCAACTTCTCTGCGATGACCGCATTCGCTTGACGATTGCAACTTCTATGCGATGGACGCATGCGGTTGATGGCCACAACATCCATGCATCAAACGTATGCGTTTGCCTCTACGATGGAGAGATTCCCCGCATGCGGTCGTCTTTGCGATAGCCCGGCTTTCGCGTATGCATCCGCTTCTTACATTAGCTACAAAGATAGACAATTGAACGCATAATAACGTATAATAGTGGGTTAGCCGAGATTCTTAATGTTGATCGATGCAAACTCGTTTTCTCATGAATTCCTAACATATTCGCCGCATATTCTACTTAACAGCCCTCATAATTCTAAATAAAAGGCCTAAGATGACGTGCTTTTTTGCCCGTAATCAGCTACCAACAGCTGATGCATAGTGAATTCGTCTCATTTCCTCAACCTCTTGAGGAGTCTTAAGGCACCATTCCTTAGAAAATACAATTTTAGGCCTGAAAGGTAATATACCCTTCATGACATTGTGCATCAAATATCTGACTAGCATCTTGTCAATATACGATGCCTGAGTCAAGGCCAACTTTTTGTTCTTACGATCCCTGATGATTTGAATCCTTGGAACAAACTGCACCTCTATGAAATCTTTCATTTGGAATTGGACAGTCAACCATTTCTTTACATCAGTCAGAAAACATACATGATTCCTAATGAGTAGGATATCATCCACATACAACACGAGGAAAGCTACTGGTTGTTGATGATTTTCTTGTAAACACAAGGCTCATCAACATTTCGATCAAAACCATAAGATTTGATCGCAGTATTAAATCTTATATTCCAAGATCGTGATGTTTGTCTAGTCCATAAATCGATTGATTAAGCTTGCAAACTTTTTGCTCTTGATCTTGTTGAATAAATCCTTTTTGTTCATTCATGTAAATGGCCTCTTTAAGAAAGAGAGATATAGCTGGGAAGGTACAGACATTCAAAACTACACTTGTAGCAAATGATTATTCCCAGAGGCAAGGGGTTGACTATGAGGAAACTTTTTTCCCTAATTCTATGCTTAAATCTATAAGAATCCTCTTATTCATAGTCACATATTATGATTATGAGATATGAGAAATGGATGTGAAGACTTCCTTTCTGAATGACAATCTTGAAAATAACATCTTTATGTCTTAGCCTGAGGGATTCATAGCCCAAGGTCAAGAGCGAAAAGTTTGCAAGCTGAATCAATTTATTTATGGGTTGAAGCAAACGTCCAGATCTTGGAACAGTAGATTTGATATTGTGATCAAATATTTATGTTTTGATCAAAATGTTGATGAACCTTGTGTCTACAAGAAAATCATCAACAGTAAAGTAGCTTTCTTGGTCCTTTATGTGGACGATCTTCTACTCATTAGGAATGATGTAAAGTACCTTACTGATATTAAAAAATAGTTGGTAGCCCATTTCCAAATGAAAGATTTGGGAGAATCGCAATATGTACTTGGGATCCAAATTATTAGGGATCGCAAGAATATGACGTTGGCTCTGTCTCAAAATACTTATATCGACGAAATGTTGACTCGATATTCGATGTAAAACTCTAAAAATGGTTTATTACCTTTCAACCCCAGGGTTCACTTGTCTAAGGAACATCGTCCTAAGATACCTCAAGAAGTTGAGGATATAAGACGTATTCTCTATACCTCGATTATGGGCAGCTTAATGTATGTTATGCTCTACACTAGGCTAGACATTCGTTGTGTAGTTGGAATAGTTAGTAGGTACCAGTCCAATCAAGGGTTAGACCACTAGACTATAGTTAAGAGTATCTTCAAGTATCTTAGGAGAACAAAAGACTACAAGCTAGTGTATGGGTCTAAGAATTTGATTTTTATAGGATACACCTACTCTAATTTCCAAACTGACAAGGATTCTAGGATATCCGTGTCAGGACCAGTGTTTACCTTGAATGGGGGAATTGTAATATGGTGCAGCATCAAGTAAAAATGCATTGCAGACTCCATTATGGAGGCTGAATATGTAGTTGTTTGTGAAGTAGCAAAGGAAGTAGTTTGGCTCAGTAAGTTCCTAAGTGATTTGGAAATGGTTCCACACATGGACATGCCTATCACCTTATACTGTGACAATAGTGGGGCAATAGCCAACTCTAAAGAGCCTCGCAGCAACAAACGAGGAAAACATATTGAGAGGAAGTATCACCTGATATGGGAGAATGTACAACGAAGAGATGTGATCGTCACAAAGATCGCTTTGGAGCACAACACTGCTAATCCTTTACGAAGGCTCTCTCGGCTAAAGTGTTCGAGAGTCATCTAGAGAATCTAGATCTACGAGAAATTTACATTGTACAATCTAGGGCAAGTGGGAGATGTGTAATGGATGCCTAGTTTATTGTATTTATTTACTATTATTGCTTGGATAGTGATATGTACATCTCACTTACTAGAGTTTTAGTTCAAGTAGAAGTTTGTTGGATTTTATGCCCTAAAACTCGTAGATAGTAAATGTAAATAATTGACCATCATCAATGAAGAGTTATCGATATTATTCCAATAAATGTTATAGATTGTCTTGTATTCTATTTTATCTTAATAATCCTAAGTCTAATAAACTAACATCCTAGGCTTCCTAATGAGTCTTGAATTGTATGTGGAGACATAGAGAGATCAATGCTTAAGATACAACTAAAGGGTCTATAGTATAGGGATAAGGCTGGGTACCTTATCCTGGTGACACTATCGATATGTCCCACTTTGTATTTGATACAACCGCAATGATCCAACGCATTTGTGTAGGTGACATGTGAGTGGGGATATCCTATGCCATGATCTTGCATAAGACCGGACCGCAAATAGTAACCACTAGATGTAACACCGTTAACTAATTAGGTTTCTACTTTAATAGGATGACTAAGGCAACTTAGTTTTAATCCTAAATGTATTATGATCTACTTCTCATGAGGGATTGTCCTTTGATTTCTAGAGTGAGAGTGGCCAATTTTTCGACTTAATAGACCTACCATTTTGGGGAAAAAGACCGAGTGGGGAACTGGAAACATAATAATACAAGATGAATTTCACTTTTCCCGACTTTAGGGTAAGTAGATGAGTGTTCCCTTAAGTGGTGTCTTTGGAACTTCAACAAAGGGCCTTACCCTCTCATTCGTCCGAGAGGGATTATTTATGTTTAGTGGTTGGATCATAAATAGGTTGTTCATTAGTGGAGCATTGGTACTTAAGGATATAGAGGTAACTTAGGGATAAAATGGTAATTTGATCCAACTGGTGTTACGAACACTTGTGAAGAACTAACTTGTTGTCAAGGTCTCTACATCCGTGGACACAAAAATATATTTGTAGTAAGAAGAGTGTAGTTGTGGGTCTTTGGTGAAGTGTACCCACAGTTAATGAATACTGATTAATTTGGTTAATGAGTTTAGCCAATTAATCTCATATCGTTGAAACTTCTAATATATAGGTCCATAAGGTCCTCTTCCTAGCTTGTAAAGGGAATTGAGATAACTATGTCTTGAATAATGTTTAAAATGTTCAAATTCACTTAGGGAAATAATATAATGTATAATGATACGTTATAAAATAAAGCTTATATTTTATTTAAACTTTATAATATAAATTTAATTTTGTATATGATTATGGGAGAATTAAATATTTGAAGGAGTTCAAATATTAATTTAATGTAAAGGGAATTGAGGTAACTATGTCTTGAATAGTGTTTAAATAGTTCAAATTCACTTAGGAAAATAATATAATGTATAATGATACGTTATAAAATAAACTTTATATTTTATTTAAACTTTATGATATAAATTTAATTTTGGATATGATTATGGGAGAATTAAATAATTGAAGGAGTTCAAATATTAATTTAATGTGAATTAGATTCATATTAAAATTATAGGTTATAAATTAATATTATTTGATGCACATTAAAACTATAGGTTATGAGAGAAATACAATTGAATGTGAATCAAATGTAGGTTAAATTAAATATTGAATTTTAATTTTTTTAATTATTTAATTGGAGCATTGAATAATTATTTAATTTAATTTAATTAATTAAATTAAAATTATAGACTATGTGAGAGATGTTTCATTTAAATATGATTTAAATGAAATCATTAATTAAATAAGATTTAATTAAATATTAATTATTAAATTAATTATTTTAATTTTAATTAATTAATTAATTAATTTACTTTTAATTAAGAGTTAACTCCCACGTAGGGTGTTAACAGAAACGTGGGATGATTCCCACGTTTCACTTTTTCTCTCTTCTTAATCAAAACATGCAAAACATATTGTTTTACAAGAGGTGACAGAATGATCTACAGAATTGGATGATCTGCAGAAGAGTTTTGTGCTTTTGGTTTCTCTCTAAAAAATCTTCCTTTTTTCTTTTTTCCAATTCAGTTGGTTCCCACAAAACCCTCAACGAATTCTCAGAGGATAAGAAGGCGACACTTGTGGTGGTGTTAATTTTGTGAAATCAATTTGGGGAATTGACTTTTGTTTGATTCAACAAAGGTAAAGGTTTCTTCTCCTTTTCTCTGTTGAATTATAGATTTAATTTATACATGCTTAACTTAGATAATATTGTAGTAGGTTAAATTTTGTTTATTTTGATCTTTGTAATTTTTTCTAAAATTTCCTAGTGTATGGGTATTTCAGAAAATCCAAACTAATAAGGAGTTAGGTTCTGTGTTTTTTGCTGCAGTTAGGTCTTACATACCTATAGTGGGAACCTCCCTTTGAAAGATTAAGAGAATAGTGAGGACATGAATTTTGCAGAGAAAATTTTCTCTATCAAAATTGTTAAGAGAAAGCTTGATAGAGAGAATGTGTGTTGGATAAAAAACTTTCAACCATTTTTACAAAATACAACGATTTAAGTTTTAAAGTGAAAGGAGAGTTTGTAATTCCCTCTCCTCCACTCCTCCACTCCTCCACTCCTCCACCCCTCTACATTAAGGGGAGTGATTTTAATTATATTTAACTTAAATCAAATTAAAAGAATGAAATTAAATTAAATAATAATTAAAATAATTAGTTGATTCAAATAATTAAATATCTAATATTTATGTAAACTTTTGAGTCATATTCAAATGTACGTTTCTCTCATTTTATATAGTTTAATTAATTCAAAATTAACTATATATTATAATATATCTATATACATTATGAGAATTTGTATCATATTTAATTAACATATATTTCCTTAAATAAAATTTGAACATTTCAAATTATTCTTTCAAAATTTTGGACCTTGTTAACCTGTTGTAAGCTAGCAAAGGACCTTATGAATCTATAGATTATAAATTCAATGATTTGAGATATGGGGTAAACCACTATAGACCCATAGTTGCACTCTTATGCATCGTAAAACATGTTGCGTCCGTGGATATAATCATTTACCGTAAGTTATTCTTTCATGAGTTGTTTGTAATTACAACTGGATCAAATGTCTGCTTTACCCTTGTAATTACCTCTTTATTCTTAAGTACCACTGATTCTCTAATGAACAATTTTTTTATGGTCCAACCATAAACCAAGTCCCTCTCGAGCCAATGAAAGGATAGAGTTCCATCGTTCAAGTCCCGAAATCAACACTTAAGAGAACTATTCATCTACTTTCCCTATATGAGAATGACTGAATATATCTTGTGAAATTACCTTTCCAACTTCTTATTCGGTTAAGTCTCTAAAATGTAAGGCTTATAAAAATGGACGACTCGAGTCACTCTCACCCATGCAAATCAAAGGATGAGCTATCTACGCAGAATTTCATAACTTACTCAGGATTAAGATCGAGTTACATATGATAATCCTGTGAAATATTAATCTCTTCAATTAATGGAGTTATAGAGAGAGATTATTTATTATCGGTCCAGTCTTATACAAACTCTTTGTATAGGATACCTCTAGTCACATGTCTCTGCATGAATGATTTGGATTACATCGTTTGTAACGATTACAAAGTGGGTCATATCCATAATATTACCAAAATAAGGCATCCAACCTAATACATTTACTATAGATCATTTCAATTATTACTTGACCATAATCCACTATATGTCAACTACACACTATTCAACTCTCATGCAAATAACCTTGGATTTTTTTATTGATTGAGTTATGCAATAAAGATGCAAAATAAAATAACAATTATTTTATTTAATCATCAGTAAATTGTTTATTTATTTACAAATCACGAGTTTAGGGCATAAAACCCAACAAGAAAATGGAATCAAATCAAAACTCTCAACTTCTGGTACACCTCACCAAAATGGTAGATCAGAAAGGAGAAACAAATCGTGTTAGACATGATTCGGTCTATGATGAACTATGCTCAGTAACCAAACTTGTTTTGGGATATGCAGTAGAGACTGCAAGTGATATTTTGAACAACGTTCTATCAAAAAGTGTTCAGAAACATCTTTTAAATTATGGAGAGACTGTAAAGGTAGCTTACATCACTACAAAATTTGGAGATGTCCAACATATGTGCTAAATGCAAATCCAAATAAGCTGGAACATCATTCAGAAGTATGTCTATTTGTAGGTTATCCCAAAGAAACAAGAGGTGGTTATTTCTATGTTCCAAAAGAAAATAAAGTATTTGTATCATATTAGAGATCATAAACCACGTAGTAGGATTGTATGAAATAAGATTTCCAACGAAGCCATTAGTACATCAACAAGAGTTTTTGATAATGCTAATATGTCAACAAGGAATTTACTAATTATAATTAATTATTAATAACATTTGTGTAAATAAGTAAAAAAAGCAGGGACAAAATTGTCCAATAAAACTTTTCTAAAATCCTCACTTTTAATATATATATATATATATATACTCTTTACCTTTAAACCTTTTAATAATGTATTTTTTGTCCTTAAATCAGATCTCTTTATTCTATATAGTTTTTGTGCCTTCTGTTTCTTTCTTTCTTACTCTCTCGTTTTATTTTTACATTGTGGTTTCGCAATTCCTATTTTGTCCTCAATTGTTTTCATATATATATATATATATATATATATATATATATATATATTTTTTTTGGGTAGCTTGTCTATTTTTTTCTGTTTTCCATGTAGTCTTTAAACTTTTTTTCCATCATTATTTGGTTTATTAATAAAGGATTAATAAAACGAGATTTAAAATCACACACATCCTTTGACAACTATACAAATCCTTACTCAAGACTATTTAAAATTATCAATAAAAATATCTTACTTCATACACACACGCCGTGCACATACACACACAAGTATATATAAATTGCACTATTGAAGAGAATCTTTTGTTTCATCTTTAATTTAGGGATACTGTTTTTTAGTATACTCTCGTACTTTAACCTTTTTAATAGGATATTACTCTTCAAGTATAGGTATACATTGAGTCCAATAAGTATTAATAAGTATAATTAATGTTGATGGGATGCAATAACTCTCTTACTTTACCCTTTTTAATAGGACACGACTCCCGAAGTATGTTAAGTCCAATAAATAAAATTGATGTCAATGGTCACTAAAAGCAACTGTTTGAGTAAAGGTGGATACATATCAAGCTAGTACATCCTTTTACATACGGGTGATAAATTCGTGTTGTTTCGCGTATGATTGGGATGCAATCATATTAACATGATTGTTTATGTTCTTGAAAAATAATTTTATGTTATTTAGGTTTAGAGAAAAGAACATAAACTTTAGAGAAACAATACTTTGAATTTAAAATGAAATTTAGAAATAAAAAAGGGAGACACATTTACCAAATAATTGAGTGTTCAAATTCCTCCATAAAATTGTAAGTTAAAAAAAAGAAAATGGTTAGTCTAGAGGGACGAATAAATTTAATTACTTTTACCCTATTTTATTGACATCAAGTGTTATTTATATTCTACATTAATTTTGGATAAATTTGAACTTTAGGATACTAGCGATTAGTTATAACATAAATATCTTCTTTATTTAAATTAAAACTTTGTGGGGTGTTTGGATCCTCAACTTCACGTGAGTGTGGAATGAGTTATTATGTCTCATTCCATGATCAAGATGTTAGACATATTTAAATAATAATATGTTTAGTTAAAGTATGGGCTATGTATGTAGATAAATAATTTGTTATTTTATTAGATTGGACCCTATTATGTGATCTAATTAATTAAGGCTCTAGATTCCTAATTGAGTATGGACTTAATAGGTAGAAGCCCATTCCTAGTTAATTAGGGTTTAATAGGAACCCTAATTGAACTAGTATATAAAGAGACCTTAGGCTATGGTCCTCGATATACCAAAACAATATAAGCACTCAGTCTTTCTTGAATAGATGAGAGATCCCACTAAGGGCATTCAGAGTTTTGGTTGAGAAAGACCATAGTCATCCATCATCATCTTGAAGCTATCATCAATTTTGCAATGGAATCCGTATGTTATTCTTGACAATTTGACATGAATGATCCTAGGGTTTATCTATTTAATATAGATATAAAGAATTTATCCTAACAAGTGGTATCAGAGCATGAATTTCATGTTGGATTGTTAGTTTATGCATTTTTCATTGGCATTGTTGATTAAATTTTGGTTTTGGTAAAGAATTTAAAAAAAAAAAAACAGTCGGCTTACTATAACAGCGTTGTAAACTCATCGACGGTAGGATGAAAATCTCGGTGGTCATTTTTTATTTCACAACATGTGTTCTTGCAACCCGTATTCTTGTCTGTGGTATTTGGCATACCCATCACCAATTATGAATGATGTGCTAGTGGTGGATTAAAGTGATTTTTTTTTTGGTTGATTATTTTGATTGAACGTAGTTTCCTAAAGTTTTTTTTTAAGGAAAAAAAAACCTTAGTTCTATTATTGTCAAAACTAAGATTTCAGTTCAACATTCTTGACAAAAGTCCACCAATGTGATGAAATCTACTGGAAAAAAGTTAAAGACTGATCGAAGGAGTTAGGTCTTTAGTTGCTACAGGTTTTACCCATCAAGACTTTCGGTTAATGACTGACTGGAGTTGCCGTTTGGCGAAGGTATTGGTCAATTACCGATTAAAGTCTTGTCGGCGGTTCTTGGTTTTAATTATCAGTTTTTTTCCTTTAATTCTTAATGGATGACTTTATGAGTTCAGTTTTAAATTTGATTAGTAATGGAAAAGTTAATGTTGTTGCTGTTTGTTTTTCCTTTTTTTTTTAAGTGAAAAGTTATGTTAATACTTAATTGATGAATATGAGTTAAAAAAAATGGATTGAATTTAGTGAATCTAAGTTTTATTGATTAATAACTTGGTGAAATTCTTGAAAAGGGTTCTTAGTTCTTGATTGATAAGTTTGTGAATTAAAATCTACAATTTGATTGTGATATTCACATGTTTATGTTACTTTAAATGTATTATGTGTATGCAATTATTAAGTGAATTTTGTAAAAGATTATTTGGTGTTCTTCCTCCTTTATTTTTTGTACAATAATATCATTATATTATTATATCTTATATTTTAGATTGAATTGGTCAAAAATAACATGTTACCAAAGTAGCCTCTATTATCTAGATCGTTTTAATTATGAAATATAAGATGTGCATATTCATGAATTTATGCGGATAATTATCGGTCCAAAGGAAGATAATTATTTGGCCAATGGTAATAAGTATGTGGCAATTATAAGGATTGCTCATGTGAAAAATAGTCGGTCCAAAGAAAGGCTATTTTTTGACAGGGTTAATTGTCAGTACTTTGATTACTACGTTGAGAGTATCATTTACAGTTGGTGTTTTTTGCCCAAAGGCTAGACATCAATGTTGTGCTAGGTATCTTGTTAAAGGGGCCCACCATATATGTGAAATTATTTTGTTATGTTTTAGTTGTGAGCATATGTTTTGTTGTTTATTGTTTTAGTTAGTCTTACTCAAATATCTGGAAATCTAAGTTTAATCCCTAAGTTGAATGGATCGAACTTCAAGATTTGGAAAGAAAGCTTAGAGATACTTCTTGGGTGTATGGATTTGGATCTTGCATTAAGGACCGATAAACCTACTTCTACTGAGGAACAACCAAATATGGCTAATATAGAGAAGTGAGAACGGTCAAATCGCATGTGTCTGATGATCATTAGGCACTCTATTTCGGAGTTTATCGGGGCTCTATCACGGAAAGTGAAAATGCCAATAAGTTCTTTGGTCAAATTGAGAAATATTTTGTTAAAAATGAAAAAGGGGAAGCAAGTAGTCTTTTGACTTCTTTAACTTCTATGAGGTATAAGGGCAATGGAAACATAAGGGAGTATATTATGGAAATGTCCAATCTCGCAGGTAAATTAAAGGCATTTAATATCGAGATAAATGAAAATTTACTCGTGCATCTAGTACTTATATCCTTAATAGGGTACACTATGTCGGGCAAACTCAGCATGAATGGTGTAGCGGAAAAGCGAAATAGAACACTTAAGGTTATGGTAAGAAGTATGATTAGTCATTCTTCTCTATCAGAATCCCTTTGGGATGAGGCAGTAAAGACTACAACATATATCCTTAATAGGGTACCTAGTAAAGCAATAGCCAAAACCCCTTATGAGTTGTGGATAGGAAAGAAGCCTAATGTTAGGCATCTTCACATATAGGGTTGTCCAGCTGAGGCTAGGCCTTATAGTCCTAATGAAAGAAAATTGGACTCAAGAACTATTAGCTACTATTTTGTTGGGTATTCTGAGCACTCTCGAGATTTCAAGTTTTATGATCCCACTTCTAGATCATTGTTTGAGACAGGAAATGGTAGATTCCTTGAGGATGTTGAGTTTGGGGGGGGGAAGATAACATAAGGAAAGTTGTCTTTGAAGAGGAGTTGGTTTCTTTTCCTCATGTGATTATAAATGATGTTCAGGCTCCAATTCCTGACTTCATTATTGAACCAATTATAGAACAAGACAACATTGAAGTCCCCGTTGCTGAACCTGAAGTTCAAACTCAACAACCTCAAGAAGTGCCATTAAGAAGATCCACTAGAGAGAGAAGAAGTGCAATTTTAGATGATTATATTGTGTTTCTTCAAGAACATCAGGATGATGTGGGCGTAATGGAAGATGATCCAATCAACTTCCAACAAACTTTACAAAGTTCTAACTCTCAAAAGTGGATAAGTGCTATGGAAGAGGAAATAAAATCCATGAAAGACAATGACGTTTGGGAACTTGTTGAACTGCTATCAGGAGTGAAACCCATAGGTTATAAATGGATATTTAAAACCAAAAGGAATTCACATGGCAATATCGAAAGATATAAAGCTCGTCTTGTTGTAAAGGGTTTTACTTAAAAGGAAGACATTGATTACAAAGAGACTTTTTCTTCGGTTTCATTGAAAGACTCTTTTAGGGTAATCATGGCACTGGTAGCTCACTTTGATTTAAAGCTACACCAGATGGATGTAAAAACTGCATTTCTCAATGGGAACATTGATGAGACGATTTATATGGTACAACCAGAAAACTTTGTGTCAGATAATTCAAAGACTATGGTGTGCAAATTAAAGAAATCCATCTACGGTCTCAAGCAAGCCTCTCGTCAATGGTATCACAAATTCCATGAAGTGATAACCTCATTTGGTTTTGAGGTGAACATTGTGGAAGATTGTGTATATCACAAGCTCAGTGGGAGTAAATCAATCTTTCTGGTGTTATATGTTGATGACATACTCATAGCTAGCAATGATGTAGGTTTATTGCATGACACTAAGAGATTTCTCAAAAGAAATTTTGAGATGAAGGATCTTGGTGATGCTTCTTTTGTATTAGGAATTGAAATACTGCGAGATCGTTCTCAAGGTATTTTGAGATTGTCATAAAAGAACTATATTGAAAAGATCTTGATTAGATTTGGCATGAAAGATTGTGTACTGGGAGATACCTCGATTGCTAAAGGTGATAAATTTCATTTAGGTCAATGACCCAAGACCACACTCGAGACTAAGGAGATGCAAAAGGTTCCCTATGCATCGGCCATTGGAAGTCTAATGTATGCTCAAGTATGTACGCATCCAGATATTGCATTCATAGTTGGAGTGTTAGGTAGATATTTGAGTAACCCGGGATGGATCATTGGAAAGCAGCCAAACGGGTATGAGGTATTTACAGAGAACAAAAGATTATATGCTCACTTATCGAAAATCAGAAGTTTTGGAGATCATTAGGTATTCTGATTCTGATTATGCTGGATGTTAAGACATTTTGCGGTCCACTTCGAGCTATATCTTCATGTTGGCTGGAGGAGCTGTATCCTGGAAAAGTGTTAAATAAACACTTATGGCTTCTTCTACCATGGCTGTGGAGTTTATAGCATGTTATGAGGCATCCAATCATGAAATATGGTTGCGAAATTTTGTCATTGGGTTGCGGATAGTGGTTGGCATAGAAAAACCACTAAAATTATTTTGTGACAATAAGTCGGTTGTGATGTATTCCAACAACAACAGAAGCAATACAAAGTCAAAGTTGTAGACATAAAGTTTCTGATTGTTAAAGAAAGAGTTCAGAATAGTCAAATTTCGATAAAACACATAGGAACAAACTCTACTGTGGCAGATCCATTGACTCAAGGTTTACCACCTAGAGTTTTTCATGAGCATGTTGCTCACATGGGTGTTAGTCACTTTTCTGATTCCATGGTTTAGTGAGAGTTTGTTATTGAGGATGTTCTTTGACCTTATTTTGTTTATTTTCTATATAGAATAAAGTTGATGGTTTATGTTTTATTTATTATTTGAACTTGTTTATCATGCATGCAGTTTAACATAATGTTTTTTAGAATGATCTCATTAAGGAATTTGGACCAGTTGGAACAGGCATGATCTAGATCACTTTGCATGTAGTTTCCATGCTATCCATCCATACTTGATCTATGTCATTGAATGTATTGGAATTGGTGATCAAGGAAGGTTTACTTAAAAGGGTAGTGACGAAAGCCGCCTTGATTCCGTGCTAATACAGGAGATGAACCAGATTGAACTAAAGGGAAATTCTATTATTGAAATAACCTGTTTATGCGCGCTTAAGGTTTATGTGATTTAATTATAATAGGTACATAGATATGGCCCAAGTGGGAGATTATTAGACATATTTAAATAATAATATGTTTAATTAGAGTATGAGCTATGTATGTGGATTAATAATTTATCACATTGGGTTATTTTATTAGATTGGGCCCTATTATGTGATCTAATTAATTAAGGGTCTAGATTCCTAAGTGAGTATGGACTTAATGGGTAGAAGCCCATTCTTAGTTAATTAGGGTTTAATGGGAACCCTAATTGAACTAGGATATAAAGAGACCTTAGCTATGGTCCCCGATATACCATAACAATATAAGCACTCAGTCTTTCTTGAATCCCATCTAGAGAGAGATCCCACTAAGGGCATTCGGAGTTTTGGTTGAGGAAAACCATAGTCATCCATCATCATCTTGAAGCTATCATCAATTTTGCAATGGAATCCGGTATGTTATTCTTGATAATTTGACATGAATGATCCTAGGGTTTATCTATTCAATATAGATATAAAGAATTTATCCTAACACAAGACTTCAATTATAATAGTTGTTATTTCAAATTATTTTAACCTACAATTAAGTATAGAGTTGCAAATATACACATTAGATCTAATGTATTAGTAGATATAACATAATGAAAAAAGAATTACAAATATGGCTAAATTTAAATAGATAGACTATATTATTAGTAGGAGTCTATCAGTGATAGACCATATCACTAGTAAGAGTCTATCAATGATAGAAGTCTATTGTCGATAGACTTGACCATATTGACCATATTTGATTTTTTTTTAAATAATGTTATTTACTTGGTTATGATTCTTAAAAATGCTACCAATTACAATTACCCTTAACTATAGTATTAATATTATAAATTTCTCTTTGTTACACTATTTACTACGTATCCTTTCTTTCCCTTTTTAATACAGTATCCACTATTTTGTACTAAAATTAAATTAGTCTGTACTCCAAACATAAACTGTTATAACTTACATACTATTACAACTCATATACTATATAACAACTATTGACTATATATAATAACTGGCTCACTTAACCATTTCGAAATTTTCATTTTAAAAAAAAAAGGAAAAAAAAACTTGGACATAGAGAGTGGAATATTTAATTGAAAAGCTTTATTTAATTAACACTTGACTATTTATTTATAGATATAATAGTGAAGGAGAGACAAAACATAACAACCTACATAAATAGTAAGTTTTCAACATTTCTATGGTCTAACTTTGAAAGATTTGAGTGTTGGAATTTTAAATGTTATTTGATTGCAAGGACCACTGACACATTTTAGCTAAGGGTGTTCATAGATTGGGTTGGGCTGGGTTGGGTTAGGTTGAAAGACTTTTTAGACCCAATCCGATTGTTCGGATTGTAAATTTTTTCAACCTAAATAACCCTTATTAAAAAATGACCTAATCCAACTCAACCATGAAATATTTGAGTTGGGTTGGTTCGGGTTAATTGGGTCATTTATTTAAAATTTTATTCCAAAAAGACGCAAAACGTAAATATGTAAAAATATAATTTAATTATTTTTCATAGGTTGAATTAAGATTAATAACTCAATTTCAATTTATATAGTGAAAATTTTCTTTCTAAAGTGTAAAGAAACTACTAGTTGTTGAAGAATAAATTATTAAAAAAAATATTGGAATTAAATAAAATTAAAATCAATATATGTATAATTAATTGTGTTATAAGTAATAAAAAAATATATTTTAAAGTTAATAATAAATTCGGGTTAGTTTGGATTTTATTAGGTGAACGCATGAACCAACCTAACTCATAAAATTTTCATTTATTTGAACACAATCCAATCCGCACGGATGGCAGCATGTCAGATTACCAGACATTGTTGCATGAATTGCATGACCGTAATAAGGCTCCACGCATTTGTTTCTCTCTCCATTTTTTTATTGCAAGAGAAGAGGAATAAAAGAGATTTATTAAAAGGTCAAAATTGGAATATAAAATAAAGGAAACATCAAATAAATTTTCTTTTGCTCTATCTACCATTTCCATACAAGACATGCCACAACTACACATTCTAAATCTGTCATTGAAAATTCCCTAAAGATTATGTCTCAAAGTTTTTTTTTACCACATCCAACGCATTTTATATTTATTTTAAATAAACTTAAAACAAAGAAGGACGTAGTTTAGAATACTAATTCTTTAAAAGTGTTTCATTTCATAGTACATTTACTAAATTAATTAAACAACTCATAAAAATTAAGTCATAATCATTTTAATTCATGTGCATCTCACATTTCTTATATATACATATATATGTCAAAAAGCATTATGAAGGGAGAATTTTTAACTTTTACTTTACTCTCAAAAGTTTATAAAGATTTTGAAATCTAAAGAGGGGACAAAAGTTCGAAAGAAAAAAATTTTAGAGAGAGGAAATGTAAGATTCTAGAGAGAAAAAAATACAAATAATTAAATAAAAATTTTAGAAAAAAGATTAAAAACAATGAAAAACTAGAGATTGGTAAGAGAGATCAAAAAGAAAAAATGAAGAGTTAGTCCAAATGGATGAATAAATTCAATTATTCTTGATTGTCTTGATTATTTGATGTCACATTTATATTCCACATTATTTCTAGATAAATTAATTTGAAATTTAGGATCGTAGTTTATTGGTATTAGTATACGTTATTAAGAAGCCTTATATAATTAACACTTGACATTTTATTTACCGATATAGTAGTCAAGGACATAGATAGAAAGCATAATATAAGAACATACATAGATAGTAAGTTTTCAACTTTTCTTGGGTACAAGTTTGAAAGATATGAGTATTCGAATTTTCTCATTGGGTTGTCTGTCCTCCGAAACCAAAGCCTTATATTCACGAACACGTCCGAAACAATCCTTCGTCTTAATACGAAGATCGAACAATAGGCCATACTCTGCATTCACCTCCTGATACCAACCCTGAGTCGTACAAATGTAGACGAGATTATCATCAGCTTGCTTATTATACTCTGCCACAGCAAACTTTGCAACTTCTTGCACACAAGATTCTTCAACATTTGGAATTTCAATCCAAAATTGTTCATTCTCATCCAAATAACCGACATGGAAAGATAGGAGTGTCCTCACTCTTTGTTTATCACCTTTTTCGATGACACATACAATTGCTTCATACAGTTGTACAACTCCTTTGTTGTTTGTTGCTTCAATATACAAACGATGCTTTGTTTTCACATCACTCAACTCCTTAAACCATCCTTTGATAACACCTTTGAGGACGAGATCATCTCCACTTTCTTTGTTGTGTTGATTCACCACAAAATTTACAATTTCTTTCACACAAGGTGTGGTTACATCAGGGATTGGTAACCACTCCTCCTTTTCCTGAAAACTCATCTTGCTATCACTCTTTAGATTATTTGGAGAAAGCAAGTTTTTGTGGTGATGTGCTTCTTCATCCATTTAGATGCTCTATATTTATACAAGTTTTGGAATATGTTGGAAAGAACTTATGGATGATAAGTTCAAAATTTATTTAGTGTTATCCAATTAAATTCGTTTTATTGTTATACACATTTGTGTACATAACAAGAAGGAATATTAATATGGGTTAATGTCCAATTAATTGTTATGATACATATTTTTAGTTAGATTAAAATAGATTCAAGAAGAGAATGAAAACTTGAAAAAAAAAATCACTAACGTTGAGTGGTGGTTGAGCTTTAGAGCAGGCAGTAGGAAAGGAGTAGAAGATGAATATGGAAGAATAAAATTGAGGATGAAGGGGGAGGGGAAGTGTGAATCATGATTTAGATAGTTAGAGAGAAGAGAAGAATGAAAATTTTAATTACGTTTTGGGTTTTTCTTTTAACTTTTTATGTCTTTATCATTTTTAATTTAGTTTGTTTTAGATTGCTCAATTTAAGTGGGCTTTTATGTTTGGGAGTGATTTTCAAACGGTTAAAATTTTTTGTCATTTTAAAAATAATTGTGAAACATGTTTAATCCTTCAAAACTAATTTTGACGATATGAAAATTGTATTTAAAAGTTTAAAATTGAAAAATAAATTAATTTAGAGTAATTAAAATTTTATTTTTGAGTGATTTTAAAACTGAAAAAAGTGATTTTGATGATTTTAAAATCACTCTCAAACATTTAATAAAATGGGTCATGAGTTGGGTTTTTTAAGTGGTTTAGCTTAAACTTGAAAAAAAAACCCTGCATATCTCCTTCACATATCTAGAGGAAGATACGTGTATTTGGATTTTTTTTTAAAAAAAAACAGATAATTCAAATCATGTATCCGACACGTATCTTGACGTATCTGTATCATATACGTATCTGATACCGATTCTCTATACAATTAGAAGTATTTGTGCTTCTGGGCAGTTAACACTGAGATTCTGTCAATTTTTCTAAATATTATGTATTTTTCCAAATTTTATATCAAATCTTATCTAATTTTTCAAATCTTTCAGCTCAAAGATCAATTTTTTTACAAAAAAAAAGTTACGTAAGATTTTGAAAATATAAAAAATTTTAGTGTATCTCGGGTAAAACTAACATCGAGATCCCTATATATTTGGTCTTTTTGGGCGAAATCTCGGGTAGATTAATACTGCGATTCTTTATATTTTTCATATCCTCATTTTTTATTTGCAAAATTTTAATTTTTACAAAATTTAAAAATCACAGTGTACTTGAAATCTACTTGGAAAATCATAATTGATAAATTCATTTGGAAATTTGGAAATTCATATAATTGTAGAAATAAAAATGAGGGAAAATATTTGAAAAAATATGTAAAATTTTGATATAAGATTTGGTAAAAATAATTGAATTTGGAGAAAATTTTAAAACAAGATTTGGTATAAGATTTGGAAAAATTGGTAAAATCGATAAAATCTTGGTGTTAATACTATTCGAGATAATAAATAAGTTAGAAATTTTTAATTTTTTAAAATCTCGGTGGTCGATTTCGCCCGAGATTGACTGAAAAAACTAGTTTGATGATTTTTAAAAAAACGTGCTAATTTTGAAAAGTGAAAACTAGGAGACTATTTCTAACCATTTTCCAAGAAAATGAGGGTGTTCTATTACACCTTTAATTATAAATAAATTTTAAACTTAAATTTTATTAAAAGAAATTAAGTCATACAAATTTGATTAAAATTTCATTTTAGTCTCTATACTTACGAAATTTGTAATATCTTGCACACACTATAAGAAATCTAACTTCTTCCGACGTCACTATTCGTTGAAAAAGAGTAGAAAATGCGTCGGAAGAGGCTCTCCGGACGAATAATGAGTCGTTAGGAGTTTGGTCGGAAAAAATCCGTCGGCAGAGGAACTCTCGATGCATGAAAGGACGGCGTCGAGTGTTAGTCGAGGAATTCCCGATGCATGTATAAGGCGTCGGGAGTTCCACTAACTGCATCAGGAGTTCCCGAGACTCCCGACGTCATTTTACGGCGTCGAGAGACACCCTTTCTCCTGACAACCAAACTCCCGACAATCGATTTAGATGTTGGGGGAACCCATTTTTCTTGTAGTGACACAAGGAGTTGTCACATCACAGATTTTGTACCACTCCACTTTTAGCTCAAAATTTTTGGGGTGATGCTTATTAAGAACATACTATATTTTTTTATTATACAAGTTTGCGAATATATGTCAAAGGAATATGTTCTACTTTTAACCTAGAGAAGATAAATTTAAAAAATTTTAGGGAGCATTTGGATTGAGGAAATTGATCAAGTGAGAATAAATGCGGGAATGTGTAAGAGATACACATCCCGTATTTGGTATAAGTTTTAAAGTTTTAGTCATCAGAATAAACTATTCTCATACATTCCTTATATCCATGGATTATTCCCATCCATGAATTATTTAATTTAATTAAATTAATTAAATTAAAACTATAGGTTATGTGCGAGATGTTTCATTTAAATATAATTTAAATGAAATCATTAATTAAATAAGATTTAATTAAATATTAATTATTAAATTAATTATTTTAATTTAAATTAATTATTTAATTATTTAATTAATTAATTTACTTTTAATTAAGAGTTAACTCCCACGTAGGGTGTTAACAGAAACGTGGAGTTGATTCCCACATTTCACTTTTTCTCTCTCCTTATTCAAAACAACGTATTGTTTTACAAGAGGTGACAAGATAATCTATAGAAGAGTTCTGTGTTTTTGGAATTTCTCTAAAAAAATCTTCATTTTTTCTTTTTCCCAATTCAATTGGTTTTCACAAACCCCTCAACAAATTCTCAGAGGATAAGGAGGCGACGCTTGTGGTAGTGTTAATTTTGTGAAATAAAATTTGGGAATTGACTTTTGTTGGATTCAACAAAGGTAAAGGTTTCTTCTCATTTTCTCTGTTGAATTATCGATTTAGTTTATGTATGCTTAACCTAAGGTAATATTGCAGTAGACTAAATTTTGTTTATTTTGATCTTTGTAATTTTTTTTTGGAATTTCCTAGTGTATGGTTATTTCAGAAAACCCAAACGAATAACGAATTAGGTTCTATGTTTTCTGCTGCAGTTAGGTCTTACATACCTATAGTGGGAACCTCCCTCTAAAAGATTAAGAGAATAGAGATGACATGAATTTTACTGAGAAGTTTTTCTTTATCAAAATTATTAAGAGAAAGCTTGATAGGGAGAATGTGTGTTGGATAAAAAACTTTCAACCATTTTTACAAAATACAACGATTTAAGTTTTAAAGTGTCAGGAGAGTTTGCAATTCTCTCTCCTCCACTCCTTCACCCCCTTCATTAAGGGGAGTGTTTTTAATTATATTTAATTTAAATCAAATTAAAAGAATTAAATTAAATGAAATAATAATTAAAATAATTAGTTGATCCAAATAATTAAATATCTAATATTTATGTAAACTTTTGAGTCATATTCAAATATACGTTTCTCTCATTTGTATAGATCAATTAATTCAAAATTAACTATATATTATAATATATCTATATACATTATGTTTGTATCATATGTAATTAACATATATTTTCTTAAATAAAATTTGAACATTTCAAATTATCCTTTCAAAATTTTTGGATCTTGTTAACCCCTTGTGAGCTAGCAAGAGACCTTATGGACCTATAAATTATAAATTCAATGATTTGAGATTAATTAATTAAACTCTTTAATTAAATTAATCGACATCCATTAACTATGAGGTAAACCATTATAGACCCATAGTTGCACTCTTATGCATTGTAAAACATGTTGCGTCCATGGATATAATCATTTACCGTAAGTTATTCTTTCATGAGTTGTTTATAATTACAGTTGGATCAAATGTCTGCTTTACCCTTGTAATTACCTCTTTATTCTTAAGTACCACTAATCTTCTAATGAACAATTTGTTCATGATTCAACCATAAACCAAGTCCCTCTCGAGCCAATGAAAGGATAGGGTTCCATTGTTCAAGTCCTGAAATCAACACTTAAGAGAACTATTCATCTATTTTCCCTATATGAGAATGATTGAATTATATCTTGTGAAAATACCTTTCCAACTCCTTATTCGGTCAAGTCTCCAAAACGTAAGGCTTATAAAAGTGGACGACTCGAGTCACTCTCACCCATGCAAATCAAAGGATGAGCTCTCTAGGGAGAATTTTATAACTTGCTCAGGATTAAGATCGAGTTACATATGATCATCCTGTGAAATATTAATCTCTTCAATTAATGGAGTTATAGAGAGAGATTATTTATTATCGGTACAATCTTACTCAAACTCTTTGTATAGGATATCTCCACTCACATATCTCTGCATGAATGATTTGGATTACATCATTTGTAACGATTACAAAGTGGGTCATACCCATAATATTACCAGAATAAGGCACCTAACCTAATACATTTACTATAGACCATTTCGGTTATTACTTGAACATAATCCAATGTATGTCAACTACAGACTGTTCAACTCTCATGCAAATAACCTTGGATTTTTTTATTGATTGAGTTATGCAATAAAGATGCAAAATAAAATAACAATTATTTTATTTAATCATCAGTAAATTGTTTATTTATTTACAAATCACGAGTTTAGGGCATAAAACCCAACAAGAAAATGGAATCAGATCACAACTCTCAGCTTCTGGTACACCTCACCAAAATGGTAGATCAGAAAGAAGAAACAAATCGTGTTAGACATGGTTCGGTCTATGATGAACTATGCTCAGTAACCAAACTTGTTTTGGGATATGCAGTAGAGACTGCAAGTGACATTTTGAACAACGTTCCATCAAAAAGTGTTCAGAAACACCTTTTAAATTATGGAGAGACTGTAAAGGTGGCTTACATCACTACAAATTTTGGAGATGTCCAACATATGCGCTAAATGCAAATACAAATAAGCTGGAACCTCGTTCAGAAGTATGTCTATTTGTAGGTTATCCAAAGAAACAAGAGGTGGTTATTTCTATGATCCAAAAGTAAATAAAGTATTTGTATCAATAAATACTACTTTCTTACAATAAAATCATATTAGAGATCATAAACCACGTAGTAGGATTGTATGAAATTAGATTTCCAACGAAGCTATTAGTACATCAACAAGAGTTGTTGATAATGCTAATATGTCAACAATCTTTGATTTTTTTTTTTAATTTCCAATTTCACCCTCTCTTGTCTTATTTTGTTGTACACATTTTTTTTTAGTCTTTTTATTTTCTTTCTCTTTTTCGATTTTTGCTTCTTCCCTCCACTTTTTCATTTTATTTTCTTTCTCAGTTTTTGTTTCTTCTTTTTATTTTATTTTATTCTTTCCTTTATCTGATTTTTGCTTCTTTCCTATATACGTATCTGATACTGATTCTCTATACAATTTAAAGTATTTGTATTTCCTAATTAGAAGTATTTTGTTTCCTAATGGGTAGTTAACACTGAGATTCTGTCAATTTTTCTAAATATTATGTATTTTTTCAAATTTTATATCAAATCTTATCTAATTTTTCAAATCTTTCCGCTCAAAGATCAATTTTTTTACAAAAAAAAGTTAAGATAGATTTTGAAAATATAAAGAATTTCAGTGTATCTCGGGTAAAATTAACATCGAGATTCCTATATATTTTGTCTTTTTGGGCGAAATCAGGCAGATTAACACTGTGATTCTTTATATTTTTTATATCCTCATTTTTTATTTGCAAAATTTGATATTTTACAAAATTTAAAAATCACAGTGTACTTGAAATCCATTTGGAAACTCATAATTGATAAATTCATTTGGAAATTCATATAATTGTAGAAATAAAAATGAGGGCAAATATATGAAAAAATATGTAAAATTTTGATATAAGATTTAGTAAAAAAATTGAATTTGGAGAAAATTTTAAAACAAGATTTGATATAAGATTTGAAAAGATTATATAATATTTGAAAAAATTGGTAAAATCGGTAAAATCTCGGTGTTAATACTGTCCGAGATAATCGATGAGTTAGAAATTTTTAATTTTTTAAAATCTCGGTGGTCGATTTCGCCCGAGATGGACTGAAAAAACTAGTTTGATGATTTTTAAAAAAACGTGCTAATTTTGAAAAGTGAAAACTTTAGGAGATTATTTCTAACCATTTTCCAAGAAAATGGGGGTGGTTCTATTAGACCATTAATTAGAAATAAATTTTAAACTTAAATTTTATTAAAAGAAATTAAGTCATAAAATTTTGATTAAAATATCATTTTAGTCTCTATACTTACAAAATTTGCATTATCTTGCACACACTACAAGAAATCTAACTTCTCCCGACGTCACATTTCGTTGGAAAAGAGTGAAAAATGCATCGGAAGAGGCACTCTCGACGAATAATGAGTCGTCGGGAGTTTGGTCGGGAAAAATCCGTCGGGAGAGGAACTCTCGACGTATGAAAGGATTGCGTCGGGAGTTAGTCGAGGAACTCCCGATGCATGTATAGGGCGTCGGGAGTTCCACTAATTGCATTGGGAGTTCTCGGGGGAACTCCCGACGTCGTTTTACAGCGTCGTTTTACGAATTTTTGAGGCCAAATCGATGGAGGTCGAAGTTAATCTTCATTCTTCTTCCTTTTCCTTTAATTTTCAGTATCTTTAGGTTAGTTTTTATTTTCTTTTAGGTTGTAATCGATGGATTGGAGGTTTGTTCTTGATTTGTCTATGAATTGAGAGGTAATCTCTATCTAATTTCTTTGTGCAGGAGCCTTATGTTAATTTCTTGAAGGTTTTCTAATTAATTTAACTGTACTCTTGTGAATTCTTTGGATGGATTTGTTTTAATATTAATGGAGTTTTGATAGATTCTTCTGAAAAATTAATTTTTTTGAAATTCTTGTTTGCAAAATCATTCTAGCCTATGCATCATTAATTGATTCAGTTGCATTTATTAGGATCACATGTTTAGGGTCTAGACTTTTTCTAGCCAAACTCATGTATGCCCTAGTATAATCTTTCCAAATAAATCATGCTACAAAATATGGTTTTCTGACTTGTAGTATGTCTCAACAATTGATCCATTTCTTAATGCTTTTCAGTTTTAATTTGTATGTCGCTAAGAATGAAAAGTTTTAACTAAATTAGTACTGGTTAGGATTTTTAATCAAAAGTGGCTAATTGGGCTATTAAAATTTCTAATAGGTTGAGGGATTGAAAGATTCAACATAATTAATTGGTGCCTAATGAAAAAAATTGCATAGGAACTCTCTCTTGCTCTAGAAATTAGATAGACTTATTTCCTAGATTGCATTTACCCCTTTTATTTCAATTTCACACATATTATTTTTTCCACACCAAAACCCCCATTTATCGCTCTAGTTAGAAAATTAACTCAACGAAACCAATCACGCTTCTCTGTGGATCGACTTGGACTTACCACTGTTGCTACGTTTTAGTAGTGATAGGAGTAGTTCGATATTTACAAATTTCTTTTGTTTCAGTTTGGAGTCAAATTAACGATATCGTTTCTTCATCCGAACACTACCATTGGAATATAATAAACCTTAAGATCTTAGACTTTAGATTCAGCAAAAAGTTACTTAGTTATACTTTATATTTGTATATTAATTGAGGAATTGAATCAAATAATGAGAAGGTTTCCTCTTAATAGTAAATTTTGGCAACTACAAAAAGTTGAAACATTATTCGCTCTTTTAAGTGGTTTAAGGCACAAAGCAAGAGGTTAGCGACTTAGAATTGATGGTTGATGATCTTCTTCCCCTAGTAAACTAGTGTCTATGATTTTTTTTTTGGATTTTTTTTGGTAGGTTGGTGGAATAAGACTTTGCATATTGATGAAGAATGAAGATGACAACTCACTTAATCCTTGAATTTTGTACTCATTACCGAAATATTCAAAAGTTGGTGAATCTTGTATTTTGCTAATCACTTTGTATTAATTTCTTTATAACTTTCTTTCATTGTATTACATTAATTAATTGTGTCATGTAAATGATTACAAAATTTCAATTATGAGATGAGACTTGTGATATTTTACGTGTCATGATACTTTAATATATATAATCAATACATATTTTCTAGCTATCATTTACATGAAATTTGATGAATATTAGTGAAATGGTTTGCCATATTGTTATAAATAGTGAAAATTGGCTAAAAATAGCCATTATGACAACTGGTAATTTATCATTGACGAGAAAATGCTATAAATTTTTTTAATAACATTAAGAAAAGGCTATAAAATCTTCATAATATTGCATACAAAAGGCTTCTAAAAACTTATAATAACATAAATAAAATGCTATTACAAAGTTATAATATCTCACTTTATAAGCTATAGAAACTTATTATAGCTTTAGTTAGTAATGCTATAATATATTTTCATAGCAAGGTAAACATGCTATACTTTTTAGGTTTTTAATAGTATTTTGCATAGTGAACAAAAAACGTTACTAAAAGTTTTGGACTTTTAATAACATGGACTGTTAGGACATTCAAAAAAGGCTATAAAAGATCTATTATATCTTTTTTCGTTAGCTATCGTATCTATTATTTCTTGTAGTGAACATTCAATATAGAAAGTAAGCCAACAAATACACATCCCAATAACCCAAACTTGGAGTTGTAAGAAATCACCTCTAAAGCTTTAATATATATATATATATAGTGAATTTTGGTAAAATTTTAAAGCTAAGCAAGAATAAATCTCTCCCTTGTATGTCGTCTATGAGAAACCCTATATATTATAATCATAAAACAATGGAGATAGAAGAGAAAGGTAGAGATTAAAAATAATAACCTTTAAGAAGATGAGTGTGGATCAAAGTGAAAGAGGGTGGAAGGGTAAGGCAGGAATGAAGCCTACAAATGAATCAAGTGATATTTCCGCTCAATGTATTTGCCTCTTTGGTGACTAATAGATTTCTTAGAATTTGCCACAACACCACTGTTATCACAATAAAGTGCGATGGGAAAAGGCATATTTGGAACAACTTTAAAATCACTAAGAAGCTTCTTAAGCCAAACAACCTTTTTACAACTTCACAAGTAGCTGTGTATTCAACTTCCATAGTGGAGTCTGCGATGCATCCTTGCTTGATGCTTCGTAAAACTATACCTCCTCCATTCGGAGTAATGCTGACCCTGATGTGGATTTCTGAGAATCCTGATCAGTCTAAAAGTTAGAGTTTATGTATCCTGTAAGGATAATCCTTATCTCCATATATAAGCATATAGTCCCTCGTTCTCCAAAGGTACTTGAGGATTGTTTTGATTGTTGTCTAGTGAGGTAATCTTGGATTGGATTGATATCTACTGAAAATCTCTACTGCATAACAAACATCAAGTGTGGTATATTACATTGAATACATAAGGCTACCAACAGTTGATTCAAAGTGAATTCGTCTCATTGCCTCAATCTCTTCAATTAATGGAGTTATAGAGAGATTATTTATTATCTGTCCAGTCTTATACCTCCACTCACATGTCTTTGCATGAACGATTTGGATTACATCGTTTGTAATGATTACAAAGTGGGTCATACCCATAATGTTACTAGAATAAAGCACCCAACCTAATACATCTACTATAGACTATTTCGGTTATTACTTGAGCATAATCCACTGTATGTCAACTACATATTAGTCAACTCTCATGCTGAATTTTTTTATTGATTTAGTTATGCAATAAAGACGTAAAATAAAATAACAATTATTTTATTTAATCATTAGTAAATTGTTTATTTATTTACAAATCACGAGTTTAGGGCATAAAACCTAACAAGAAAATGGAATCAGATCACAACTCTTAGCACTTGGTACACCTCAACAAAGTGGTAGATCAGAAAGGAGAAACAAATCGTGTTAGACATGGTTCGGTCTATGATGAACTATGCTTAGTAAGCAAACTTGTTTTCGGATATGCAGTAGAGACTGCAAGTGACATTTTGAACAACGTTCCATCAAAAAGTGTTCAGAAACACCTTTTAAATTATGGAGAGACTGTAAAGGTAGCTTACATCACTGCAAAATTTGGAGATGTCCAATATATGTGCTAAATACAAATCCAAATAAGGTGGAACCTCGTTCAGAAGTATGTCTATTTCTATGTTATTCCAAAGAAACGAGAGGTAGTTATTTCTATGATCCAAAAGAAAATAAAGTATTTGTACTGATAAATGTTACTTTCTTACAAGATCATATTAGAAATCATAAACCACGTAGTAGGATTGTATGAAATAAGATTTCCAACGAAGCTATTAGTACATCAACAAGAGTTTTTGATAATGCTAGTATGTCAACAAGGAATTTACTAATTATAATTAATTATTAATAACATTTGTGTAAATAAGTAAAAAAAGCAGGGACAAAATTGTCCAATAAAACTTTTCTAAAATCCTCAGTTTTAATATATATATATATATATATATACTCTTTACCTTTAAACCTTTTAATAATGTATTTTTTGTCCTTAAATCAGATCTCTTTATTCTATATACTACCTTTTATGCCTTCTGTTTCTTTCTTTCTTACTCTCTCGTTCTATTTTTACATTGTGGTTTCGCAATTCCTATTTTGTCCTCAATTGTTTTCATTTTTTTTTTTGTGTAGCTTCTCTATTTTTTTTTTCTTTTTTCCATGTAGTCTTTAAACTTTTTTTTTCCATCATTATTTGGTTTATTAATAAAGGATTAATAAAACGAGATTTAAAATCCTTTGAAAAATATACAAATCCTTACTCAAGACTATTTAAAATTATCAATAAAAATATCTTACTTCATACACACGCACGCCGTGCACATACACACACAAGTATATATAAATTGCACTATAGAAGAGAATCTTTTGTTTCATCTTTAATTTAGGGATACTGTTTTTTAGTATACTCTCATACTTTAACCTTTTTAATAGGATACTATTCTTCAAATATAGGCATACGTTGAGTGCAATAGGTATAATTAATGTTAATGGGATGCAATAGCTCTCCTACTTTACCTTTTTTAATAGAACACGACTCTCAAAATATGTGTTTATTGAGTCCAATAGATAAAATTGATGTCAATGGTCACGAAAAGCAACTGTTAGGATAAAGGTGGATACATATCGAGCTAGTACATCCTTTTACATAAGAGTGATAAATTGGTGTTGTTTCGCGTATGACTGAAATGTATGCCTAGAAACATGATTGTTTATGTTCTTGAAAAATAATTTTATGTAATTTAAGTTTAGAGAAAAGAACATAAACTTTAGAGAAACAATACTTTGAATGTAAAATGAAATTTAGAAATAAAAAAAGGGAGACAAATTTACACAAATAATTTGAGTATTGAAATTCCTCCATAAAATTGTAAGTAAGTTTTAAAAATAGAGTCAGAAAATTATAACACAAAAATAGTTATGGAGGAAAATAAAGTAAAAATGAACATTTTACGAAGAAAAAATTATTTAACATTTTGAATATAGAAAGACGGACAATAACTCGAAAGAAAATATTTTAAAGAGGGGAATAAAGTTAGAAAGATGAGGTAAAATTGTAGAGAGAAAAAAATACAGATAATAAAATAAAAAATTTAGAACAAAAGATTAAAAAAAAGTGACGAAAAACTAAAGGAGGATAAGAAAAAAAAAAAAAAAAAAAAAAGGGCTAGTCTAAAGGGACGAATAAATTCAATTATTTTTACCCTATTTTATTGACATCAAATGTTATTTATTTTCCACATTAATTTTTGATAAATTTGAACTTTAGGATACAAGCGATTAATTATAACATAAATATCTTCTTTATTTAAATTAAAAATTTGCGGGGTGTTTGGACCCTTAACTTCACGTGAGTGTGGAGTGAGTTATTGTATCTCATTTCATTATCAAGACTTCAATTATAATAGTTGTTATTTCCAATTATTTTAACCTACAATTAAGTATAGGGACAGTTGCAAATATAGACATTAGATTTAACGTATTAACAGATATAATATAATGAAAAAAAATTATAAATATGGTCAAATTTAAATAGTCTATCCGTGATAACTATATTATTGATAGGAGTCTATCAGTGATAGACCATATCATTAGTAAGAGCCTATCAACGATAGAAGTCTATTGCTAATAGACTTGACTATATTTAATTTTTTTTTTAAATGATGTTATACACTTGTTGATAGACTTAACTGTAGTAGTAATATTATAAATCTCTCTTTGTTACACTATTTACTATGTATCATTTCTTTCTCTTTTTAATACATTATCCACTATTTCGTATTAACATTAAATTTGTCTGTACTCCAATATATAATAACTGGCTCATTGTCCAGACACCCTTAACCATTTTGAAATTTTCATTTTTAAAAAAAGGAAAAAAAAAAAAGAAAACAACTTGCACACAGAGAGTGGAATATTTAATTGAAAAGCTTTATTTAATTAACACTTGACTATTTATTTAAAGATATAATAGTGAAGGACATAGACATAACATAACAACCCACATAAATAGTAAGTTTTCAACATTTCTATGGTCTAACTTTGAAAGATTTGAGTATTGAAAATGTAAATGTTATTTGATTTAAAAAACCACTGACAAGTTTTAGCTAAGAGTGTCATGGATTGGATTGGATTAGGTTGAAAGACTTTTTAGATCCAATCCGATTGTTTGGATTGTAAATTTTTTCAACCTAAATAACCCTTTTTAAAAAATGATCCAATCCAACTCAACCATAAAATATTTGAGTTGGGTTGGTTTGAGTTAGTCCGGTCATTTATTTAAAATTTTATTCTAAAAAGAAGCCAATAAAACAGAGAATAACGTAGTTTAGAATACTAATTCTTTAAAAGTGTTCCATTTCATAGTACATTTACTAAATTAATTAAACAACTCATAAAAATTAAAATTAAGTCATAATCATTTTAATTCATGTGCATCTCACATGTCATATATATATATATATATCAAAAGGTATTACAAAAGGAGAATTTTTAACTTTTCTTTTTACCCTTAAAAATTTATAAAGATTTTCAAATATAAAGACGAGACAAAAGTTCGAAAGAAAAAGTTTTAGAGAGAGGAATAAAGTAAGAAAGAGGACGTAAGATTCTAGGAGAGAAAAAAATACAAATAATTAAATAAAAATTTTAGAAAAAAAAGATTTAAAAAACAATGAAAAACTAGAGAATGGTAAGAGAGATCAAAAAGAAAAAATGAAGAGTTAGTCCAAAGGGATGAATAAATTCAATTATTCTTGATTGTCTTGATTATTTGATGTCACATTTATATTCCACATTATTTCTAGATAAATTAATTTGAAATTTAGGATCGTAGTTTATTGGTATTAGTATACGTTATTAAGAAGCCTTATATAATTAACACTTGACATTTTATTTACCGATATAGTAGTCAAGGACATAGATAGAAAGCATAATATAAGAACATACATAGATAGTAAGTTTTCAACTTTTCTTGGGTACAAGTTTGAAAGATATGAGTATTCGAATTTTCTCATTGGGTTGTCTGTCCTCCGAAACCAAAGCCTTATATTCACGAACACGTCCGAAACAATCCTTCGTCTTAATACGAAGATCGAACAATAGGCCATACTCTGCATTCACCTCCTGATACCAACCCTGAGTCGTACAAATGTAGACGAGATTATCATCAGCTTGCTTATTATACTCTGCCACAGCAAACTTTGCAACTTCTTGCACACAAGATTCTTCAACATTTGGAATTTCAATCCAAAATTGTTCATTCTCATCCAAATAACCGACATGGAAAGATAGGAGTGTCCTCACTCTTTGTTTATCACCTTTTTCGATGACACATACAATTGCTTCATACAGTTGTACAACTCCTTTGTTGTTTGTTGCTTCAATATACAAACGATGCTTTGTTTTCACATCACTCAACTCCTTAAACCATCCTTTGATAACACCTTTGAGGACGAGATCATCTCCACTTTCTTTGTTGTGTTGATTCACCACAAAATTTACAATTTCTTTCACACAAGGTGTGGTTACATCAGGGATTGGTAACCACTCCTCCTTTTCCTGAAAACTCATCTTGCTATCACTCTTTAGATTATTTGGAGAAAGCAAGTTTTTGTGGTGATGTGCTTCTTCATCCATTTAGATGCTCTATATTTATACAAGTTTTGGAATATGTTGGAAAGAACTTATGGATGATAAGTTCAAAATTTATTTAGTGTTATCCAATTAAATTCGTTTTATTGTTATACACATTTGTGTACATAACAAGAAGGAATATTAATATGGGTTAATTTAGACTGAAGGGCAAAATTGATATTTCAAGAGGAAATATCAAGATTGGAATATAAAAGAAGGATGTCATAAGCCCGAAAGGAGGATTCCAGAAGGAAAGGTGGTAGGGCCCACTGTTCTCGGCCTCGACCTAAGCCAAGACCAAGCCTAAAGAAACCCTAGGGTTTCTAACATAATGCCCAATCCCAAATGAGGATTAGGAAATCTAGATTAATGGAAAAACCCTATAAATACGAGATAATATGAATCCTACTCTCACGCTCTTTAGCATCTACATTCTTTCACTCTTTGACTTAAATATCAGAGTGTGTGACAAGTACTTCATCATCTTTTCACCTTCAAACAAATTCATTGCTGATATCACATGAATGTTAGACAAAATTAGAAGTTTGAAGTAGTTTAAATTCTAGATTTTCGATTAGAGCTTTTAACTCGGATGAAGGTTTATTTGATTAACAATAAAGAAGGTAATCGAATATTTTGTGAAAACAGTACGCAGTAGGCATCAAATAGAATGTTGCATTGGGCTGTTAAAGTTTGATTATGTCTTCTTTTGTTAGTAATGTTTATGCATTTTTCATGCGTCTCCGTGGAACATAATTTTTCATGTTGCCATGTAATTTTCTGTATTTTAATGCTACTGTTATTAAACAAGTGTATATTGGATTTGAAGGAATTAAACAAGTGTATATTGTCTTCTCAACTTTTTATATTTCAAAACTAGTACCTCTTCTGAAAATTTTTACCATAGTTTTTTTTGGTCCATCAAGTCCGAGAATGGCTACCGAGATTTATATAAAAAATTAACTTTTTCTACTCTCGATTAGTCTAAGAAGCACAGACATAGATACGGATACAGGATACAAATACGATACAATATGGCGATACACCAATTTCTATAAAACTAAGATATGGATACGTTGATGTCCAATTAATTGTTATAGTACTTATTTTAAGTCAGATTTAAATAGATTCGAGAAGAGAGTGAAAAATATTGAGTGGTGGTTGAGCGATAGAGCAGGTGGTAGGAATAGAAGATGAAGATTGAATAATGAAATTGAGGATCAAGGGGGGGAGGGGGAGGGGAGAGTATGAATCATGATTTAGATAGTAAGAGAGAAGAGAAGAATGAAGATTTTAATTGCGTTTTGGGTTTTTCTCTTAACTTTTTATGTCTTTATCATTTTTAATTTTGTTTGTTTTGGATTGCTCAATTTATGTGGACTTTTATGTTTAGGAGTGATTTTCAAATGGTGAAAATCACTTTTGTCATTTTAAAATGAACGTGAAACATGTTTAATCCTTCCAAACTAATTTTGACTATATGAAAATTGTATTTAAAAATGTAAAATTGAAAACTAAATTAATTTTGAGTAATTAAAAATTTGTTTTCGAATGATTTTGAAAATGAAAAAAGTGATTTTGATGATTTTAAAATCACTCTCAAACATTATATAAAATGGGTTGTGAGTTGGATTTTTTAAGTAATTTGGCTTAAACTTGAAAAAAAACCAGCGTATCTCCTTCACGTATCTAGAAGAAGATACCTGTATTTGAAAATTAAAAAAAATAGATATTTCAAATCATGTATCTTGACGTTTTCGTATCATATATGTATTTGGTGCTGATCCTCTATACAATTAAAAGTATTTGTACTTCCTAATGGGCAGTTAACCCTGAAATTATGTAAATTTTTCTAAATATTATATAATTTTTAAAATTTTATATCAAATCTTATCTAATTTTCTAAATCTTTCAACTCAAAGATCAACTTTTTTACAAAAAAGTTAGGTAAGATTTTGAAAATATAAAGAATTTTAGTGTATCTTGGGTAAAATTAACATCAAGATCCCTATATATTTGGTCTCTCTAGGTGAAATCTCGGTTAGATTAATATGAGATTCTTTATATTTTTCATATCCTAATTTTTTATTTGCAAAATTTGATCTTTTACAAAATTTAAAAATCACAGTGTACTTGAAATTCATTTGAAAAATCATAATCGATAAATTCATTTGGAAATTTGGAAATTCATATAATTGTAGAAACAAAAATGAGGGCAAATATTTGAAACAAATATGTAAAATTTTAATATAAGATTTGGTAAAAATAATTGAATTTAGAGAAAGTTTTAAAAGATACAAGATTTGGTATAAGATTGGGAAATATTATATAATCTTTGAAAAAATTGGTAAAATTGGTAAAACCTCGGTGTTAATACTGTCGAAGATAATCGATAAATTAGAAATTTTTAACTTTTAAAATCTCAGTGGTCGATCTCACCCGAGATGAACTGAGAAAACTAGTTTGATGATTTTTTAAAAAGCATACTAATTTTGCGAAGTAAAAACTTTAGGAGACTATTTCTGACTATTTTCAAAGAAAATGAGGGTGGTCCATTAGACCTTTAATTAAACTTAAATTTTATTGAAAGAAATTGTATAAAAATTTGATTAAAATATCATTTTATTCTCTAGCCAAATTTGCAACATCTTGCACACAAGGAGTCGTTACATCATAGATTTTGTACCACTCCACTTTTGGCTCAAAAATTTCGTGGTGATGCTTATTAAGAACGTGCTATATTATTTATTATACAAGTTTGCGAATATATGTCAAAGAAATATGTTCTACTTTTAACTTAGAGAATATAAGTTCAAAAAATTTTCGGGAGCATTTAGATTGAGAAAATTGATCATCTGAAAATAAATGGGGGAATGTGTAAGAGATACACATCTCGTGTTGGTATAAGTTTTGAAGTTTGGTCATCAGAAAGTACGGCGGGTCCAAGTAGGAAAAAATAAACTATTCTCATATATTCCTTATATCCATGGATTATACCCATCCAAAACTGTGAGTTATCTTGATGCTCTCTCTTTTTTTTTAATACATGAATTTATTCTTTTATTTTATATTATTAAAATTAATTAATATATGAATATTAAATTTATAATTTAGAAAATTATATTAAATTTTAAATTATTATATTTGAATTTAAGTACTCCATATCCATAAATTAGTTAATTAATTATATAATAAACCGTAAAAAATCAATGCACTAATACTATTAATTCATCAAGAAATTATTTATGTGGTTAATTAATTGTCATTATGATTAATAGTTTATGAGATTATTTTTTTTAAATAATTATAATTAGTTTATCACTGATTAATTATAATTCATTCTTTCTTCATTACAAAACGTTTAATTTATTTTTTAAAAATGATTTTGATTGTTTTATTTATTAATTAATACATCATATTTATATAAATTCATCAAATTGATACGTCAAATTATGTAATCAAGTAACTTTAGTTATAAATTACTCATTTTGCAAATATTTGTAATTAATAAGTTAATTAATATTATCATTTAATAGTTAAATAATTAATTTTGATCAAAATTTTAAATTGAATTTATTGTTTATCAATTAATCTATCAAACTTTTATAGAAGTGTCCATGATTAATTTTATAAATAAAATATGAAACAAATTTATTACCGTAAAATTTTGATAACATTCTCATGTACAACCAAACACAGTCATCCTTGATTCCTAGGTCTTTTATTCCTAGGTTTTTTATTCTCATAAATACTTAATTCCTGCACATCTTTAAAACCTTAAACCAAACGGCCTAGGTTATCCAATTAGGGGCCGTTTGGATTATGGTTTTCTCAATGTTAGGGAATTAAGGATATCTGGGAATAAAATTATTGGGAATCAAGGATGACTATGTTTGGTTGTGTATGGAAAACAATGCCTAGAAATCAAGGATGACCATGTTTGGTTGTGCATGGGAAAACAATGCCTGAGAATAGTATGTGTGGGAATTAAAGATAAATATGTTTGGTTGTGTAAGAAATGTGTTTGGTGTTGCATGGAAATTAGGGGTGTTAAAAAAATCGAAGACCCGAAAAAATCGAGCAACCCAACCCAACCCAGCTGGTTTGGGTTGGTTAAAAAAAAAATTGGTTTGGTTTGGTGTTTTTTTAATGAACTCGAATAGGTCGGTTCGGTTCTCAGGTTCGTAGGAAAACCGTTTGTAGGAAAATTGATTTGGGTTCGTTATCTACACAATCGCTGAGCTCCGCTACATGATCTCTGAGTAACAAAATACTATATGATCGCCTACCCAATGCTAGACGATTGCCTACCAAATGCTACATAATCGTTGAGCTCGGCTACACGATCGTTGAGTAACTAGGAATTGGGCGGCACTCAAAGCAGAGAGATGGGTTTTCACGACTGGAAGGAAGGAAAATGGTGGTAGAAAGGGGAAGAAGAAATGAAAACCCACACTTCTCAATGGGTACATTTGTGTAGATAAAAGATACCTAGGAATTATTTTTCCAAAATAAATAAACAAAGCCCACCAATCAAACATGAGCTTTGAAAGCCCATTCCTATTCCCTCCAACCAAACTGCCCTTTATTAAGGTCTTTTCATTATTATATACATTTGTGTAGATAACAAGAACAAAATTTATATTGAATAATTGACTTTGATGAAATTTTTACATTAAAGTTTTATTAAATTTATAATTCAACGACCAAGTTGTTCCATACTATGTGAAAGTATAAATATAAAATTGCTGATTCATCGATTAAAAGTGTTTTTTTTATTCCAAATTCCGAGGAATCTTTTATTTTAAAAAGCTATTTATGAAAATCAGCTCAAAATATGATTTCTCTGGCTCAAACGCCACTGACCAAATTTATCATATTTTTGTTTCTAAATACTTTTTTAAAAAAACTATTTTCTTTAACTATCTTTTAGGGATCATTTGGCGTATAGAATTGAGTTGAGTAGGTAATTATTGTTTGGAGAATTAAAATTACATGGAGAGTTAACTTGTCTGTGTTTGAGATGCCGAGTTGAGTTGAATTTGTAATTATTATCTATATTTGGGGGTGTTGAACAAGTTTAGGTGAAACAAAAAATTTGTGTATGGAGTGCAAAGTTTAGTTGAGTTGAGTTATAATAAATGGTGCAGTTTTTCTAAATGAAACTGATTGGTTTTTTTTTTTTTTTTTTTTTTTTGCTGTTGTTGATTTTAATTTTCAACTATACCCATATTTTCCTAGCTTTTTAAGACAAAAGCAAAAAAAACATCATATTTTTTTCCATTCTTAAAACATAACCAATTCTCTACAAATTATTCATATACTAAAAATAAAATTTTGAATTCATTTTTTGAACGCATAATTTCATAACATATTTTTTCTCAATTTCTAAATACCAAGCATATTCCAAATAAATTATCAGTAAACACAACTACTGGACACTAAAAAATGAACACTTAACATTTTAAAAGTTGGACAACATTTTTTTTTTCTCTTTTAAAAAACGTAACATATTTAATTTTAATCACACAATTTGAACACTCAATTGCAAAACAATTATATTTTTCCACCGAAATACATGTCATATTCCAAATGTGCCGGGTTCAAAAAATGAGTTCACAGCATATATATTGTCGGGTTGAAATATTAGGTGGTCAATCTAAAGGGTCCAAGCAAGTAGACGGATGCAATAAAATTTTCGTGCTTGTTTCGGTAGAGTGAGAAAGCAGTTCGTCTTTTATATGTCCATGTCAATGATATCAATAAGGTCGCATCTATCATCATCAGTCCGTCGATAGCAAATATGGTGTCAACTACCTCCATCCGACGTCTAAATTCTAGCTCGTACTTCTCTGTTTGCCACGATATAAGTCTGCTTATGTGTACCAACTGCATATCAATGATTGATCGCATGACGTCCATTGTTTCATTTTGGAATGCCAGTCGTTTCCTCTTACTCCCTCTAGATGGCTCTGTTGATACACTTACTCTATTTATGGCGATATTTGGTACACCTGCTTTCCCATGGACACATCTACCTAAACTTCATCCATTACATCGTCTCGTAATTGGGTTTCATTTTGTTGATTATCTGAGATAGAGTAGTCTCGTGATCCAAGTTGAATCTTGTCCTCCACTTCTAGGAACATTAACGCCATCACACTGGGGGCTCACAGAAATATTCGGATTAAAGGAACTCTTAACAAAGAGACCCATGAGCGGAACGAGATTGTTCCAAACCCCATTGTGACAGAACATATACATTTATGATCAAACAGTAATAGTCATGCAAAACTCTAAATTACAGCATGCTGCAAAAGGGAAATACTAAGGTTAAAGTGAACTTACCCTTGAAGAACTATTCTTCTCGTTCCCTCGAACTTTGTTGCATGGTCGTTCACCAAACATGAACGTAAAGCTTCAGCAATCTCCTCGAACAAGCATCAACAACACTCGTCCCTCGAACAATAAATAGACACTATCAGCAGGTTACCTTAGTATTCTTGGTGTGAGAATCTAGGAGTTGTGGGCTCTGTAGGATTTGGTAGAGGGTAGGAGGAATTTTCAAATTGTATAGACGATCGAGTAAGTGGAAGATAGTATTAGTCTATCGTGTAGATAGTGTACTCGATTGTTTAGAAGATAAGTGACTATCTTATAGAAAACTTGCTACATGATTGTGTATGCTCTCAAGCTATCATATATCTTATGCTTTTGATCGTCTGATTCATTATATCGAAAATGATCACCTAGTGTAAAAATGAAAATGATTTTCATTTTAACCATCAGTTACCATTTGATGACAACTTCCCACTAAGTCGGTTATGGGAGAAAAAATCGTAGCCAATTATTCTATAATTGATTTAAATAAAAATATAATCAATATATTCATAACCTATAGTTTTAATATCACATCTCATGCAATATATAAACCATAGTTCTTTTTCTCCCTTATAGAATTAAATAATAATTCCTCCATTTAATGTATCAAATATATTAATTCAATTATATCTCATGTATTTGATACAATTTAATTATATCATATATAATCAAGTTTCCTCTTATTAATTTAAACATTTCAAACTAACCCAAAAATTGATTCTTCATATGAATCCATTGAGCTACCAAGGGGACCTTATGGACTTATAGCTTGAAGCTCCAACGGTACGTGAATAACTTACTAAACTCTTTAATCATGATATCGACTATCTGTTAACTGTTGGCATTCATTAAAGACCGATAGCTGCACTCTTCGCGCTACAGATATATTTCGCGTCCATTGGATATAACCAATCAACAATACGATGACCCTTCATAAATTACTCGTAAGAACACCAGACCAATTTATCGTTTTGCTCCTGTAATTACATCTAACTCCTTAAGTACCATTGATTCCTCTAATGAACATTACATTATAGTCCTACTATGAGTAAATTCTTCTCGGGCCAAGAGAAGGTGTGACACCACATTCTTCAAGTCTCGGAATTAGCCCTTAAGGGACCAATTTATCTACTTACCCCTAAGTCGGGGAAGGAGTGAATTCCATCTCGTGTAGCTGAGTTCCTAGCTCCCCAACCAAACGAATCCCCAATGTGGTAGGTTTAAGTCGGCGATCTTGCCCCTCGCACCCATACAAATCAAAGGACCGCACTCATAGGTAGGAGTTCCCAACTCACTCAAGATTAAGGTCGTGTTACCTATGGTCATCCTAGTGAAATGAAAGTCTTCGTCATGAACAACATTATATAATGAGACTAAACATTTCGTAGTCCATCTTATAATAACTCTTTTGTATAGAGCATCCCTACTTGCATGTTTAATACATGAATGTTTATGATCAGACCATCTGTAGTACATTACAACACTTATAACATCTACAAAGTAGATCACACTCGTAGTTTCAATAGGATAAGTTTTCCCTCGTTTATCCATCTACTACAGACCATTTAGGTTATCACTTAAAGCACGATCCACTTGTATGTCATTACGTACATGCTTAAGTTACTACAATAACCAGGGATCTTAGTTTATTGGTTTGTGGTTAATGCAACAAAATATCTCATATAGCAAAGACTGTAGTGAAGAAAATATCTCATATTGTTACATCACAAAATGTTTGTTCAAATACATGTTTACAAACTACTTGACCCAACGATATTTAGGGCATCAACACCAACGATCTCCCATTTATCCTAAAGCTAGTGGGGTGTACAAGAGAAAAACAAGTACAAATAAATAAACTAGGGCACAAAGGCCCAGTACAACAATATTCCCACTTGCCCTAGTCCAGCCATGGACGGTCCCGTAGACCCATGCTCTGAAAGTGACCCTCAAACGGGTTAGAAACATTGTGCTTCGAAGCTATCTTCATGATTATCACATCTCCTCGATGCACAATCTCTCTTATAAGATGGTATTTTCGCTTGATATGTTTGCCGCGCTTGTGACTCCTAGGCTCTCTGGAATTCGCCACAGCACCACTATTATCACAGTAAAGGGTGATGGGCCTAGATATGTCTGGAACAACTTCTATTTCAGTCAGGAACTTTCTGAGCTAGACAACATCCTTAGCAGCTTCACAAGCCGCTACATACTCGATCTCCATAGTGGAGTTAGCAATGCACCTCTGCTCAGTGCTTTGCCATACTATAGCTCCTCCGTTAAAAGTGAACACTGACCCCGAATTAGATTTTCGAGAATTCTTATCAGTATGAAAACTAGAGACCGTGTATCCAGTAAGGACCAAATCCTTAGATCCATACAAAAGCATGTAGTCCCTCGTTCTCCGAAGATACTTGAGGATATTCTTGATGGCAGTCCAGTGATCCTATCCTGGATTAGACTGATATCTACTGACTATCCCCACAGTATAGCAGATGTCAGGTTGAGTACATAACATTGCATACATCAAACTGCCAATGGTAGATGCATAGGGGACCCGTCTCATTTCCTCAACCTCTTGAGGTGTCTTAGGACATTGCTCCTTAGACAATGTAACTCCATGTTGAAAGGGCAAAGGCTCTCTTGGAGTTCTGTATCGAGTACTTGATCAACATCTTGTTAATGTACGATGCCTGTGGCAGTGCTAGTACTTTGTTTTTTCGATCCTCAAAGATCTGAATCCCAAGAACAAATTGCACCTCTCCCAAATCTTTCATTTGGAGTTGGGTCGCTAGCCAGTTCTTAACTGAAGTCAGTAAACCTACATCATTCCCAATGAGTAGGATATCATTTACATATAACACTAGGAATACTACTGAACTGTTGACGTTTTTCTGGTAGACACAAGGCTCATCAATGTTTTGGTCAAAGCCATAAGATTTGATTGCTGTATCAGACCTTATGTTCCAAGATCGAGACGCTTGTTTCAGTCCATAAATGGACCGATTCAGTTTGAAAACCTTTTGCTTCTGACCTTGGGATATGAATTCCTCGGGTTGCACCATATAAATGGTCTCCTCAAGATTACCATTCAGAAAGGCAGTCTTGACATCCATTTGCCCTATTTCATAGTCATAATATGAGGCAATGGACAAGAGGATGCGGATAAGCATGACAATAGGTGAGAAAGTCTCCTCATAGTCAACTCTCTCCACCTGGATATAACCCTTTTCCAGAAGTCTAGCATTGAAGGTTTTCATCTTCCAATCACCACCCCGTTTCCTCTTGTAGATCCATTTGCAACCTATAGGTTTAACCCCATCAGGTTGATCTACAAGATCCAATACTGAGTTGAAGTACATAGACTTCATCTCAAGATCCATAGCTTTGACCCATTCATCTCTATCAATATCCTTCATTGCCTTCTTATAAGATAACAGATCCTCAACCTCACCACCGGCTACCATATCTAGGATTTCAGTTAAACCCATGTAGCGAACAAGTGGGTTCGCAACCTTCCTACTACGTCGAGATTCCCTCAACTCTTGAGGTGGATTTGATCTACTAGATGAACTTCCATCAACAACTCTTGTTGATGTAGCATGCTCTTCAACAACTCTAGTTGAAGTTTCAGTAGTATCTTTGGAAAGTTCACTCAATACTATTTTACTTCTTGGTCTGTGCTCTCTTATATGATCTTCCTCAAGGAAGGTAACATTTGTCGACACAAACACCCTATTTTCCTTAAGATCATAATAGTAAGCCCCTCGTGTCCCTTTAGGGTAGCCTACAAATAGGCACAACCTCGAATGTGGTTCCAATTTCTTAGGATTAGCTTCAAGCACATAGGTTGGGCAACCTCAGATGCGGAAATGACATAAACTAGCTTTACGCCCGTTCCACAACTTCAAATGTGTTTTGGCAACACTCTTGGAAGGAACACAATTGAGGATATAGGCCACAGTCTCTATTATAAAACCCCAAAACGAGTGTAGTAAGGAAGCATAACTCATCATCGACCGAACCATGTTCAACAAGGTTCTGTTTCTCCTCCCCGATACACCATTATGCTGAGGTGTACCAGGTATTGAGAGTTGGGAAATGATTGCATGTTCTATCAAATAGTTCTAGAACTCAGAATCCAAAAACTCCCAACCTCGATCTTATCGAAGTGTCTTAATCCGTTTCTCTAATGTGTTTTCAACTTCAACCTTGAACTCTTTGAACTTTTCAAAGGATTCTGACTTATGTTGCATTAAATAAACATACCTATACCTCTAGTAATCATCAGTAAAAGTAATGAAATACTCGTAACATCCCCTGGCTCGTAGATTCATCGAACCATAAAGGTCTGAATGTATTAACTCTAGAGGCAATTTGGCTCGATAACCTTTTCCAGTAAAAGGTTGTTTGGTCATCTTGCCTTCAAGGCATGACTCGCACACAGGTAAAGAATTTTCCTCTAACTTGTTTAGAAGTCCATTCTTCACCAATCTCTCAATCCTATTGAGATTAGTGTGCCTTAATCGAAGGTGTCAAAGTTGGCCATTTTCTTTTGGAGAAAGTTTAAGTAATTTATTTTGAGTTACGACATATTTAAACATCTCTATGTTTTGGAGGGAATTTGTTGCTAGCGATCTTACTACCCTTCTTCTTCTTCCACTAGTTAGTGTCTGATGAAGAAGGTGCATACTTAGTTCTTAAGGTCGAACCTTGGTAGAACTTCTTAGATGATGAAGTAACATTTGCCTCACCAACTATCTTCTCCTTGGTTTTCAACAAGGATTGGAACGTCTGCAACTCATTGAGGTGAGTTGGAAGGGTGTAATCAACACTGTTCAGAACAACGTTGCTTACGAAGTGCAGGAAGCTTTCTTGAAACGTTTGCAGAATTATGCTAACCTGGTTGCCCTCATCGATGTGGGGCCCATTCATCTCCGCCATGTTAAAGTTGACCATCATGTTCAGAACATGTTCTCGAACAGATGTACCCTTTTTCATTTTGGAGTTGAAGATGCTTTTAAGAGCTTTATACTTCAGCTGCTCGGACGGTTGTCTGAACATTCTCTTCAGAGACTCCATGATCTCAAGTGCAGACATCATGGGCTGATGTTTCTTAGCCAAGACATCGTTTATGCTGGCAAAAATAAAAGCTCGAGCTTTCTCATTCGCCCGTGTCCATCGCTCATACGCATCTCAGACGTTTCGAGTAGTAGTAGGAGCTGGAATAGGAGGACATTCCTCCATGAGGATGAATCGAAGATCATCGATGATTAATATGGTAAGTAATGCGTTTTCCCAAATAGCATTATTATGCCATTTAATTTATCTGTGGCTAACAAAGCTAATGTCGCAGTTTCCATAACTAAAAGTTGGTGAAACAAACATGAACAAACTTAATAAGTCTATGCATTACCACTTTTAACACCAATTTTAAGTTTTAGCAAAATAGTTCTAATGTACCCTAAGTGAAAAACATCTATTTTGCAATAATGCCTGAGCGAGGCAGGACAAAAATCACCGGTGGGTAATCAAGTGCTCTTTCACTGGGATGAGACATTCTCAACCATTAGACAGAAACAACTCTTGTAACTAAATCTAACAGTCACCATTTTTCTGTCAAGAATATGTTAACCTTTAACAATTTCGGTAAATGTAACCCATCATTTTAGGTCCTAGAGTTTTGCCCTAATGCACCCACATTAGGGAAAAAGAAGATTAGGACAAGAGACTAAAGCGACCTTATCCTATTCAGGAGATCAGATAAAGAGTCGTGCAAAACTATCATCCTTTAGGGGGACACTCACAGGGTGCTTTGAGGCGATGCACAAAACGTTATCCAACCTAATGAGAGAGATCGAAGGATATGTTGTCACACGTTTCGCTCCCACTTACTATGAACATTCTCTCCATTCACCTTTGTATTGATCTACCTAAACACCATCCTTTAGGGGGACACTTTCAAGGTGCCACGAGGCCGAGTCTCACAATGTGAACTTTAGAGAGAAATGTGTAATTGTTTAAGCGAAGTATCATATACTCCAAGTATCTCCCACTGAATGTTCTACCTACAGATTCATTAACTTAGACAAACTGACTACTGATTTTATCTAAGTGTTAGTTTAATTTGCTAAAAAAAACTCATGCTTTTGATAATTAGACAAGTTCGAATCAAGTCCCATTAAACACTTTAACAGACTATCATCGAATTTGCATGCATGCATCAAATCTATCTAATTCACCTCTCTAGGTAGGTTCCTAGGTAGGTGTATTTCATTTCCGTCACCATAAATTCCTCGGCCTAGACAGAAACCACCTTAGACAAAAGGTCCCTTCTGGATAGATTTTCTACATATTTAATCTTTTATCAATCAATTTAATCCTATTAAACCGATTAAAAGATTAAACTTACATTTCTAATCTTATTAGAACCGTGATCTTAAATCTATCTCCATCAAATTTTAAAACTCTTTTAAAACTTGATTAAACCTAAGTTTGCATGCATGTCTTTATTATAGATTTTAGTTCTAATTTCTAATATAACTCTTATAAAAGAATCAACTAAAATAATTCACATTGCTAAGCTAGACAAGGTATTTATAACTTTTATAAATTGAACCTATGTGTCATGCTTCATGTAATGTTCATTCATTACTATATATAACTCTTATATAATCATGTAATAAACCAAGCATACATGCTTTCATACACCCTTATACTATAACACTTATAATATAAAGATGAGACATGAATATGCTTAATGCATGCATAAATATCTCTTATATTTTACGATGCATGAGCATGCTTTAAAGTAATTTAATCATGCAAGCTACTATATCATAACTTTTACAATATAGAGATGCTACATGACAATGCATAACCTATGGTGGGTTTTAAAATCTATATGGCATACTTTATGACATATAAAAAATAAACATACATCATATGTATATTCATCAAGAATGAATGGACCGAGATGATTAGCCTCAAAAATAAAAAAAATTAAAGCTAACTATTACAAAACCAACGAGCCAACCAGTTCAAACAGGCGAACTGGGTCTTTAACCATACGGGTGAAGCATTGTTCCTGTGATCATATTGTAGCTCCGTGTGATCGTCTAGTGACGTTGAACGAGACTAAACGATCGTATAGCATGGAGCATGAAGACCACACGATCGTGCAGTGCACCTCGTGTAACGCATGCCTAGACGATCGTATAGACGACAATGATGCGGTGAAGCATGATCGTCTAAACGATCGCAGAGCAAACATCAAGTATCGCATTGTGAACTCCGAATCCTAATTTCTTTACTTGAGTATGTTCCCTACTAAGACTAGTGTGGTGAGTAGGTTGATGTGGAAACTAGTGTGTAATGGTAGAGAAAAGAGTGAAGATTTGAAGAAAAGAGGAAATTTAGAAGTTTAACTCTTGGGGAAAATTTGGAAAATTTGGCTAAGTATAGAATTTTGCGTTGGATGCGTTGGATGCATTGGATGATGGATGCGTAGGATTCGTTGGATGCGTTGGAAGGGGCCAATAAGTTGGAAGGGTTGTGTTGATGCGTTGGAAGGGTTGTTGTGATGGCATGCGGCTGAAGGAAGAAAGATGGAGGTGACGCGTTGGAAGGCACAAGGGTAGGCAAGGCATGCGTTGGAAGGCAACCCATGCGTCGAGCGATCGATGCACAGTGCCCTTGCCCAATGCGTCGAGTGGCCAGCAAAGCGCTCCAGCCATGCATCGAGCAGCCTTGACCAGACGCCCTACCCATGCATCAAGCAGCCTTGGCCAGACGCTCTACCATGAGTCGAGTGGCCATGCACATGCATTGAGTGCCTGACGAGTGGCACGCCCATGCGCCAAAGCACCCGACCAAGCATTAAAGTGCCACGTGCAGCCCATGCGGCTGAGATAGCGAGCGATGACTAGCCTATGCCGCACGTCCATGCGTTGAAACAGCACGCCCATGCGTCGAAGCAGCGCGCCCATGCATTGAGCGACTAGCCTATGTAGCACGCTTATACGTTGGTGGCCAGCACCATGTGCCCATGCCAAGCAAGCTGTGCAATGCAACCTAGTGAGCCATGCGTCGAGGATGGACGGTCTCCCTATGCGTTGGTGATGGTTAGCTCTTTGTGATGGCTAAGTTGAATTGAAATGGTAGTGAATTGGCTTGCTATGTGTTGATGATAGGCTATGCATTAAGTATGGATTATGTGTTAAATATACTCAGCATGAGCTAGTACCTTTAAAGTCATATTTTTATATGTGTTATACTTTACATGCTTTAAAGAGAGAAAGTCATTTATGACTAGTTTTATTTAAAACACGATACTGAAGGACATTTAAGAAGGTATCCGCCCAACTAGATACTGAAGGACTTTAAGAATGTATCTATTGGTACTGAAGGACGTTTGAGAAGGTACCAAGCCAACCAGATACTGAAGGACGTTTGAGAATGTATCTATATAGAAGTACATAAGGTATGACGGTACTTAGTATAGCCACGTGCACGCAAGTAGTTAGATCAGAGATTGAGCAAAAGGGTTCTCTCTTGACTAACAGTTGGTGTTGGGATTGTTTTTACCCATAGTAAGGTTATTCTCAACTGAGAAACAGTTTTACTGTTTCATGATTAAAAAATCTTTATATGTTATATGCTTGGAAAATGTTTATACTGCAATACAAGTATTGTAAAAGCTTATATTTCAGTTAAACTCTTTATTGAGATTTTGCATGAGAATCAATTACCTTTATTAAGTCATTCACTGGGCGCAAGCACACCCCGTTTTCAAATGTTTTCCTTTTCCCCTCCACAGGTAGCGGTCAAATCCTCTGAAGATAGCTCTACATCTGCTCTGCCACTAAAGGATAAAGAGATTTGTAACCCGTCTCTTTAGGTAGTTACTGTTAATATTGTACACATGTTACTGTTGTTTCATATAGGGACTAGAGTTTTTGGGTTTTGGGACTTGTGAATCTAGTGTTGTAATGACTCTAAATATGTTATGTTTCTAAATTAATAAATTTTGGCCTAAAGATATTCCGCTGTATATGAGTTATTCTGCAACAGTTAGTAGGCAGTAAGTGTCAGCCACAGGGTTGATAATTACTGCAGTCACTCCCTTTCCTAGGCTAAGAGGGTGGTCTGGGGCAGGGTGTGACACGCATACCATGTGATCTAGTAGCCAAGGACTATGCGATGAAGCATTCTGGCACACTCAATCGTTTAGTGCGCGTGCCTACCATGCTATGAGAATTAAAACCTCAACAATCGTTTACCACATCGTCTACATGATCGAGTAGCCAATGCAACATGACTGAGTAAACACTTTACCCGATCGCTTAGCATCAGCCATGCGATCGTTTAGTAAATACTTCGCGATCAGGTAGAACTTTTCTACATGACCGCGTAACTAAATCTAAACGATCGTTTAGCTCGAGCTACAAGACGCGACCAACTCTTGGTCTTCTTCCACGATGAGAATGACATCTTCATATGCTGAAGCTTCTTCACGAATGACTTTTACAGACTTAAACACTTTGAATACATACTCGATAGTAATGCATTATGCCCAAAAACATAGGGGCTCTTACATATGAACTTGAAAAGTAAAGAAAGCCTTAAAGAATAGAGGCAACCATCCCGAAACATCCATCGACTCAAATCCACAACTACAAATTAATTTAAACGTATTGTAGACTATAGAAAAACCCACCAAGATCGTAAATGTAATTCTATGCATAAATGGAATTTGGATTATTAGAACAACTTGGCTCTGATACCAATTGAAGGGAATCTTAACAAAAATACCCGTGAGTGGAAGCGAGATCGTTCCATACCCCATTGTGATAGAACATACACATTTACAATCAAACAATAATAGTCATGCAAAACTCTAAATTATAGCATGCTGCAAAAGGGAAATACAAAGGTTCAAGTGAACTTACCGTTAAAGAACTATTCTTCTCATTCCCTCCAACTTTGTTGCCCGATCATTCACCAAACATGAACGTCAAGCTACAGCAATCTCCTCGAACAAGTATCAACAACACTCGTCCCACGAACAGTAGATAAATACCACCACAGGTTACCTCGGTATTCTTAGTGTGATAAGCCAGGAGTTTTAGGCTCTATAGGATTTGGTAGAGCATAGGAGGAATTTTCAGATTGTGTAGACGATCAAGTAAGTAGGAGATAGTTTTAATCTATCGTATAGACAGTGTAGTCGATCGTTTAGAAAATAAGTGACTATCGTACAGAAAACTTACTGCACGATCGTGTATACTCTCAAGCTATTGTATAGCTTATGCTTTTGATCGTCTGATTCACTATATCGAAAATGATCGCCTAGTGTCAAAATAAAAATGATTTCCATTTTAACCATCAGTTACCATGACTAATGACAACTTCCCACTAAGTCGGTTATGGGAGAAAAATTCGTAACCAATTATCCTATAATTGACTTAATTACAAATATAATCAATAGATTCATAACCTATAGTTTTAATATCACATTTCATGCAATACATAAACCATAGTTCTTTTTCTCCCTTATAGCATTAAATAATAATTCCTCCATTTAATGTATCTAATACGTTAATTCATTATATCTCATGTAATTGATACAATTTAATAATATCATATATAATCAAATTTCCTCTTGTTAATTTGAACATTTCAAACTAACCCAAAAACTGATTCTCAACATGAATCCATTGAGCTACCAAGGGGACCTTATGAACCTACAGCTTGAAGCTCCAACGGTACGTGAATAACTGACTAAACTCTTAAATTACAATATCCATCATCCGTTAACTACCAGGCATTCTGATAAACACCATAGTTGCATTGTTCATGCTACAGATATATTTTGAGTCCATTGGATATAACAAATCAACAGTACGATGACCCTTCACAAATTGCTCGTAAATACAGATGGGCTAATTTACCGTTTTGCCTCTGTAATTACATCTAACTCCTAAGTACCACCGATTCCTCTAATGAACAATACATCATAATCCTACTATGAATAAATTCTTCTCGGGCCAAGAGAAGGTGTGGCGCCACATTGTTCAAGTCTCGGAATCAGCCCTTAAGGGAGCAATTTACCTACTTACTCGTAAATCGGGGAAGGAGTGAATTCCATCTTGTGTAGCTAACTTCCTAGCTCCCCAATCAGACAAATCCCCAAAGTGGTAGGTTTGAGTCGGTGATCTGACCACTCACACCCATAAAAATCAAAGGACCACGCTCATAGGTAAGAGTTTCCAACTCACTCAAGATTAAGGTCATGCTACCTATGGTCATGCTAGTGAAATGAAAGTCTCTGTTATGAACGGCGTCATATAACGAGACTAAACATTTCGTGGTCCGGTGTTATACAAACTCTTTTGTATAGAGCATCTCCACTCGCATGGCTAATATATGAATGGTCATGATCAGACCATCTGTAGTACATTACAACACTTATAACAACTATAAAGCAGGCCACACTCGTAGTGTCAACATGATAAGGTTTTCCTTCTTTATCCATCTACTACACACCATTTAGGTTATCACTTAAAGTATAATCCACTTGTATGTCATTACATACATGCTTAAGTTACAACGATAACCAGAGATCTTAGTTTATTGGTTTGTGGTTAATGCAACAAAATATCTCATATAGCTGAGACTATAATGAAGAAAGTATCTCATATTATTACATCACAATTTTTTTTTCAAATACATGATTACAAACTACTCGACCTAATGAGATTTAGGGCATCAACCCAACACGGTTGTCTCGTTCTTCTTGAAGCAATCGTTGAAGGTCCTTGAGTGGAAACGGGATCAAACCCAAATCCCAATTTTTACAGAATGATCAATTTTCCAAATTCAATACAGAAACTTTATGCATTAAAATAAATTCAGAAACTTTATGCATTAGAATAAATTAAAGAACGCTTGAAACAAGATGAATAAAAGAGAAGAAGAAGAATTAGGATTTTAAAAAAATTACTTTTGAAGAACCCTTCTTCAAAATATACTTCTCTAAAAACGTAACGAACAGAATGATCTCCAAATGGCCACCACGATTTAGAACCTCATATATTCTTTGGTATGGGAATCCATAGAGTTTGTGGACTCTTGAAATTTTGGGAGAGGGAAAATAAATTAAAGATGAGAGGAGAGGAGAGGAGAATTGGAAGACTGGGATCTCAGAACAGTTCTGTGATACTCTCTCTACCAAAACGAAAAAGAAGAAGATCTCCCTCATCCAACCACCCACACAATATGTGGGTTGAGAGAGAAAAAGGGAGGGAAGTTATTTCCCTCCCCTAATTTGAAATATTAGATAAATTGAAATAAAATAAAATTAAATTAAAAATAATTTAATTTTAATTAAGTACTATTATATAAATATGAGATTGTAATTGTATTGTATAAACATTTTATTTATTTAATAAAATATAAGATGTTTCATTTGACATTTAGTAGCATTAAACCCACAAACTAATAAACTAACATCCAAGGTTATCTTATGTAGCTTAAACATGTATGTAGAGACATACAGGTGGATCATGTTTAAGTGATAACCTAAGTGGTTTGTAGTAGATGGATAAGGCTGGATACCTTATCCTAGTGACACTACAAGTACGACCCATTTTGTAGATGTTGCAATTGTTGTAAAGTGCTACAAATGATCTGATCCTTATAATTCACGTGGAGACATGGGTGGAGGTATTCTACAGAGGAGTTTGTATAAGATCGGACCACGAAATGACTAGTCTCATTATTTAACACCGTTCATAATAGAGACTTACATTTCATCAGAATAACCATAGGTTACAGACCTGAATCTTGAGTGAGTTGTGAACTCCTACTTATGAGAACGATCCTTTGATTTGTATGGACGAGAGTGGCAAGATTGTCGACTCAACAACCCTACCATTTTGGGGATTCGTCTGATTGGGGAGCTGGGAACACAGGTACAGAAGATGAAATCCACTCATTCCCCAATGTCAAGGTAAGTAGATAAATTTCTCTCTTAAGGACTAATTTCGAAGCTTGAACAATGTGGCACCACACCCTCTCCTGGCCTTAGAGGGGTTTAGTCATAGTTGGACTATAATTTTTTGTTCATTTGAGGAATAAGTGGTACTTAAGGAGTTAGATGTAATTACAGGGGGAAAACAGTAATTTTGGCCCAGCCGTACTTACGAGCAATTTGTGAAGGGTCATCACATTGTTGAGTGGTTATATCCAATGGACACAAAAATATATCTGTAATACAAAGAGTACAACTGTTGGTCTTTAGTGGAGTGTCCGACAGTTAATGGATGTTGAGTAATTTAGTTAAATGAATTTAAGTAATTTATATAATATTAATTAATCAAAATTAAATTATTTTTAATTTAATTTAACTTTATTTAATATTTAAAATTAAGGGAGGGAAATAACTTCCCTCATCTATTCTCTCTCAACCCATGTATTGTATGGGTGGTTGGATGAGGGAGATCTTTTTCTTCTTCGTTTTGGCAGGGGGGTATCGCAGAATTATTCTCAGGTCATAGTCTTCCCAATCTCCTCTCCTCTCATCTCTAATTTTTTTCCCTTTCCCAAAATTCTAAAAGCCCACAAACTCCATGGATTCTCATCCCAAAGAATGCAGGAGGTTCTGAATGGTGGTGGCCATTTGGAGATCATTCTATTCGTCACGTTTTTTGAGAAGGATATTTTGTAGAAGGGTTCTTCAAAGGTTTTTTTTTAACCATAATTCTTCTTTTTCGCTTTTATTTGTTTTGTTTCAAACATGTTGTAATTTATTTAATGCATAAAGTTTCTATATTGAATCTATAAAATTGAGCATTTTGTAAAAATTGGGATTTGGGTCCGATCCTGTTTCCACTCAAGGACCTTAACCAATTCTTTCAATTGGTATTAGAGCGGGTTTTTGGCTCAAATTTGTCAAAATTTTCAGAGTTAATTTTTCAGTTTAATTGTGGGATTTTAGCATTCTGCATGTTTTATGTGATGAATGTTTATGAATGTGATTGATTGAGATTATTGGATTTTTTTCGATTGGTCTGTTTAGTTTTATCGCTTTCATTTACAATTTAATTTGTAAGGGCCCATGATTTGGGGCAATTTGTGTTGGGGTTGATGCCCTAAATATCGTAGGATCCAGTAGTTTGTAAACATATATATGAAGAAACATTATGTAATGTAATAATATGAGATATTTTCTTCACTACAGTCTTTAATATATGAGATATTTTGTTGCATTAACCACAAACCAATAAACTAAAATTCCTGGTTATTGTTGTAACTTAAGCATGTATGTTTATTGGTTTGTGCTAAAGCAAATAAAACATACAATTGAGAAAAATCAAGATGTGAAGTCAATATCATATATTATACAACACAAGCCTTCGTACAAATTGTTTACAAACTACATGACACAGGACTTTAGGGCATCAAACCCAACAATGTCCCACATGTCCTAAAGTGAAGTGGGGTGTACAATAAACTAGTACAAAATAATAAATTAGGGCATAAAAGCCCAGTACAAGAAAATCTCCCACTTGTCCTAGTCTAGTTGCTGGCGATCCTATACACCCAAGCTCCGTAGGTGACCCTCAAACACTGTAGCCTTGAGAGCCTTCGTAATTGGTCAGTAACATTGTGCTCCAAAGCGATCTTCATGATGATCACGTCCCCTCGATGCACTATCTCGCGGATCAGATGATACTTTCGCTTTATGTGTTTACCGTGCTTGTGACTTCTCGTCTTCTTGGAGTTCGTCACTGCTTCACTATTATCACAATGGAGGGTAATGGGCCTAGACATATCTGGAACAACTTCCAGTTCTATCAAGAACGTTCTGAGCCAGACGACCTCCTTAGCAGCTTTGCAAGTCGCTACGTACTCCACATTCATACTGGAGTCGGTGATGCACCCCTGCTTAGTGCTTCGCCACACTACAACTCCTATGTTAAGAGTATAGACTGACCCTGATGTGGACTTGCGAGAGTCTTTATCAGTTTGAACGTCAGAATTTGTGTATTCAGTAAGGATCAAATCCCTAGATTCATACACGAGAATGTAGTCTCTCATTCTTCGAAGATACTTGAGGATGTTTTTCACTGCGGTCCAGTGATCTTGGCCTGGGTTAGAATGATATCTACTGGACGAGTATAGAGTATGACGTACATTAAACTGCCAACGGCATAAGCATATCGAGCCTGTCTCATCTCCTCAACATCTTGAGTCGTCTTAGGACACATGTCCTTAGACAAAGTGACTCCATGCCTGAGCGACAGTAGGCCCCTCTTGGAGTCCTGCATCGAGTACTTGAACAACATCTTGTCAGTGTACGATGCCTGAGACAGTGCTAGCACTTTGTTCTTATGTTACCGAAAGATCTGTATACCAAGAATAAACTGAGTCTCTCTAAAATCTTTCATTTGGAATTGGTTCACTAGCCAGTTCTTAACTGCAGTCAGTAGTCCTACATCATTCCCAATGAGTAGTATATCGTCTACATACAAGACTAAGAAGACTACTGAAGTGTTGATGATCTTCTTGTAGACACAAGTTTCATCAATGTTTTGGTCAAGGCCATACGACTAAATCGCAGTATCAAACCGTATGTTCCAAGATTGAGACACTTGTTTCAGCCCATAAATGGACCAATTTAACTTGCAAATCTTTTGCTCTTGACCTTGGGCTATGAATCCCTTGGGTTGAACCATGTAAATGGTGTCTTCAAGATTGCCATTCAGAAAGGCCGTCTTGACATCCATTTCCTAGATCTCATAATTATAATAAGTTGCAATGGAGAGGAGGATGTGGTGTCACACCCCGCCCCAGACCACCCTCTTAGCCTAGGAAAGGGCGTAACTGCAGCAATTATCAACCTTGTGGCTGACACTTACTGCCTACTAACTGTTGCGGAATAACTCTGATACTAATATATAACTCATATACAGCGGAATATATTTAGGCCAAAATTTATTAATTCAGAAACATAACATATTTAGAGTTATTAGAACACTAGATTCACAAGTCCCAAAACCCGAAAATCCTAGTCCCTATATGAAACAACAGTAACATGTACAATATTAACAGTAACCACCTAAACAGACGGGTTACAAATCTCTTTATCCTTTAGTGGCAAAGCAGATGCAAAGCTATCTTCAGAGGATTTGACTGCTACCTGTGGGGGGAAAAAAAGAAAACATTTGAAAACGGGGTGAGCTTGTGCCCAGTGAGTGACTTAATAAAAGTCATTGATTCTCATGCAAAATCTCACTAAAGAGTTAAACTGAAATATAAGGTTTTACAGTACTTGTACTGCAGTATAAACATTTTCCAAGCATAAAACATATAAAGCTGTGGGTAAAAACAATCCCAACACCAACTGCTAATCAATAGAGAACTCTTTTGCTCAATCTCTGACTTTAACTACCTACGTGCATGTGGCCATACTAAGTACCATCATACCTTAGGAACTTCTATACAGATACCTTCTCAAACGTCCTTCAGTATCTAGTTGGCTTGGTACCTTCTCAAACGTCCTTCAGTACCAATAGATACCTTCTCAAAGTCCTTCGGTATCTAGTTGGGCGGATACCTTCTCAAATGTCCTTCGGTATCATATTTTAAATAAAACTAGTCATAGATGAATTTCTCTCTTTAAAGCATGTAAAGTATAGCACATATAAAACATGGCTTTAAAAGTACTAACGCATGCTGAGTATATAAATCGCTTTTCAACAATTTCTCACACATTCATGCGTTTAAAACATAACTCATGGTTTGCTTGGAAATCACTTTGTAAAACTAGCTGGCATGAGAATAATCTTCTTTAAAACATGCTTTCTATAACACGTTGTAATCAAACATTTTAAGAAAATGTTTTAGTCAAAACGTTTTAGCCACTCACCTTGATTGCTTAGGAGCTTTTCACTCTAGTAGCTCCCTTTTCTACCTCGGGCTCCATTTTCACCCCTATAATCTAGATTGATCTTGCAGCTTATATTACTCATAGTTCTAGACCTTATTTTTAGATACTTCCTTCTACAAACATATTCTAAAATTTCTCAGAAAGGTTACCCAAAATTTGAGTTCAGAACTCCTCGTGGTTTGGCTGGAATCACAGAATCTTCAAGATTGGCTCAAACTTTCTGACAGCCTGACCCTTCTATCCTCTTCTTAGTTTTCAGCCCGATCCCTTCGAGCTTTTCCTTTAGCAGCCCTGCCCTAAAAACTAGACTTTCAGAGCTTTCAGGTGGCTTTGGAATCACTCCAAACACACAAGTAAATTGGGAGAACTCCCCGTCCCAAGTTGATGTGTCCTCTCTAGACTTCACTGTCCAATGCGTCCTCTTTGAAATTCTATGACTAACGCATGGATTTTGGCTCCAATAGAAGGTTTGCTCAATTCTCTCACTCTTTTTATGGTGTTTCTGAATTGTGATCTAAAAATGAAGTCTTTTGGCTTTATTTATAGTCATCCAAACCTTCCCCAAAGTTGACACCACCTACTTGGCTGCATGTCCAAGTCTCCTTCTCACCCCATGAACGCAATGCTGTGATCAACGCAAGCTAAGTGTCTTCCTCCTGTGTAGCCATCGCATGAGCTTCCAATCTGATGCCACCACCTCAAATTCTTAAGGCTTAAGGCTTTATTCCCAAGAAGACACATGGTTTTGATGATGTTCTCCTGATGATCTCATCCTTTGTATGCATCCAACTCTTGGATGTTCATACATAATCTATACTCAATGCATAACTATCATCAACACATAGCAAGCCAATTCACTACCATTTCAATTCAACTTAGCCATCGTAAAGAGCTAACCATCACCAACGCATAGGGTGACTGTCCATCCTCGACGCATGGCTCACTAGGTAGCATTGCACGGCTTGCTTGGCATGGGCGCATGGTGCTGGCCACCAATGCATAGGCGTGCTGCATAGGCTGGTCACTCGACACAGTTGAGTATGTATACCGCAGTCTCCACTATAAAACCCCAAAGTCCGGTAAGGAAGAGTAACTCATCATTGAACGAACCATGTCTAATAAGGTTCTATTTCTCCTCTCTGGTACACCATTCTGCTGAGGTGTACCCAGTGCTGAGAGTTGGGAAACGATTCCATGTTCTAACAAATAGTCTTGGAATCCTGAGTCCAAAAACTCTCCAACTCGATCCGATCGAAGTGTTTTAATTCGTCAATCCAATGCATTTTCAACTTCAGCCTTAAACTCTTTGAACTTTTCAAAGGATTTAGACTTCCATTGTATAAGATAAACATACCCATACCTAGAGTAATCATCAGTAAAACTGATAAAATACTCATAGCCACCTTGGGCTTGCACATTCATAGGACCATAAAGGTTATAATGTACTAACTTAAGAGCCTTCTTGGCTCTATAACCTTTTCCAGTAAAAGGTCGTTTAGTCATCTTACCTTCAAGGCAAGATTCACACACCGGTGAATAATTTTCTTCTAACTCGCTTAGAAGTCTATTATTCACCAATCTCTCAATCATATTGAGATTGATGTACCCTAAACGTAGATGCCAAAGATGGACAAGTCTTTGTTATGGAGGGAATTAATGGCTAACGGCCTTAGCACATACAAATTAGATTCCAGATTTGCTGTACAAATAGTAACACCATCTTTATGAATAAACGCTTTATCCACATTATAAGAAGCTGTGTATTTACATTGTAACAAACACTTTACAGAAATGAGGTTCCTTTTAAGTTTGGGAAAAATAGTTACATCATTCAAAACTAGAAACCTATTATGTAAAGCTAACTGGAGCCTTCCTACTGCCAGAGCTGAGACGATGGGCCCGGTGTCTACTCGCATCATCATCTCACCAGCCTCTAGCTGTTGCCAGGATCTAATCCCCTGAAAAGAAGAACAAACGTGATTAGTGGCGCCCAAATCAATTATCTAGGCAGAACCACTAAACAAGTTTCAAGTACAAGTAAATCATATTTACCTTTATCTGCTTTGGTGGCCTTCCTTTGTTTCAGCTAGCAAGGACGGTTCCTCTTCCAGTGTCCATCTCGATTGTAGTGGAAACACTTTCCCTTTTCAACTGGTGGTGGATGCCTTCTTGGGGCGACAGGCGGCAGGTTAGCAGGCGCCTTCCCTTTTCCCTTACCATCCTTATTCTTCTTCCCCTTTGCAGAGTTAGAAGTAGAAGGTGCAGACTTTGTTCCTGAGGTCGAATCTCTATGGAACGTCCTAGAGGATGAAGCAACATTTGTCTCACTCTTCTTCCTCTCCTTACTTTTCAGTAAAGATTGGTAGGTCTCCAACTCATTGAGGAGAGTTGTAGGGTTATATGTCACTTTGTTATGAATCGCATTCCTAACAAAGTGCAGGAAGCTCTCCGGCAAAGAATGCAGGATTATGCTAACCTAACTGCCCTCATCGATGGTAGACCCATTCAACTCTGTCACATTAAAGTGGACCATCATGTTAAGCACAGGTTCACGAACATAGGTGCCTTCTTCCATTTTGGAGTTGAATATATACTTAAGAGCCTCGTGCATATGCTGTTCAGACAGTTAACCAAACATAACCCGCAGGGACTCCATGATCTCACGTGCTGAGACCATAGGCTCATGTTTCTTGGCTAAGACTTCAGAAAGACTTGCAAAGATGTAGGCTTGAGCCTTCTCATTTGCCCGTGTTCATCGCTCATATGCCTCTTAAACATTTCGAGCAGAATTTGGAGCTGGAATAGAATGACAGACCTTCGTAAGAGCGAACATGAGATCCTCGATAACTAGGATCGTCGTGATCATATGTTTCCATGTCGAAAAATTGTCGCTAGTTAATTTTTCGGCCCTAAGCAAAGCTAAAGTGGTTGTTGCCATTTTGAATAGTTGTTTCTGAAAATACGAAACAAACTTTGTTAGATTTTTCTAAATCACATTTAACCAATTAGTTTTGCAAAATAGTTTCAAGTACCCTAAGTGAAAGACTTCTATTTTGCAATGATGCCCCAGTCAGGACAAACGTCACCGGTGGGGTGATCAGATGCCCCTTCATTAGGATGAGACATTCTCAACCAATAGGAAGAACCAACTCTTGGAATTGAACCTAATATTCACCATTTAATTGGTCCAGAACTATTAACCTTTAACAATTCAACGTAAGTTTGACCCCTCGCTTTCGATGGCAGAGTCGTGCCCTAATGAGCCCATCGTAGGGAAGAAGCAGATTAGGACAAGAGACTATGTTACCTTATCCTCTTACAAGAGATAAAATATAAAAATGCGCAAAACTACCATCCTGTAGGGGGACACTCCCAAGGTTCCTCGAGGCGATGCGCAGTAACTTTATTCAATCTAACGAGGGAGACCGAGGGATATGCTATCGCACTTCCTGCTCCCACTTACTATGAACACTCTCTCCATCCACCTTGATATTGACCTACCCGAACACAATCCGTTAGGGGGACACGCCAAAGGTGCCTTGAGGCCGAGGGTAGATCTCATTGTGTGGACTATTTAGGAGAAACGTGAAAGGTTTAAGTGAAGCATCTCATGCCCTAAGTACCTCCCACTGAATGTTCTCCCTAGGGGTTCATTAACCTAGACAATCTGGCTACTGATTTTAGTCTAAGTCATCTTTTTAATTCCCGCTCATAAACAACTTTTGTCTATGAAGTATAAAGAAGTTCAAGTAGTCACATTTAATCACTCTAATGGATTGTCCTTAACTTGCATGCATGCATCAAATTTATCTAATTCACCTTTCCAAATAAGTTCCCAGGTAGGGATGTTACGTTTCCATCAACTTAAATACCCCAGCCTAGACAGAACCCGCCTTAGACAAAAGGTCCCTTATAGATAGATTTTCTACACTTTAACCTTTATTAGTCAATTTAATCTTATTAAACCGATTAAAAGATTAAAGCCTTAGGATTGGTAATCGTATTAAAACTGTGATCTTAGGTTTATGTTATCTAAGTTTTCAACATTTTAAAACCACGAATTAAACCTAAGTGAGCATGCATGTCTTTCTTATTTCTTTTAGTTCTAATTTCTCTTTAACTTATAAAAGAAACAACTAAAATACATCACGCACAACTAGGTGTTTATAACACTTATAAAGTAACTTATGTGTCATGTTTCATACAATGTTTGGTCAATACTATATATAACTTTTATATATACGCGTAATAACCAAGCAAACATGCATTCCATTCACCCTTATACTATAACAATTATAATATAAAGATGATGCATGTCAATGCTTCTTATGCATGCATAAATATAACTCTTATATTATATGATGCATGAGCATGCTCTTACATAATTAAATCATGCTCCTCTAAATTATAACATTTACAATAAAGAGATGATGCATGACCAATGCATAACCTAAGGTGGGATTTACTATATGTGCATACCATATGACATATAAAACCATACATCACATGTAATAAACCAAGGATTAAGGGACTGGGATGAGCCTTTACAAAAAATCGAAATGAAATAACCCTATCTATTACATTTTCCATCGAGCAAACCAGTTCAAAGGGGAACCGAGTCTTGAAGTGCCAGAAGGACTCCATCATGTAGTAAACGCCAAAGGTAGAGAATCGCCCAACGCGCACTGGATGATAGGCACAAAAGCTAAACGATTGCTTAGACGACAACGAGGCTGTGAAGCCTTATCGTCTAGGTGATCGCTTAATGCAGCCAAAGGTAAACGATTTACCATGCGTTTCTAAGCGATCGTTTAGTCAATTACTAATCGATGAAGCTTGCTAAGCTAAATGATCGCCTAGTACGCGTACGCGTTAAACAATACGTGAGCATCCCATCGTCTACATGACCCGATACTCAGCAATCACTTACCCCATCGTCTACAAGACCCGATCAACCCTTGATCGTCTCCTTCCTCGAAGAACTGCAACTTTTGCTCTGATCTTCTTCACGAACGACTCAAGACTCAAACTGACTTTGAATTATAGACTCGATAACGATTATTAATGCCCAAACATGCAGGAGCCTTTACAATCAACCGAAAATGTGAAAGAACTAAATCAAATTGAGGCCAACATCCCAGAAAACTCCATTAATTTGAACATCCACAACAATTTAACGATTAAACAGAGTAGATATGCAACCACCAAGAATGTATATGTAATTTGTTGCAACAATGAAATTGGAATATTAGATCCTGACTCTGATACCAATTGAAGGAACTCTTAATGAAGAGCATCCATGAGCGCGTTCAGATCTTTTTGATTTAATCGTGACCAAAATACAACACATACATTCTAACAGATAGTTATGCAAATTTAACACTAATTCACGACATGCTTTGCTAAATAAAATACAAGGGAATGAGTTCTCATACCAATTGAAGACTCTCTTCAATCTCGAACCCAATGTAGCGGAAGAACCTCTATGAACTCTATCGCCCAACAAATCAGTCGGCTACGACAACATGATCATCTACACGAATGGCAGCAACACGGACAAGCATGAACAAGTAAGCAGTAGGAACGACACCACCAGATGGAGCCCTTGGTATTCTCAGAGTGAGAATCCAAAGTGTGGTCTTTGGTGAATTTGGTAGAGGTTGGAGAATAGGCTGATCGTGTAGACGATAAACAAGTGGGAGAGAATGCTATCATTTAACGGAGTGCTTATCGTTTAGACAAAGCTACACGATCGTGTAGGTTTTACTAAGCGATCGTCTAGTAAAAGGTAAACGATCATTTAGAAAATGAGGTACGCTAGGTGATCGTTTAGGAAAGCTAAACGATCATTTAGGGAAGGCGTGCAATTGTTTAGATGTGAGGTGAGCGATCGTTTAGACGATGAGACTCTATCGTATAGACTCTCAAGCTAGGTGGCTGATACGTTTTCACACCGATTGCAAAATGAACAAATTTTCATTTATTCTTCTGTTATAATAACCGACTACGAATTCTCCCACTAACGCATGACCGAAGAGAGGTTTTCGACCAATTATCATATAATAAATGAATATAATCATATTATATTCTTACCCTATAGTTTGATATCACATATCTAAATAGTAATTTCTCCTCTACTTGATATAAATCATACTTATATCTAATTTCCTCCAAAATAATGTATCTCATACATTTAGCCAATTATATCATATATAATTAACCAGTTCAATTATATCATATATAATCGAACTCCTTCTTGTCAATTTGAACATTTCAAACTGACCCAAACACTGATTCTCGACTTTATCCAAGCTACCTAGGGGACCTTATGGACCTATGGCTCGAAGCTCCAACGGTACATAAATAGCTGACTAAACTCTTTAGCCACAAGATCCACCATCCGTTAACTGCCAGGCATTCTACTAAAGACCAACAACGAAACTCTTCTTACCACAGATATATTTCTGTGTCCATCGGATATAACCAATCATGAGTAGGTTGACCCTTCACAGATGTTTGAAGCTTGGTCAATTTACCGTTTTGCCTCTGTAGTTACATCTCACTCCTTAAGTACCACTGATTTCTCTAATGAACAAGACAACATAGTCCAACTATGTGTGAACACCTCTCAGGCCAAAAGAAGGCATGTGGCACCACATCGTTCAAGTCTTGGAATCAGCCCTTAAGGGAGCTATCTATCTACTTGCCCTACCTCGGGAAAGGAGTGAATTCCATCTTGTGTAGCTGAGTTCCCAACTCCCAAATCAGATGAATCCCTAAAATGGTAGGTTTGAATCGGCGGCCTGGCCACTCCACCTATACAAATTAAAGGACTGCCCTCAATAGCAGGAGTTCCTAACTCACTTAAGATTGAGGTCATGTTACCTATGGTCATCCTAGTGAAGGGAAGTCTCTGTCATGAACGGTGTTATATAATGAGACATTAACACTTCGTGGTCAGGTCTTATACAAACTCTTTGTATAGGATGCCCCAGCTCGCATGTGCCCTACACGAATGATCAGGATCAGACCATCTGTGACAAGTCACAACACTTGTGACCATTCCACAAAGCGGGCTGCATCCGTAGCGTTACCAAGATAAGGTTTCCCTCCTATATCCATATACTATAGACCATTTTGGTTATCACTCAAGACACGATCCATTTATATGTCACCACATACATGCTTAAATAACATACAGATAACCAAGGATTTTATGTTTATTGGTTTGTGGTAAAGCAAATAAAACACACAACTAAGCAAAATCAAGATGTGAAGTAAATATCATATACTATACAACATGAGCTTTCGTACGAACTGTTTACAAACTACAAAACACGAGACTTTAGGGCATCAACCCTAACACGATTGTGCAGTAAGTTCGAGGGAACGAGAAAATTAGTTCTTCAAGGGTAAGTTCTCTTGAACCCTAGCACCTTCCCTTTTCAAGCATGTTGTAATTTAGAGTTTTTTTGCATAATTGTTATTGTTTGATTGTAAATGTGTATGTTCTGTCACAATGGGCTTTGGAACGATCTCACTTCCGCTCACGGGTCTTATTGTTAAGAGTTTCTTCAATTGGCAATAGAGCCAAGTTGTTATGATAGTCCAAATTCCATTGGTGGGTTTTATGTAGTCTACAATACATTTAAATGTTAGATGCAGTTGTGGATATGAATCGATGGATGTTTCGAGATTGTTGCCTCTGTTGTTTAAAGCTTCCTTTACATTTCAAGTTCAATTGTAAGAGCCCTTATATTTTTGGGCATAATTCAATACTATCGAGTCTGTATTCAAAGTGTTTGAGTCTGTAAGAGTCGTTCGTGAAGAAGATGTCATTCTCAATGTGGAAGAAGCCAATAGTTGGTTACGTCATGTAGCCTGAGCTAAACGATCGTTTAGATTTAGCTACGAGATCGTGTCTAAAATTTCTACCCGAGTATGTAGTATTTGCTAAACGATCGCACGACTAATGCTGAACAATCGGGTAAAGTGTTTACTCGGTCATGTTGTGTTGGCTACTCGATCGTGTAGACATTAGGTAAATGATCGTTGAGGTTTTAATTATCGTCGCATGGTAGGCGCGTGCACTAAACGATTGAGTCCGCCAACATGCTTTATTGCATAATCCCTGGCTACTTGATCACTTGGTATACGATACTTGACGTTTGCTCTGTAATCGCTTAGACGATTATGCTTCACCACATAGTTTTTGTCTACTCGATCGTTTAGGTTTGCATTACACGATGTGCACTGCATGATTGCATGGCCTTCATGCTTCAACGCATTATCGTAGGCACATGGTCCATACCAAACGATCGTTTATTCTCATTCAGCATCACTAGACGATCACAAGGAGCTACTATATGATCACTAGAATGATGCTTCACCTGGGTGGTTCAAGACCTGATTGCCTCGTTGGTTTTGTAATAGTTAGCTTTATTTTTTTCGATTTTTGTGTTAAATCATCTCAGTCCATTGATTCTTGATGAATGTACATGTGATGTATGTTTATTTTTTATATGTCATAAAGTATGCCATATAGTTTTAAAACCCACCATAGGTTATGCATTTGTCATGCATCATCTCTATATTGTAAGGGTTATGATATAGTAGCTTGCATGACTAAATGAATTTAAAATCATAGTCATGCATTATATAATATAGGAGTTATAATATATGCATGCATTAAAGCATATCCATACATCATCTTTACGTTATAAGTGTTACAATATAAGGGTGCATGAAAGCATGTATGCTTGTTTCATTACATTTTATATAAGAGTTATATATAGTAATGAATGAACATTGCATGAGGCATGACACAAGGTTACTTTATAAAAGTTATAAATACCTAGTCTAGCTTGGCAATGTGAATGATTTTAGTTGTTTCTTTTATAAGAGTTATAATAGAAATTAGAACTAAAATAAATAAGAAATACATGCATGGAAACTTAGGTTTAATAGGTTTTAAAGAGTTTTAATATTTGATGGAGATAGACATAAAATCACGATTCTAATGAGATTAGAAACGTAAGTTTAATCTTTTAATCAGTTTAATAGGATTAAATTGACTAATAAAGATTAAAGATGTAGCAAATCTATCTATAAGGGACCTTTTGTCTAAGGCGGGTTCTGCCTAGGCTGGGGTATTTAAGGTGACGGAAACGGAATACCTCTACCTGGGAACCTACCAAAAAAGGTGAATTAGATAGATTTGATGCATGAATGCAAATTCGATGATAGTCTGTTAAAGTGTTTAATGGGACTTGATTCAATCTTGTCCAATTATCAAAATCAAGAGTTGTTTTTGAGCAATTAAACTTACAATTAGATAAAATCAGTAGCCAAATTGTCTAAGTTAATGAATCCCTAGGTAGAACATTCAGTGGGAGGTACTTGGATATATGATACTTCACTTAAACCTCTACACTTTTCTCCCTAATGTTCACTTCATGAGATCTATTCTCGGCCTCGAGTCACCCTGGGAGTGTCCCCCTAAAGGATGGTGTTTGGGTAGGTCAATACCAAGGTGAACGAAGAGAATGTTCATAGTAAGTGGGAGCAGGACGTGTGACAAAATATCCCTCGGTCTATCACATTAGGTCGGATAACGTTTTGTGCATTGCCTCGAGGCACCCTAGAAGTGTCCCCCTAAAGAATGCCAGTTTTGCACAACTTTTTATCTGATCTCCTGAAAAGGATAAGGTGGCTTTAGTCTCTTGTCCTAATCTGCATTTTCCCTACGATGGACGTATTAGGGCGGGACTCGAGCGCCTAAAATGAGGGCTTATACTTACCTAAATTGTTAAAGTTTAACATATTCTGGACCCAAAAATGGTGACTGTTGGAGACAGTTACAAGAGTTGTTTCTATCTAATGGTTGAGAATGTCTCATTCCAGTGAAGAGGCACCTGATCATCTCACAGTGACTTTTGTCCTGCCTCGCTGCGGCGTCATTGTAAAACAGATGTCTTTCACATAGGGTACAATAAACTATTTTTCTAAAACCTAAAATTGGTGTTAAAAGTTGTAATGCATAGACTTGTTAAGTTTGTTCATGTTTTCAGCAACTTCTAATTATGGCAACCGCGACATTATTTTTATTAGTTACCGAAAAATTAATTGGCGACGATTATGCTAGTTGAAAAAACTCAATACTTACTATTTTAATCATCAATGATCTTCAGTTCGTCCTTACGGAGGAGTGTCCTTCTATTCCAGCTCCTACTGCTGCTTGATACATTTGAGACGCGTATGAGCGATGTACACAGGCGAACGAGAAGGCCCGAGCATACATCTTCGCCAGCATATGCTATGTCTTGGCCAAGAAGCATGAGCCCATGGTCACTGCACATGAGATCATGGATTCCGTGAAAGGAATGTTCAGATAACCGTCCGGGCAGTTCAAGCATGAAGTTCTCAAAAGCATCTTCAACTCTAAAATGAAAGAGGGTACATCTGTTTGAGAATATGTTCTGAACATGATGGTCCAATTTAATGTTGCGGAGATGAACGAGGCCCGCATCGAAGAGGGCAGCTAGGTTAGCATTATTTTGCAAACTTTGCCAGAAAGCTTCTGGCACTTCGTAAGAAACATTGTTCTAAACAAAGTTGATTACACCCTTATAACTCTCTTCAACAAGTTGCAAACGTTCCAATCCTTGCTTTTCAGCAAGGAGAAGAAAATTGTTGAGGCAAATGTTGCTTTATCATCTAAAAAGTTCCACAAAGGTTCGACCTCTAGAACTAACTCTGCACCTTCTCCTTCCAACACAAATAAGTGGAAGAAGAAGAAGGGTAGTAAGGGGAAGGGGAAGGCACCAACTAACCCACAACCTGCCGCTTAGCGGGGTAGGCAACCAGTACCGGTTTAAAAAGGAAAATATTTCCATTCGAACTAGGACGAGCACTAGAAATGGAACTGCACACATTGGCTAAATGAGAGGAAGAAGGCTAAGGCCAACGACAGATAAGGTAAATGTGATTTACTAGTTCTGGAAACTCATTTAGTGGAGCATGATGGTTGTTCCTGGATCAGACTCTAGGGCCACTAATCATGTTTGTTTTTCTTTTCAAGGGGATTAGATCCTTGCGGCGGGCTTGAGGTTGGAGAGATGACGATGTAAGTAGGCACCGGGCACGTTTTCTCAGTTGTTATAGTGGAAAGCCTCCAGTTAACTTTACAAAATAGGTTTATGATTTTACATGATGTATATGTTGTTCCTAAATTAAAAAGGAACTTAATTTCTATAAAGTGGCTGCTTGAACGTAAATACACCCTCAACTTTTCAATGAATAAAGTGTTTATTCTAAAAGATAGTGTTGAGATATGTTAGCATTACTGGAAAACAATTTGCATGTGCTAAGACCGTTAGCAACGAATTTCCTCCACAACATAGAGATGTTTAAATCTGTGGTAACTCAAAATAAATGACTTAATCTTTCCCCTAAATAAAATGTCCAACTTTGGCACCTTCGATTACAGCATATTAATCTCAATAGGATTGAGAGATTGGTGAAGAATGGACTTCTAAACAACTTAGAGGAAAATTCTTTACCTATGTGCGAGCCATGCCTTGAAGGCAAGATGACTAAAAGACCTTTTACTAGAAAAGGCTATCGAGCTAAAGAGCCTTTAGAGTTAACACATTCAGACCTTTGTGGTCCAATGAATGTGCGACCTAGGGGAGGTTACGAGTATTTCATCACTTTTACTGATGATTAATCGAGGTATGAGCATGCTTATTTGATGCAACATAACTCGGAATCTTTTGAAAAGTTCAAGGAGTTTAAGGTTGAGGTTGAAAATGCATTAGATAAACGAACTAAGATACTTTGATCAGATCGGGGTGGAGAGTTTTTGGATTCTGAGTTTCAGAACTATTTGATAGAACATGAAATTGTTTCCCAACTCCCAGCACCTGGTACACTTTAGTAGAATGGTGTATCGGAGAGGAGAAATATAACCCTGTTGGACATGGTTCGGTCGATGATGAGTTATGCTTCCTTACTGGGCTCATTTTCGGGTTTTGCAATAGAGATAACAACTAATATCCTCAACTATGTTCCTTCCAAGAGTTGTGGAAAGGGTGTAAAGCTAGTTTGCGTCACTTTCGTATCTTTGGTTGCCTGACACATGTGCTCGAGGCTAATCCTAAGAAATTGGAACCACGTTCAAGGCTATGCCTATTTGTAGGCTACCCTAAAGGGACAGGAGGGGGTTACTTTTACGATTCTAAGGAAAACAAGGTGTTTGTGTCAACAAATGCTACCTTCATTGGGGAGGATCATATCAGGGAGTACAGTCCAAGAAGTAAAATAATATTCAATGAACTTTTCAAAGACACTATTGAAACTTCAACAAGAGTTGTTGAAGAGCCTGCTACATCAACAAGAGTTGTTGAGGGAAGGTCATTTAGTAGGTCAAATCCACCTCATGAGTTGAGGGAACCTCGACATAGTGGGAGGGTTGCAAACCCACTGTGTGCTATATGGGTTTAACTGAAATCCTGGCTATTGTCGATAGCGATGTTGAGGATCTGTTTACTTATAAGAAAGCAATGAAGGATGTTGAAAAAGATGAATAGGTCAAAGCCATGAATCTCGAGATGGAGTCTATGCAGTTTAACTCAGTATAGGATCTTGTAGATCAACCTGATGGGATTACACCTATAGGTTGTAAATAGATCTACAAGAGGAATCGGGGTGTTGATGGGAAGGTGCAAACCTTCAAGGCTAGACTTGTGGCAAAGGGTTATACCCAGGTGGCATCTACATTCTTACCTATTGCCATGCTTAAGTTTATCTGCATCCTCTTATCCATTGCCTCATATTATGACTATGAGATATGACAAATGGATGTTAAGACTGCCTTTCTGAATGGTAATATTGAGGAGATCATTTACATGGTGCAACCTGAGGGATTCATAGCCTAATGTCAGGAGCAAAAGGTTTACAAACTGAATCGGTCAATTTATGGACTGAAACAGACATCTCAATCTTGGAACATAAGGTTTGATACTGCGATCAAATCTTATGGCTTTGACCAAAACGTTGATGAGCCTTGTGTCTACAAGAAAATCATCAACAGTTCAGAGTTTTCCTAGTGTTATATGTAGACGATTTCCTATCATTGGGAATAATGTTGGTTTATCGACTTCTATTAAGAACTGGCTATCAACCCAATTCCCGATGAAAGATTTGGGAGTGGCTCAATTTGTTCTTGGGATTCAGATCTTTCGAGATCGAAAGAACAAAGTGCTAGCACTGCCACAAGCATCGTACATTAACAAGATGTTGATAAAGTACTCGATGCAGAACTTCAGAAGGGCCTTTTGCCTTTTCATCATGGAGTTACATTTTCTAAGGAGCAATGTCCTAAGACACCTCAAGAGGTTGAGGAAATGAGACAGGTTCTCTATGCATATGTCGTTGGTAGTTTGATGTACGCGATGTTATGTACTAGACATGACATCTGCTGCGCTGTTGGGATAGTCAGTAGATTTCAATTTAATCAAGGACATGGTCACTGGACTGCCATCAAGTACATCCTCAAGTATCATCGGAGAATGAGGGACTACATGCTTGTGTATGGATCTAAGGATTTGATCCTAACTGGATACACAGATTCTGATTTCCAGACTAATAAGGATTCTCGGAAATTCACTTCAGTATCAATGCTCACTCTAAATGGAGGCATTGTAGTATGGTGAAGCACTAAGTAGGGGTACATCGCTGACTCCACTGTGGAGGTCGAGTATGTAGCGACCTGTGAAGCTGCTCAAGAGGTCGTTTGGCTCAGGAAGTTCCTGACTCAACTATAAGTTGTTTCAGACATGTCTAGGCCCATCACCCTTTATTGTGATAATAGTGGTGCTATGGTAGCCAAGGAGTCCCAAGCGCGACAATCATATCGAGCGAAAATACAATCTTATCAGAGAGATTGTGCATCGAGGAGACATGATTGTCATGAAGATAGCTTCAGAGAACAATGTTGCTGATCTGTTTACGAAGGCTCTCACGACCATAGTGTTTGAGGGTCACCTTTAGAGCATGGGTCTACGGGACCGTCCGCGGCTAGACTAGGGAAAGTGGGAGTATTGTTGTACTGGGCCTTTGTGCCCAAGTTCATTGATTTGTATTTGTAATTTTCTTCTACACCCTATTAGCTTTAGGAAAAGTGGGAGATTATTGGGGTTGATGCCCTAAATCTCGTAGGGTCCAATAGTTTGTAAACATGTACATGAATGAACAAACGTTATGTGATATAATAATATGAGTTATTTTCTTCACTACAGTCTTTGATATATGAGATATTTTATTGCATTAACCACAAACCAATAAACTAAAATCCCTGGTTATCGTTGTAACTTAAACATCTATGTGATGACATACAAGTGGATCATGCTTTAAGTTATAACCTAAATGGTCTGTAGTAGATGGATAAAAGAGGGAAACCTTATCCTATTGACACTACGAGTGTGGCTCGCTTTATAGATGTTACAAGTGTTGTAAATTAATACAAATGTTCTGATCCTGGCCATTCATGTATTAAACATACGAGTGAGGATTCTCTATACAAAAGAGTTTGTATAACACTGGACCACTAAATGTTTAGTCACATTATATAATGTCGTTCATGACAGAGACTTTCATTTCGCTAGGATAACCATAGGTAACATGACCTTAATCCTGAGTGAATTAGGAACTTTTGCCTATGAGGGCGTTTTTTTGATTTGTATGGGTGCGAGTGGCCAGATCGCCGACTCAAACATACTATTTTGGGGATTCATCTGATTGGGGAGTTGGAAAATCAGCTACACAAGATGGAATTCACTTCTTCCCCGATTTAGAGGTAAGTAAATAAATTGCTCCCTTAAGGGTTAATTCTGGGATTTGAACAATGTGGCGCCACACCTTCTCTTGGCCTGAGAAGGATTTAATCATAGTAGGATTATGATATATTGTTCATTAGAGGAATTAGGGGTACTTAAGGAGTTAGATGTAATTAAATGGGCAAAATAGTAAATTGGTTCAGCTTTACTTACGAGCGATTTATGAAGGGTCATCGTACTATTGATTGGTTATATCAATAGACAAAGAAATGTATCTGTAGCGCGAAAAATGCAGCTGTTGATCTTTAGTGGAATGTCTAGCAGTTAACAGATGGTCGATATCGTGATTAAAGAGTTTAGTCAGTTATTCACGTACCATTGGAGCTTCAAACTATAGGTCCATAAGGTTCCCTTGGTAGCTCAATGGATTCATGTTGAGAATCAGTTTTTGGGTTAGTTGAAAGTGTTCAAATTAATAAGTGGAAATTTGATTGTATATGATATAATTAAATTGTATCAATTTTATGAGAATCAGTATTAGATATATTAATTAGAGGAATAATTATTAAATGCCATAAGGGAGAAAAAGAACTACAGTTTATATATTGCATGAGATGTGATATTAAAACTACAAGTTATTAATATATTAATTATATTTGTAATTAAATCAATTATAGGATAATTGTTTACGGTTTTTTCTCCCATAACCAACTTAGTGGGAAGTTGTGATCAGTTATGGTAACTAATGGATAAAATGAAAATTGCTTTCATTTTTTAATCAAGGTGATCATTAAGCAATTGATAATCGTGCGATCAAAAGATATAGCTTTACGATAGCTTGAGGGCATACACGATCATGTAGGAGTTTTCTATACAATAGTTACTTATCTTCTAAACAATCGAGTACATTGTCTATACGATAGACTAAAACTATCTCCCACTTACTCGATCGTCTACACGTTCTGTCAAATTCTTCCTACCCTCTACCAAATCCTACATAGCACACAACTCCTAAATTCTCATACCGAGAATACCAAGGTAGACTTCTTGTGGTATCTTGTTACTGTTCGAGGGACGAGTGTAGATTTGTTCTTGTTCGACGAGATTGCTGAGGAGATTATTGTTCGAGTGTAGATTCGCAAGTGTTGGTGAATGATCGTGCAGTACGTTCGAGGGAACGAGAAGAATAGTTTTTCAAGAGTAAGTTCTCTTGAACCTTAGTCCTTCCCTTTTGAAGCATGTTGTAATTTTATGTTTTTTGAATAACTATTACCGTTTGATTGTAAATGTGTTTGTTTTGTCACAATGGAATTTAGAACGATCTTGCTTCCACTCACAGGTCTCTTTGTTAAGATTTCCTTCAATTTGTTTGCGATCGAGTCTGTATTTTGAAGTATTGAGTTATTCGAGGATGTTCCAATCGTTTTATGGAAAAGACAGGACCAAAACTGAAGGAGATTTGAAAATAATTGAAACTGTATAATGCATTTTGTACAGTAGCGTTGCAATATTGTGCCCTAGCATTGCAACTCTGCAATTAGACGAACTGATTGTTCTATCCGTAGCATTGCAACACTGCGAGACGTAAAGAACTATTTGGTTCATGCTCGATTCGATTTGTGGCTCTCTTTCGGTTGGGTCGGCTCGAGTTGTTCAGGTCCGATTTGGAGGTTGAATAGTACAATTTGAGCAGTTCAAGGCCCAATTCGCTTATTTTGAACCGGTTGACTATTTATTTTGTAATGGATAGGTACTTTGATTAATTAAACTAATATAAGTGTTATATTAATTTAATTAGTTGTTTAAGTGTCCAATCCCGGTCCAATAATTATTTTATCAATTATGCATTTGATATATGATTTTAACTTTTATATATATATATATATATATGTCATAATGTATGTCATATAGTTTAAAATCCCACCATAGGTTATGCATTTAATTTTATGCATCATTTATATTATAAATGTTATTATATATATAGTTGCATGATTTTTTTTTATAGCATGCTCATGCATCATATAATATAAGTGTTATACTATATGTTTGCATACATTAATAACATTGTCATGCATCATTTATATTATAATTGTTATAATATATAATTTTGTGTGTGTATGGATGAATGTTATTAATTATTTCATTACCTTATTATATAAATGTTATATATAGTTAGTACTGAAATGGAATTGCATGAAGCATGATATTACCTTTGGTAATTTATGATTGTTATAATTTACTGAGTATGTCAATGAATGCACTTGTATAATTTGAATTTATTTAATTTTTTTGATAAATGTTACAATTAAAGAAATTAGAAATTAAAATCAACAATTCAAAATTTCATACAAACCTTAGGTTAAAATCATTTTTTAAAATAGTTTTAAAATGTGATTAATATAGACCTAAGATCAATTTTCTAATAAGATTACAAATTAAGTTTAATCTTTTAATCAGTTTAATAAGATTAAATTGATTCTTAAATAAAAGATTAAATTTTTAACAAATGTATCTATAAGGGACCATTTGTCTAAGGTTAGTTTTGTCTAGGCTGAGGTATTTAAGTTGATAGAAATGTAACACCCCTAAATGGGAACTTACCTAGAAAGTTGACAGAGAGAGTGTTTGTGAAACCCGGGTTTCCATTTATCCACCAACTATCTGAAATGTTGGCAAACAGGGCTTCATCATCCAAAAAGATGGACGGCACTCCAGACCAAACAATACCTTAGGTCCTCGTTTAGGAAGGCATTTGGAACATCTAATTGGAACAGAGGCCAATCTCGATTCACTGCAATAGAGAGCAGGAGGCATTAGAAAGAAGACTAGACCATACTAAAGTCAAGAGGCATTTGGGAAGCGACTAGTCGCTTCTGATCAAGCTTCTATCAGGCCGACCACTACATAAATAAAGAGATCCATATACCAGTCACGAGCGATAGTGAAGCCGTCAGAGGCAGAAGCCTTTCACTCCTAGTGACAAGTCATCCTCGTATTTTGCCACATACGTGGGGAAATCTCGCCATGCAGTACGAATTGCATGGCGCAATTCTGACTACTATAACTACGCTGCCTAAGTCAAAGTTAAATCCTATGTTGAAGAGAGGGAAATTTCTAAGTGTTGAATAGATTTTCCTTGAGTAGTTTTGAGTTGAGCTTTAATTGATGAAAAATTGGCTAAGTGTTGGACTAGGCATTACTATGCGTTGGCCATAAGACCTTGGAGAGATTACTTGGGCAAAGGGAGAAGAAAAAGTGTGAATCTGGAAGTTTGACTTTTGGGGAAAAACTTGGAAAATTGGCTAAGTATAAACCTATATGATGGATGCGTTGGATGCGTTGGATGCATTGGATGCATTGGATGATGGATGTGTTGGATGCGTTGGATGCATTGGATGTGTTGGATGATGGATGCGATGGATGCGATGGATGCATTGGAACGGTGGTACGCGTCCAGACGGCTGAAGGAAGAAAGTTGAAAGTGATGCGTTAGAAGGTTGGGATGGCACGAGGGTCTGCGGTGCAAAGGGCATGCGAATGCAAGGGTGTGTGAGAATGTGGGGCAAGCCATGCGCTAGAGGATGCTATGTGATCGTCCTATGCGTTTCCAAGCGCCCATGCATTGACGCCAGCGGCCGTGCGTTGACGCCAGCGGCCGTGCGTTGACGCCAGCGGCCGTGCCAAGCTTATGCGTCGATACGGCTGAGCGAGGCCATACGTTGGTGTCGTGCGACCTTGCAATGCATTGGAGGTTGAGGATGGCTTGAACGATGGATACATTGGACATAGGCCATGCGATGAACTAGGTTGGATGCATGGTGGTTGGCTCTTGCGATGGTTAAGGCTTGCGATGACTGAGTAAGATGGATGCATTGGATACATTGGATGCTTGAATGCGTTGGATGCATTGGATGATGGATGCGTTGGATGCGATGGACATGATGGATGCAACAGGGTAATACTATTCGTTGATGTACTATGTGTTGATGCACTATGCATTGATGATATACTATGCGTTGAAAGGAGTGTTGGTCGTTGTCCTAGTTGAATGCATATGAAGTGGATGAAAGCATATGAAGGATGGACGCATTAAAGGACGTCATCTGGACATGTGGCTTGTTAGGAGGAATTCTTAAGCCTTAAGTAAAAGAGGTGGACGCATAAGAAGACATGCAAAGTTGAGGGCTATGCATTGGTGAAAGGAGAAGAAGACACCTTGGCTTGCATTGATGTAAGAATGCATTGATGGTGTGAAGAAAAGACACTTGGACATGCAACCAAGTAGGAGGTGTCGGCCGTGGAGCAATCTTGGATGCCTATAAATAGGGCCAAGGACTTCAGATGAGAACTCAAATTCTCTTCAAAGGACCTAAAGGAGAGTGTGTGAGGACTAATTAGGAGAAGACTAAGTGTCGATGGAAGAACACATGCATTGGTAGCAAGAAGTTCCAAAAGGGGAGATGCCATCGGGCAGAAAAGATAGGAAGTAGCATCAACTTGGAATGAGGATTTCTCCTAGAATACTCGTGCGTTTGGAGTGATTCCAAAGCCATATGAAAGCTAGGAGAGTCTAGTTGTTAGGGTAGGGCTTCCGGAGAAGAATCTTCAAGGGATCGGGCTGGAAATTGAGAAAAATACAGAAGGTTCAGGCTGTCGGATAAGCCTGGGCCAGTCTTGAAGATTTTGAGATTCCGGCCAAACTACGAAGATTTCTAAGATAATATTTTATGGTAAGATTTCTGAGATAGTTTAAAACATGTATGTAGAAGAATGTATCTTAAAATAAGGTCTAGAACTATGAGTAATCTAAGCTGATATTTGAATATGGAATTTAGGATTCAAAAGGGAAACCAAGGAAACATAAGGAACTTCGGAAAAGAAAGTTCCTAACCAACCAAGGTGAGTGGTTATTGTGTTGTTGATATAATTTCTATATATAGGTAAATATGTATAGGGGATAATGTTAAATTGGCATGATCAGGGATATATATTTATCTTGTTACTATGCTTGTTAAGATATTGCTTGCATGTTCGTGTTGGAAATTGGAATTGTACCTGGGATATATAGTTAGAATGCTTGAAAAGGTACTTGGTGGAAAAATATAGTCATCTTCTGTCGGTGGGATATGATAGTCGATGACGACCGGCGGGGAATATAGTCAAGTTACCTAAGCATAGCTAGAAAATAGTCGATGTGCACATTGGCGGGATAATAGGGTACAGGGAAAGTTTCCACGGGAAATTGTTGTTGTCTTAGTATACGTGTTAAAGTACTGGGGATATTTTTTATTATGTGATAACTAGCGGTTATGCTGGGGTTGATTGTTTTAAACAGTGGTCGAGCTAGAAATTGTCCAGCGGTTTGGCTGAAAAATAATATTGAACGTGTGGTAATGTTCTTGTTGACTATGCATTGCTTTCCAAAAGTATATTTCTGTAATCAAAGTTATTTGTTTATCTAAAGGCACCACTCACTGGGCTTTATAGCTCATGTTTTTCATGTTTTATGTCCCCCCTCCCCAGGTAGTGAAAGATGAGAAGTTCCAAGGTGCTGCTAAGGTCAAAATCTGCCACGTGCCACAGTTACACTTCCAGAGGATTTTACAGTTGTTGTTGTAAACTTGTAATTAAGTCTTGGAGTTGTATAAATGTTACATTTTTGTAATAAAATGGGCCTACTTAATCAGTTGATTGTTCAATTTGTACATTGGTATCAGAGTTATTTCTGCAAGAGTTTTAGGTAGTAAGTGTCAACGAAAAGGTTGATAACTGCTACAGTCACGCCCTTTCCCAGGCTCAGAGGGTAGTCTGGGGGGGGGGGGGGGGGGGTGACAGTCTTTATAGTAAGTGGAAGCAGGACGTATGCCAATATATCCTATGGTCTCTCTCATTAGTTGGTAGTAAAGTTTCCTGCTCGGCATCGAGGCACCTTTGTTTGTGTCCCCCTATGAGTGGCATTTGTATGATTCTTTACCTCAACTCCAGAAATGGATGGGATTACTTTAGTTTTTGTCCCAACCATTTTTCCCTACGGTTGGCTCATTGGAGCAGAACTCTAGAATCTAAAATGAGAGGTTACACTTACAAGAAATGTTATGTGAGTTTAATAATTTTTGTATCAAACAATGGTGACTACTAGTTACAGTAACAAGTAGTTGTTCTGTCTATTGGTTGAGGTAGTCTTATGTCAGTGAAGGGGCACCTGATCACCCTACGGTGGCTTTCGTCCTGACTCAGCAAAACATCATGGCAAAATAGATGTCAGTTAGGGTGCATTAGATTATTTTGCTAAATTTGATTGATTTTTCAAAATGGGTTAATGCATAGATTACGAATATAAATAATTTATATGGTTTCAGTAATTTATTAACTATGACTTCCCCGACATTTAATTAACTCACTTCCAACAAAAAAATGGGCGAAAATTATACAATACAATCAATACAATACTAATCATCAGTAACTTCTGTTTGTCCTTATGAAGGATTGTCCTCCTATTCCTGCTCAAAATGCCACTTGAAATGTTCAAGAGGCATATGAGCACTGGAAACGGGCAAACGAGAAGGCCCGAGCATATATCTTGGCAAGCAATGCAAAAGTATTGGGCAAGAAGCATGAGCCCATGATCACTGCCAGTGAGATCATAGAGTTCCAATGGGGGATGTTTGGATAAGTGTCCGCATAACTCAGACACGACGCTCTTAAACACATCTTCAATGACCGTATGCAAGAAGGGACATCTATTAGAGAACACGTTCTAAACATGATAATTCACTTCAACGTGGCAGAGATGAATGGGTCTATCATTGATGACGCTAGTCAGGTTAGCTTCATTTTGGAATCTTTACTTGAAAGTTTCCTGCAGTTTCGTAGCAATGGTGTCATGAATAGGATCAACTACAACTTGACCACCTTACTCGATGAGCTTCAGGCTTTTCAGTCATTGATGAAAAGCAGAGAACAAAAGGGAGAGACAAATATTACCTCGTCCTCAAAGAAGTTCTTCAGAGGATCATCCTTTGGAACTAAGTCTGTGTCTTCTTCTTCTTGCACCAAAAAGTGGAAGAAGAATAAAGGTGGAAAAGGGGAAGCTAACCCACCAGTTGCTTCCCAGAAAGGCAAGAAGGAGAAGGTTACAAAGGAAATCTATTTCTATTGCAACCATGAGGGACATTGGAAGAGGAACTGTCCCAAATACTTGGCAGAAAAGAAGAAGGCTAAGCAAGGTAAATATGATTTACTTGTATTAGGGACTTGTTTATTGGAGAATGATGATTCAACTTGGATAATTGATTCAGGCACCACTAACCATGTTTATTTCAGGGAATTAGTTCCTGACGACAACTAGAAGCTAAATAAATGACAATACATGTTGGAACTGGGCACGTCACTCAACTATGGCAGTGGGAGGGCTCATATTCTACTTATAGAAATCTTCTATTTTATTAGATAATGTATATGTGGTTTCAAGTTTTAAAAGGAACCTAATTTCTTTAAAATGTCTTCTTGAACAACATTACTCTCTTAACTTTCATGTGAATAAAGTGTTTATTTACAAAAATGGAGTATTAATTTGTTGTGGGAGTATTAATTTTTTGTACTGATCTTGAAGATGATTTGTATGGCTAAGACGGTTAGCAATTAAAGCCCTCTTTAATATTGAAATATTTAAAACCAATTTAACTCATAATAAGAGACTTAAAATTTCTCCTAAAGAAAATGTCTGTCTTTGGCACCTAAGATTAAGAAATGTCAATCTCAATAAGATTGAGAGATTGGTTAAGAATGGACTTCTAAGCGAGTTAGAAGAAAATTCTTTACCAGTGTGCGAGTCATGCCTGTAAGGCAAAATGACTAAAAGATCTTTTACTGGAAAAGGTCATAGGGCCAAAGAACCCTTAAAGTTTGAACATTCAAACCTCTATCTCCGATGAATGTTAAAGTAAGAGAGGGTTTGAATATTTCATCACTTTTACTTATGATTATTCTAGATATGGGTATATTTATTTAATGTAACAGAAGTCTGAAGCCTTTGAAAAGTTCAAAGAGTTTAAGGCTAATCAAGGTGGAGAATTTTTTTTTTGATGTTAAATAGAACGATTAAAACATTTCGATCTTATTAAGGTGGAAATTTTTTTGATGTTACATTCCAGAACTACTTGATAGAACATGGAAATGTATCCCAACTATCAGCGCCTGGTACACCTTAGCAGAATGGTGTATCAGAAAGGAGAAATCGAACCCTGTTCAACATGGTTCGGTCTATGATGAGTCTACAATTTTGATATATATATATATATATGTATATATTAGAAATTTATAATGTATATACAAAAGTCGAGATGGGGTGGGGACATGGGGCGAGGTCAGGGTTGGGGTTAGGGAATATATTTCGCATCCCAGGCCCCAAATTTCAAACGAGAAAATAAAATTTCTCACTCCCTCCTCCATTCCCCATATATTTGGGGATTTCCCGTCCCGTTCGAAACAGGTCCCCACGAGGTCCCGACCCCATGGATTTTTTGGATAACTTTATGACTCACCAACAAAGTGTATCAAATGAGGTAGTGGAGATTTCTCAAGAGAATGTGGAGGAGGAAGACATGTATAAATAGAAGTGATATTGGGGAGCGACTGGTCGAGGGAGTTGGGTGCACTTAAGTGCACCTAAGCTCATTAAATTTAAATGATGATTTCATTAAAAAGAAAATGGAGAGAATAAAATCAGTATTAAGTAAAGCAGGTAGGGTCAAGTAATATTAAATTGGTGGTTGAACATTTTATTAAATATTCTTCAATGAGTATTGCATTAAATAAAATATAATATATCAAAAGAAATTGCCAAAGAAAAAACATAGAGGTCTCGGGGATATGATTTTGCTCTTTCATTTAAAGAAATTCAATTCCAATAAACAAAATCAACATATGAAAAATAGAAAAATCAAAATGAAAACAGATGTCAATTTCAAAACTTAAATAAAAAATCAAAACAAAAATAAGAAATTCCAACTCCAATAAATACATTCAACATCAGTTTCTATGTATGGATAAGAAAACATAAAGAAAAAAAAGATCAATTAATTGAAAACAATTTAAATCGAAACAACAACAGATAACCAATGAACTGAAACAAAAACAAGATAATTTATATGGGTTTTTTCTTAAGTAATATAGATCAATGCACAAAATAGAAACAAGAACATAGAATGAATTAACTGGAGCGGGCAGAGGAGATCTATAAAAAAGGAAGGAAAACAACGGGTTGAACCAAACCAATGAAGGTTCTGAGGACATAGTGAAAAGGAAAAAAATAACATAAAAGTAATAAAGAACATTAATAAGGAAATCGAAAGCCTTAAATTCTATAAAAAAAAAGCCTACATATCTAACATATTCTCAAAAAATCGAAACCAAAAAATTTAATGAAAAACCTACAGATCTAACATACTCAAGAAATCAAGACCCAAAAATCCATTGAAAAGACACATAGATCTAATATATACTCAGAAAATTAAAACCCAAAAAATCCAATGAAAAACCTATAGATCTAATATTCATTTGAAAAAAAATCATACAGATCTAACATATAGATGAATCTGGGGGCCAAACGGTGCACATGCAGATGAACCCGCCTCAGAAAAACATGGGCAAATCGAACATGCAAGAAACAATCAAACATGGGAAAAAGATAGATCCAAAGCCCATGACAGAAACTAAAAAAAATGCAGATCTGAAAAAAAAAATAAAAAAATGAAAAAGGAAGAAGAAAAATAATTGGATCTACAACAAATAAACACATATGTAGTAGATCCTAGGAAAAAAATCATGCAAACAACCCTAAAAAATATATAGAGAAGAGAAAACGGTGATTTAATAAGAAAAGACCCATATGATCGAGCAAGAAAAGAAAATCTGAGGAAGAGAAATAGAGGAGACATAGAAGATCAACCAGAAAGATGAATAATTTAGAAAAGGAATTACACCCAAATGGGAGTAATTTGAAGAGACGGGTGGGTGAGGTAGAGAAACGATAGAGGAGACTTAAGAGGAGAGTTATTAAGGGTGTTGAGAAAATTCACCGATTTTGAAGGGTGTTGAGAGGGAGTAAAACGGTGAGTTATTAAACTCACCCTTTTTGTTTAATCACTAGGCCAAACACTTGGTGGGATTTTTTTGCACACTGAACCCTATTCTTCCAAAGTTATCAAACAACCATTGATTAAGATATTAATAGGTGTACTTGCGAAAATGGTAAAACACAAAATGAAAATTAAGCTCATAGCTCAACAATTTAAAGTTTGCAATAATGGAAAAATTGACAAGTCCAGCTCAATTGAAAATCTTGGATGCCCAAAATGCCCCTCAACGTAAAAAATATGTGATTTATCTAATTATCATCTGACTGTCATCTGATTATCATATGATTACTATCTTATTGTCAATGCTACCGATTGTTACCTGATTGTTGTCATATTCCTATCTGATTGCTATTGGATATTGAATGTTATATTTTTTCTATCTTATACTTATTACTAATAATACTGATTTGCTATCTGTATCTTATTTCTATCTTATACTTATTGCTAATAATACTTACTCCTATCTGATTGTTGCTATCTGATTGTTAATTGATATTGATCGTTATCTGATCTTCAATGGTACCAATCACTATTCGATTGTTATCTGACTACTATTTGATATTGGATGTCGATGAAACTGATTGTTATCTAAATGTTGTTTCATTACTATCTAATACTAATTGCAATGATACTGATTATTATCTGATTATTCTTTGATTTGTATATGATATTTGTTGTTAATGATACTGATTGCTATTTGATTGTTGTCTGATTATTATTTGATGATGGTCATTAACATTGATTTCTATTTTATTGCTACCTTATATTAATTGTTAATGATATTGATTTACTATCTATTGTTATTTAATTGCTATTTTTATTAATTTTTTTCTGATTACCAATGATACCACCAATTGCTATCAGATTATTATTTGATATTAAATTTAGTTATAACACACACTGATATGTAAGTCTATCAATTTATTGATATATAAAATTTAAATATATCATAGCACTAACATTCTACTAAAAAACCAAAATAGAATCAACATAAAACTTCAATTTATGCATGTTAACCACTTTTAAAAATGCGGGGCGTAACAAATTGCCATACTATTGTTATTGATACAAAGTAGTTTAATTTTATCTGACTACTATCAAATTTCTATTTAATAATAAGTTGCTAGTGATTTGATACTAAGTAGTTCAATGTCGTCATGACAACATTGTCAAACGCTACCACCACATCCTTCTTAACATCAAATTTTTTTTATCTGATTGCTATTTGATACTAATTGTTAATGATATTAATTGTTGTTTGGTTGCTATTTGATATTGATTGCTACATTATTGCCAATATTATTGCCAATAATACCAATTGCTTTTGATTGTTATCTGATTCGTACTTGATATTTATTCTTAATGATATTGATTGCTATTTGATAATAATTACTATTTGATACTGATTGTTATTTGATAACCATCTTATTGTTATCTTATACTAATTGCTAATGATACTAATTTGTTATCTGATTACTGTCTAATTATTATTTGATATTGATTGCTATCTGACTGCTAATTGATATCAATTGCTATGTGATTATTGTTTAATTGCTATCCATGTTAAATTGTTAATGATATGGAGGGCTATTTGGTTTTTTATTTATTACTATTTGTCTGTGGTTCTTAAAGATACTGATTGGTATTTGATAATGATCGATATTCGATATTGATTGTTATCTAATTACTATTTTATACATATTGTTAATAATTCTTATTTTCAAGTTGATTATTGTCGGATTTTTATTTAATATTAATTATTATCTTGTCAATGATACCGATTGCTATCTAAACTAAAATGACATATATTTTAATTTAAAAGTTATTGGACCCTTCTAAATTAATCTCTCTATCAAATACAAGTTAAAAAGGTAAGAGTTATGTTTAAGACAATGGTGCTAAAGAAAGAAACTTGATCCATTAAAAATCTGATCTAAACCAGTTGCATTGTAGTTTGATTGAAAGATATAAATTACAATTACTAAATACTAATGAACTGGGATGTTTAAGAAAAATTGTTGTATGAATAGTATCACAAAATAATAAGAAAATACACCATCTTGTATAGAGGAAAGAATCTGAGCTCAACGATTTTACATTGTCTCCTTAAGACAAATTTACTTACTCTAATTCTTGAATTTCGTGGAATTGTCTCACAGTATAGGACATATTACCTATATATCTTATGCAAGCAACACTTTGTCCACAAGATCCAATGAATTGTACTTCATGAAAACAAACCGAACTCCAATGATGATATAAAAAGGGAGAAAGTTTCAGTGGAAGAAACTTGCTTATGAAAGAGTTAAAAGCCATGTTGAAGAAAAGATATATTTATAAACTAATTCGTGGCCATTCAAATAGTTGTATCTTTTTTTTAATTGGTTGTTTATGAAAAGACATATATGTTCATGAAACAATGCAAGTCATGGAAATGAAAGAACGCAACCCTACACGAATAGTCACATACCATTTATTCCAACAATACTTCTTAAATTGTATGTTGAAAATTTAAGATAAAAGATAAAAGAAAGCGTTCGGTATTTCCCAATGAACAATCTTCATCACGATAAATAGTAAAAATTGTGAACTTTCCCTAGTAAACATTAATCAAGTTTACTTGGTTAATCAGTAGACTTGATGCCTTGAATTGTCGACTATTTTAGAGTAAATTAAGACAATAGAAGTCACATAGTTTGTCATTATAACAAATTTTGTTTTCATGACTGTGTTCATTTTGGCCTTGAACACCAACTAGTCTCATGAGTGTTTTAGAGAATTTTCCTTGAAATTCTCATAGAAACTACCCTTCCAACTCACATAGTTGATTCCTTTAAATATCATCGTATCTGCTCATTTCATAATAATTATTCAACAACCTATACAAATCATTAAAAGCATAATACTTACTACCTTAAGAAACTAAACTTGCATTGTATTATCATCCTAGATTGGTAAGAAATAAAAATTTCAACATAGTACTCATTAAGTTTTCCAGAGGTTGGTTTGCCCTTTGAATAACATCGTATATGCTCTTTAAACACGGTTCTTATTGTTTAGCAATGTGAAACCTTTAATTTCATCTAAGTGAATTAGGTTAAAATTTAGTTAATAAGGAAGCTTGTAGAGGAATAAAAGAAGAGAAAACTACCTTAAGTATTGGAAATTGGGCCTTAAAGATTAAAACTTAAGTTGTGGTTAAGTGAAGGTTTAAGTGAAAAACACTTGACTAAGTGTTGAACACATGAAGGCACCATACGTTGGTAAGAGTCGCACGACCAACGCTAGGCACCAAGCATTAGGATGTTACGCTTGGCAAGGAAAGTTGTGAGCATTGGGTAGCCATATGATGACATGAGGACACTGGCCAAGTGTTGGCATGAGTGGGCTGCTCATGCGATGAACTAGAGGCACTAGTTGAAGGGCATACAGCCAGGCAAGGTGTTGGCGAACGCGCGAGAGTAGGCCAGGCATAACACAGGGGTGAACGTATGGTTGCAGGTGAAAGGTTGCACAAGGTTGAGTGCAAGGCACTAAGCACAAGTTGCTGAGCGAGCATGAGGCGTACGACTATGAGATATACATTGATAAAGACCGTGCGATGCCAAACTATGCGATGCCAATGCTGTTAGGCTAGGCATTGAGGTGGCTTTGCATTGATATAGGCGTTGGTGTGAAGCTTATGGCTAAGACACCAAGCAATGGGTGTAGTGCTTGGCATGACCATGGTGGACGCATGGTGTGGGTGGCCAAGAGTAAGGGCAAGACATTGGCTAAGGTAATTACAAGTTAGTTGATCGCATGAGGGGGCAAGGCAATGGTTATGCGTTGAAGCCATGCGATGACTCGGTCATTGTGAGGTTAGAGAAGGCCTCAAGGACACATGTGACACAGTTGGCCTAGGCAAAGAAGTGTACATGTTTGGTGGTGTTGTATGCATTGGAGAACCATTCGACGACCTAAGTATGGTTATTAAGCGCATGATGGTATGCGTTGGCCAAGGAGGGCATGCGCCAAGGGAAAGCCATGTGTGGGGAAAGAGAGTGCAGCCAAGGGTGGTCATATGATGGACTTGAGCTTAGTAAGGGCCAAGGAAGACTCAAGCATTGGACAAGACCATGTGATCAAGAGAGCATGCGGCCATTTGGTTGAGCTATGCGTTGACAATTTATGTCTTGGAGAGCATGGCTAAGTTTGTCACACCCCGTCCAGACTACCATCTGAGCCTGGGAAAGGGCGTGACTGACAGTAGTTATCAACTCTTTTGTTGACACTTACTACCTAATAACTCTTGCAGAAATAACTCTAATACCAATAAACAAATTCAATAACCAACTGATTAAGTCAAGGAGATAAATAACAACGTATTAAGTAGGCCCATTTTATTACAACACGTGATGTTTATACAACTCCAAGACTTAATTACAAATGCTACAACAACCATTCTTAAATGTAAAACCCTCCGGAAGTGTAACTGTGGCTTGTGGCAGACCTTGATCTTAGCAGCACCCTGGAACTCCTCACCTTTCGCTACCTTGATCATTTAGGAACCTTTCTCTTCAGAAGTTCCTTGGTCATCTCGGGCTCCCTTTTGAACCCATAAAATCTTAGCTCAGAAATCTTCGTGGTTTAGCCAGAATCTCAAAATCTTCAAGACTGGCCCAAGCTTACTTGACAGCTTAACCCTTCCGTCTTTTTCTCAATTTTCAACCCGGTCCCTTGGAGCTTCTTCTCTAGCAGCCCTACCTCAAAAACTAGACTCTCTTAGCTTTCAAGTGGCTTTTAAATCACTCCAAATGCACGAGTATTTTGGGAGGACTCCTCGTTCTAATTTAATGCTACTTCCTGTCTTTTCTGCACGACAACATCTCCCCTCTTTGAACTTCTTAACCAACACATGGTCTTGCTACCAACGCATGCATTCTTCCATCAACGCATAATCTTCTCCGAATTAGTCCTCACATACTCTTCTTTATGTCCTTTGAAGATAATTTGAGTTCTCATTTGAAGTCTTTGGACCTATTTATAGGCGTCCAAGATTGCTCCACGGCCGACACCTCCTACTTGGCTGCATGTCCAAGTGTCTTTTCCTCACACCATTAACGCGATCTTACATTAGCGCAAGCCAAAGTGTCTTCTTCTCCTTTCACCAATGCATAGCCATCAACTTTGCATGTCTTCTTATGCATCCACCTCTTTTAATTAAGGCTTAAGAATTCCTCCTAACAAGCCACATGTCCGGATGACATCCTTGAATGCGTTCATCCTTCATATGCATTCATCCTTCATATGCATTCATCTTTCATATGCATTCATCCTTCATATGCGTTTATCCAACTTCATATGCATTCACAAACCCTTGGATGTTCAATGCATAGTATGCCATCAGCACATAATTGGCCATCAACGCATAGTCTATAATCAACGCATAGTGTAATCATCAACACATAGTAGGTCATCAACGCATAGTATGAAATCAACGCATAGCAACCCTTGGTTCCCTTCGTTTTTAACACAGTACCATCGCAACCCAACTTACTCAGTCATCGCAAGCCTTAACCATCGCAAGAGCCAACCACCATGCATCCAACCTAGCCCATCTCATGGCCTATGCCTTAACAGAGTTACCGTGTCCAATGTATCCATCGTGCATGCCATCGTCAACTTCCAACGCCTAGCACGGTCGCACGACATCGACGCATAGGATGGTTTCTCGTCCTTGACGCATAGCTCCCTCGGCATCATCGCATGGTCGCTTGGCATTGACGTATGGGTGCTTGGCATGGGCACTTGGCATCGACACATAGGACACTTGGCCGCATCGATGTATAAGACACTCGGTCACATCGACGCATAAGACACTCGGCTGATCCAACGCAACCCTCGCATCCACGTACATCCTCGTGCCCTCGGATGCCTCGTGCCATACCAACGCATCAACCTCGGCTGTCTTCCTTCAGCCGTATGGATGCATTCCTCCACGTCCAATGTATGCAACACATCTATCAAGCCTATGCGTTGGTCTAACCTCTAAGAGCAGCGCATGCGTCACTCCTACTTTAACTTCTCCCTTTGCCCAAGTAATCTCTCCAAGATCTTATGGCTAACGCATAGCAATGCCTAGTCCAACACTTAGTCAATTTTCATCAATTTAAGCTTAACTCAAAACTACTTAAGGAAATCTATTCAACACTTAGAAATTTTCTTCACTTCAACATAGAATTTAACTTCCACTTGCTTAAGTAGGAAAAATGAAAATCCGGGTTTCACGAAGTTAACAACTCATCTGAACATGTGGCTGAATAAGGGAGAGTTAGGATTGAGCCAAGGCTAGGTAGAGGCATGAGAGGGCATGCAAAGTTGGGAATTTGCGTTCGCTAAAGGAGATGAGACCACTTCAGGGAAAAGGTGGCAAGGGGAGGTGTTGACAGCTTGAGGAAGGGGCACTTGGACATGCAATGGAGTTGGAGGTGTCGAGCAGAAGGGAATTTTCGACGCCTATAAATAGGGCAGGTTGGGGAGTTTAGTTCTCACAATTCACTTTTGCCTTTTGAGTGATTTTAGTGTGAGATTGTCCAGAAGAGAGTTAAGTGGGGGGTTCTGGGCTTCGTTTGAGTTGGAGTTGTGAGAAAAGAGAAATCGACATTGGAAGGCAGGAGGACCAGTCGGACGCACAGCACAACGCAGCGCCCACCTCCTGATGCCCGTTCTTGCGTGTGCACGCCCAATAACCCATCGCTCAGCCCTGCCCATGCATCACCACTAGTGCGCAGACGCTCCATGCAAGGCACGCGCGGATGCCTAACGCAAGGTGGACGGACACCTCAGTGCACACTAGACCGCGTGGCTGATGCCCAACGCATGCATGCGCACATCCTATTGCCAGCCTTACGCGTGCGATCGACTAGGCGCATGCCCAGCCCTGCACTAACGTCCAGTGTTATGTCCTTGCCCACCCTGTGTGACGTTTGATGCCCAACAGTGCCTAGCTGCACGTTTCCATGCCTACCCTGTAGCCTCATCGTCCATAACCTACCAAAATAACCTCCACAAGCTGTTTTTGGGAATGATAGGCCTAGTTTGGTATTTTTAAAGGGGGTAAGCTGATTATTTTATTCTTAAATTACTCTTGGATTCAAACAAAATTATTAGAGGAATTTTTTCTTAACTAATTTGGGATTTCTTGAAAAAAAGTGAAATACAAGAAAACCAAGCCAAGAGTTGTACTAGGCAAAGTCTTGAAGGATTAAACAGGAGGACTGTGAGTGGTTTTTATTATTTTGTTATGTTGAATTCTATATGTGTGTGTATGTGTTTGTGTTATTATATATATGTAAAGTTTGAAAAATTGGCACGATCGGGAGAAGTGTTTTCTTGGATTTTATTGGTTAACATAAACTCGTGATATATTGTTGTTGTGATTTGCATTGAAAACTGGGATTGTACCCTGAAGAATTGTTAGCATGCCTACAACACGTCTAGTGGGATAATGTCGACATGTGCACATTCGGCGGATTATAAGGGTACTGGAATTGTTTCCACATCATTCATATTGGGAATTCACAGGAATACCCGAGGAGATATATGATCATGCCAAGATTATCTAGTTACCAGGCTAGGAGAGTTGCATTGTTGTTGTGATGAATATCTTCGTGTGAAAATTGTTTTCCCACAAATGTGTTCCTTAAATCATACTTGTTTTCATTATTCTTGAAAGGTACCACTCACTGGGATTTCTAGCTCACGTTTTCTAATGTTTTACTTCCCCCCCATGTACCAGAAAGTAGAACGCTCTAGGAAAAGCCACACAAAGTCTAGAACTGCTAGTCTCTCACAGTGCGCGACTTGGATTGGGGTTATCTTTGAAAGTCACTAGGATTGTAGTGTTAAAGCTAATATTATATAATAGTAAAAACATTGTAACTGCTCATAAACATTAATTAAGTTCTTAATTATTAGCTATTTGTGGAATGGTATAAAGTTTAGCAGTTGGTATCATAAGGGTGGTTTCATCTGTCTTCATGTTTCCTTTCGAGTTTGGGAGACAAGGCCGAGAGGGGGTGTGACAGGAAGCTTCTGTTATATATATTATATTCCTCGAATGATTCCCAGTAATTTTTCACCAAATCGATCATTATGTAGTCTGTTATCAAGTTCATTCAAAATCTAGCTCTTGCAAAAATATATTGCATGTCTATATGACTCAAGTGCAAATATCCTTTCTTTGTTGGTTTTTCCTTCAACATTACAATATCATTTTTTCTCAAAAAACTCTATACTTCAAATTGTGAGGAAAAAGGAAATTTCTCTTATCATCATTTGAAATCATTATAGTTAAATGCTGACAATTTTTCTCCATGATTTCCACCAAAATGTAATACAACAATTTCGTATCGTTGATGACATTTATATGAGACAGATCACCAAATATTTGTGAAACAATATAAATAACTTTACCGAATAGGTTCTCAAAAATAAAATCAATAATTAAGCAACAAATAAGCTCGAAACATTATTATTCATTAGGTTTGGAACGTAAAACGACATGAGAACATTACGCTTGATACCTATTACACATAATAATAAATTTGTGTAATTGCAAATTAATACACAAGAAAAAGAACCGTTGCCAAAGAGAATATCCCAAGATGTTACTCTCCCAGTAGATTTATTGACTAAGTAATATACATAACAAAAACCCACTGAAAATTAGAATCACTTGAATCACTTCAGGCAAATATCACCTTAACAAAAATAACAATTTTCACACTGCAAATTTGCATTCAAAAAGCACTTGTAAATCAGAAAATTGATAAAACAAGAATATTGGCAATTTTGATGCATGAAGTCTGACCCGAAATAAGATGAAGAGTTGTTGAAATCAAAGGTAAATCTGATTGAAACTTTCTCCCTATTTATAAAGTCGATGGGGTTTGATTTATTTCCATGTATAGTTCGTTAGATCTGGTGGATGAGATGCTGCTTTCATAAGATAAATAATTTGTTCTATCTTGGGAGACAATTACTCATGAAATTCAAGTACTAGAATGAGTAAAATTATATGAAGGAGGCAACGTGAAGTTGGTGGGTTTATATTCTCTCCTATATACAAGGTTCTATATTTTCTGATTATTTTGTGATACTATTCATGCAACAAAAAATTAGAAGAAATTGTTTATAAACTTCTCTGCAAATCGTGGAATTACATTTGTCACTGCATTCTTGAAATCAATGGTTTCTTGAACTTGGGAACAAGGCCTCTGCATTCAAACTCCACTAAGGTTGTTTCTCGATTCCATCCATTCATTCAATGAAACCTTCTTCTTCCAAACCAACTTTAGTTGGAAAAAAAAAAAAAAGAAAACAAACGAATAGAGAAAGGCAAAGGCAGAAATTAGAGTGAAAGGTTCTCAAGTACAGCAATAGGGTACCATCATTCCCAGTTATTTTGTCTAATTTCATCTTCTCTCTATAATTTTCATCTCTCCCAAGGGCTTTGTTGCTTCCAATTTCTCATGAAAAGAAGCTTTCTGTAGTTGACATCAATGGTCGTTGCTGCATTGAGGAGTTTGGTATCGGTGAAGCAAACGACTACGACTTCATTCGATTATTATTCGACAGTGAACGAGAAGGTGAAGAAAGGCTTTGAAATTTTGAGTCGTACATGGAGGCAAGAGGTGCTATGCAACCGGGAGAAAAAAATAGGAATGACATTGTTAAAAAAGGGGCTACCTGAAATAAGAAAAGAAAGAATATTGAAAAAGGCAATAAGATGACTCGTCACTCGATATGCAGATGTTAAACAGAAAGCATTGACAACAACTGTAACAACAAAAATACCATCAATAAGTAAACAAGTAAAGAAATACAATAATTAGTAACCCAGTTCGGTGATAAATACCTACGTCTAGGAGGCAGAGTGTTCAGGAAAGATAATCTACTAATATTAAATTGTTAAGCAGTTTAACGTAGTACTTATTTGTGATTTTTTAACTTTCTTCTTTCAATTTTAGAATTTTCCCACAAAAGCAATACAGAAAGAAACTTTGAAGTACTTCTTTTCTTTTTCTCAATATTTCTAATTGAATTTGAACTCGTACGCACCACTTCACATGTAAGGCCCACTTTTGGACTGTGGTAATTAATTATTCATTACATATTGATTATTCAATTTTGATATCTAAAAAAACAGACAGAAAGAAAGAGAAAGTTGGGATAAAAGAAAAAAAAAAATGAAGCAGAAGAGAGGGAAGGAAAGAGAAAGATAGAGAGGGTGAGAAGGATGCTCATCGGAAGCTCTTTGGATAGTCATGTAATCGGCTGAAAGTTGTCGAAAAAGCCCATAGGAAGAGATTATGGACTCGGTAAGTTACGTTTTCTTCTAAGGGGTCGTTTTATTTAAGGTTTTATAGAACAAGAAAATGATGATTAATCTCTTTTCATAAGAAAACGATGATTTTTTTTTTGCTTAGAATTGTTTGTAAGTTTGGTTCTCTGACTTTGAAGTTGATGAAGAAACAAGGTAAAGGAGGATATTGAGAGTTTCAAGTGAAGGACTCAATTGGTAAGTTACTCTTCAATTTAAAATTTCTTTTTTAGTTTTGGAGTAAGTATAGGTTTATGGAAGAAGAAAGAAAAGGGGTTAGAATGTGAAGAAAATTTTCTACATATGATCCACTCTCGGGTGTCTTAACGATTAATAATCTGCCTCCAGAAAATAAATGAAAGCTAATACGTTAAAAACGTACTTACAACATTTTTATATAGCTTCTTGTTAGGTACATTTGTTATATGTTGGGCTGTTTATTTATTTATTTTTTTAAAATATTTTGTTGGAGAGGAAGTTGGTAAATAATTGGAAATAAAGCTGAAAATAAAATTTGAATTGGTGATTTAGTGCAAAATGGAGAAATTTGATAATTTTAAGGATATGATGGTCTTTTCGCTCTTTAATTAAAAGGGTTTTTATCAGAGCAATAAGATTCTAGGAGGCATGAGTGATAATCCATGTTAGCTATTTGTAGCTAGTGATATGTAGAGCATTATAGGAGCATCATGAGTCGTGGTGGTTGATATTTTTTTATACGAAAAATTGAAACTCAATGAACTACTAGAAGACAAGATTGATTGGATCAAAATATATGATTGTCTAAAAAATCTAGAATGTGCCAAAAGTTGAAACATTATTAGTAGCCAATTATGAAAAGAGAAACAATATATGTGTTCTTTCTTATATGCATGATGGGTTATTGAGACTTATGAATTTCAGTGGGAATTAGTTTATCACAAATTGACACTTGTTTACCAGTTTATTGTGACATGTAGTCAATTATGGAGGTCTACAATTATTGAAACATGTAAGTAAATATATTTAATTGAAGTTAAGTTTAGTTCAAGAAGAATTTAATGGTAGGTTCCCTTGCATACACGAGGTCTACTGTCATCACAACATGTCTCAAGTGGTTTGATAGAGTAATATGGGGCGAGTGTAACACTACATGAATGTGTTTCCGTGGTATATAGAGAGAAAAAGGTCTTTGAGACCTATTTCGACATACACATAAGCTTTAGGCTATATGTCAATGAGATTTGTCTTTTAAGATCACTTTGCTTAGACGTATGAGAGAGATTTGTTCTGTTATACTCCTTGAGAGTACTTGATGGGTATTACAGACATTACTCTGCTCTCCAAGACATTAAATAGAATATGGAAATGGGTTGTTAATTTTTAATTCAATCACTTAAGTGCAACAATTCACTACAACAAATATGACTTATTATAACTTTTGGACATAGCCTTTTTAAAAATAGGCTATAGAAACTCTAAAAAAAAATGTTAAAAATCAAATTTTGGGGGTGTACTCAAAATTTCATAGTTATCCACATAAACACGCAAAATTTTAGGGGTCCTTTGTTTACTTGGGTGAGTGTGATTTTCCATTGTCTCTTTTGGTTGCAACAACTTGGGTTAGTGTGATTTTCCTCTCTTTACTCATCCTTAGATCCATTTTTATTTTCTTTTTTATTTGATTTTGGATTTTCCTTTTTGCGGTTTTTCCATTAGCTGATTACTATTTGTGTTTGGTTGTTGTTCAATTATAGTTTATATAGTTAAAGGAGATTGAGCTAGCTAAATGGAATACAATTATGTATTTGGTTGTGTTTTTAATTGTTGATGACTTCTTAACTATAGTCTAAAAATTTTATGCTAAAACTCGATCCTCGATCCCCACTGTGAAGAACTCTATCCGATCTAGAACTCAACTGATCTAGAACTCGATCCTCGATCCAAATCTTGATCTGATCCTCAATCTAGTCCAGAACTCCCCCACTGTGAAGAAGTCAATGCTCGCTCAGATCTACTGCAAATCAAAACCTAATCGATGCTCCCCCACTCGATACTCCCCAACTCGATATTCCCCCACTCAATGCTCGTCCGCAAAAAAATGTTTGTATAAATAGACGCAACGTTTTCTCTTATGTATTGTTATTTTGCATCTATTGTGTGTTTCCTTACCTTTTTCATTTTAATAAGTTCGTTTATTAAAAAAAAACTATTATTGATTACTTTGTTATCTTGCGTTGTGGAATTTAGATTATTGATTTTAACATTCTTTTCTTTCTTCTCGCATCCGTTTAGTAGTTTTTTACAAGTCAAGATGCTAATATACAAATGATTCTTAATTTTGAAAGAGCGAGGTACGTGATTTACTTTTGACTTATTAATTAAATGAGTTCATATTTATTTAAGATAAGTTTGTGTAAGTTCTTAAATTTCACATATTCTGATTTTGATTTAAATTTGTGAGTAAAATGTTGTAATTAGTCACTTAGGACATGGTTTTTTTTTTTTATTGCAGTTGATTGGCATTAATATACTATCTTTGATTGATATTGTTACCCATATATGTGGGAATTTGGTTGCATCATTAGTGAGTTGTTGTGGTGCTGATTTAATCAATTTTTTTAAAGTAATAAATATTTCTAGATTTCTTTGTTATAAAAGTTGTGAAAAGTTGTATGTTTATATATTTTTAGAACTTTGTATGAATGTTAATTAACGTGTGGATTTGAAGATTTCTTAATAGACAATCTATTTTAAAATGTGCATCAATCATACTTATGCATTCAACCTATGCTTAGTAATTATACTCTTCCTTCCTTTGCTAATTTTCAAATCGTAATTTTTTAAGGCAACGAAAAGGCTCTTATTGGACAACATTAACAAAAAAAAAAAAAAAAAATTAGAATATTTTGGGATGAGAGGAATTCTAAGATTTTCAATGGAAAAGAAAGATCCCTTAGAGATGTTCTTGATTTATCCTCCATTTTCAATGGTCTTTTTTTTTTAATGTAAAAATCTAGAATTTGTTGATAATGGTTCTCATGATTTCCTACTCTTAAGCTTGGTCCAATATTCCAGTGGATGATAGTGTGAGAAAGGAAGTCATCAAAAGATTGACAATGAATGTAAAACATCTCCATATTTTACATATTTTTCTGAATTTGTTTTTAACGTATTTATTCATTGTGCTTTTGTTTCTATTTTACTACTATTTTCATATGTTAGAGTTCATGACCAATGCTTGTATTATTATTGCCTAATTAGTGCCATTTATTATTTCAATGATCTATGAAGTTTAATGTCAACTTATCCTTTCTAACCAATGCTTATATATATTTGTTACATTGAGAATAGCTAAAATGAATGACAAACTCATGAATTTAGAGGTAATTAAAGATTTAATAATTGTGTTTATGTAACTTTGTTGATTATTAATGAACCACATATTCTTAGGTTGTTCTGAGAGTCAAAATGATAATTATGTACTTTTTATATAGTATTGACATTCAATTGTGGTTTTGGGAACCAATCATATGCTAATTCACTTTTTATGTAGGGAGATGAAGATCAAAGATGGAAGCTCAATTTCATGATGCTATAATCCTCAAAACTTGATTAATTTTGTATTTTATGAACCTTGTATGGTTGAAAATTACATTTGATGTACTTTTTGTATTTTTTAGATTATTTTTTAGTTTTTAATGTAAATTGATTACTAAATTTCAATAATGAAAGGAAACATTGTATTTAATGCATACATTGTGAATTATTTCATATGTCTATTTAACTTAAAACAAGTGTTTGTAATGTAAATGGACATAATTTCAATGTTGTTTGTAGTTATATATATGATACAATAGCCTTAAAAAAAGGTTATCATATGTCAAATAAAGCATTAAGAAAAGGCTATTGTATAATAAAGATAGCATTGAGAGCATACTATTAGATGATAAAGATAACTTTAATGACTAATACTATTAAATGTTTTCATAGTCATGTATACATGCTATATCAAACAAAATCGGAAGCTGAAGAGGACCGAAAACTCACGCTGGAAGCCGAAGCATTCGCAGTCGGTTGATGAAGAATTTGAAGGGACGGTAGATGATAGTATACACCAACTTGGCTTTTCTATTTTTCTTATTATATTAAATATACATAGTTATTGCTTTTATATAATTGGAATCCCTAATTTGGGAATTCATGAATAATTCAATAACAGAATGGCTATACATGTGTTGTGACTTGATTGGTCCTTTTTGCAACTAAACTATTCTTCTGTTAAATGGTAAGACTGTGATTAGGAAGACTTTCATTGCTGACGGAGTTGCTGAGTAGATTTTCCTTCGGTGACGTGGCTGGCTGTGTTGGCAACAATATCTCTATACTCTATTATAACATCCATTATAGTTCTACAAAAAACCTATAAAAAGTCCCAGACTTTTAAAAGCAGGGGCTGTCAGGACCTTCGAAAAAGACTATGAAATGACTTTTATGGTCTTTTTCGTTAGCTATTGTATCAATTACTTCTTGTAGTGATTAGATTTGGATATCAAATTGATGTTATTTTATTTTATTATTTGATTTTTCTTTATTTCTTAACATTGTATAACCTTAGTTTTTCTTTCGTACGATAGCAAGTTTTATACCTTCTTCATATATTTCTAGGTACTGAAAATTTTCATGTAAGTTGCATATATTATTGATGTGTCTCCCGTATTGAGAATGAACTTTATTAAATCATAATCCATGACAATCGGATAAAACACACATGAAAAGAAACTTTAAACACACTCCCAAATAATAGGTTTGAAATTCCAAAACTACCATCAAGAATACCTTATGATACCCAATTGAAAAATATGCTTATAAATCAACATCCACAACACAACAAAAAGTAACAAGAAGAATAAACTTTCAATTTAACGAACCGAGCTAAAGCTAAACAATGTAATGTCTTCAAAATCATGCTAGCCACTTTCTTTATATAACTACATGTCGATACTACATTTACATGCAATTGATATGTAATTTAGGTACCTTGATAGACTCGGTTGAAAACTTAACACTTAAAAGAAAAATTTGAAAAGAAAGAGTGAGCTAATAAGGGTAGGGAGTGGTCTAATGTTTATAAAAAAAATGTTTTTTTTAATGCAAATATTATTAGCATAAACTACATAAAGGGTTATTCATAAAGCCTATGAAAATTTCTGCATGTAAAACCTTTGAGATACATGTACCGTCCAATGCATTTCAATGCCTCAAATAGTTTTGAAAACCAAGGAATCTTCAATACACCTAACTTTGTAAGAACATAATCTTTCAACATACATTTTCAAGAACATAATCATTAAACAAACATAGTTTTCAACATAATCTTAAAAAACATAATATTTTAAAATAAAGCTTTCAAGGACATAATAATCTATGTTTTGAGGACAAAATCCTTAAAATAGCTTTTAAGGACATACTCATTAAAACATAGGACATTGCTGAAAAAATGGTAAGATATTCGTTGTCTCTCTGGTATTTTCCATATTTGTAAGAAAAGAACGTGATAGAGATAGGAGATAAGATTTCCCCTTTCATTAGGTGTCTTGACGAGCTATGATAGATCTCAACAAGAGCTATTATTCCTAGCTTAATTCGGGTTCGTTATCGGATTTTACATATTTATTTCCCAATTTTGTAGGTATTGAGCAACTAGGAGGTAGAATTGGTGATTTGGAGCAGATCGGGGTTTGGAGTTGATTTGAGCATCCGAGCATCAAAAGATTGAAAAATACCAAAATGCCCCTATTAGAGTGTCGCAATGCACGTGATTTGCCTAGATGCAACACTCGCCTGATGCTCTAGAGGCAGTAGCTTGAAGTGCAAGGGAGCATTGCAACGCTGCTCTTAACATTGTAAGGTTCCAAGATTTATCAATATCACCGTTGTGACGCTCCAGCCCAACATTCATGGACAAAATGGTAGCATTGCAATGCTCCCCAATAGCGTTGCGATACTATGGACTTTGATGAGCGGAGAGCCAAGCGCGTGTGCAAGTTAATGCCAGGGGCAACGTTGAACTTCTTCACCTGACGCTCTTAATCGATTGCTTTAGCATTGCGACACTGCCTCGATTTTCTATAAATATCTCCTTTGGGTTTATATCAAATTATGTTAACTTTTGGGGCTGAATTGATAGATGTCGAGGTGAAGCTTAAATCTTCTTGTTTTTCCTTAAGATTTTTGTATCTTTAGGTTAGTTTTTCTTTTTAATTTGGGTTGTAATTGACGGATTGGATGTGTATCTCAGGTTTGTCTATGAATTAAGAGGTAACTTCTATTTAATTTCTTTGAGCAAGAGCCCTATGTTTAATTTCTTGAAGGATTTCTAGTTAATTTAACTTAATTGTTGTGAACTCTTTTGGATGATCTGATCGAATCTTAATGGAATTTTTATAAATTGATCTGACAAATTAATTTATTGAAATTCTTGTTTTTAAAATCATGATAGCCTATGCATATATTGATTGATTTAGTTGAGCATATTAGAATCACATGTGTAAAGTCTAGACTTTATCTGGCCAAATGCATGTATTAATATAATCTTTTCCAAATAAATCATGCTCTATAATATGCCTTTTCTTGCTTGTACTACATCTCAACAATTGAACCCTTTCATAATGTAATTCAATTTTAGCTTGTATGTCGCTAAGAAGGAATAGTTGTAAATTGAATTAGGGCTAATTTAGTTTAATATCAAATTTGGCTTATTTGACTATTAGATTTTCTAATAGGTTTAGGTGTTGACAGATTCAGTGTAATTAATTGATGTCTAATGAAAGAAATTGCATAAGAGACTCTCTCTTACTCTAGAAATTAGATAAACTCCTATTATACATTACATTTATCCCTTTTATTTTAATTTCACACATTTATCTTTTTCACACCAAAACCCCGCATTCACCGTTCTAGTTGAGAAATTAACTTAATGAAACAGATTGCGCTTTCCTACGGATCGACTCAGACTTACCACTGTTGCTACATTTTAGTAGTAATAGGAGTAGTTTGGTATATATAAATTTTCTTTTGATCACATTTGAAGCTTATTAACGATGTAAGTTTTGAGCCTGTAAAAAATAGCACCATTGCCGGGGAAGCCATTGACGTTTCGTTAGTTAATTTTTTAGGTAGAGTATCATTTTGCTTTTGATTTTTTTTCCTTTTCGTGTGAATGTTTTAAGCATGGACAAATATCATTAACAAGGATGGGAACAATCGAGTGGGTCATCTCGACTTAGTGATGAGGTTCATGACCTCCGAGATCAACTTGTTGAGTTAAATTCTTTGGTTAGTCAGTTAGTTGTAGGTAACCCGCAGCAAGTGCAAGCCTGTAGGGTTGATCACCCTGAGCAAGCATACCCAAGTTTGCAGTGGAGCCCTGTGCCACGAGACTACTCCATGAAAGCGTATCCTAGTTATATGGATGATGATTTGCATCATCCTAGATTAGAGGAGTCTTATGGCTATGGAAACCTAGGTTGGGACCATTTTCACTATGATTCACACCCTGACACATCAGACATTATGATGCATGCTCACACCATTGACTTAGGTATATCATTAGAAGATGTGATTAAACAACTTACTATTAATAATATTGGTTTTGAGCAGGAGATCCGCGACCTCAAAGAGAGCTTTAGTCTTCAAACTGAGGTAAGAATTGATCTTCAGAGTTTGAGAGACTCAGTCCCTCAATCTTTTGATTCAGTTGAGAGAGGATGGGAACCCCTGTTACACACATCTTATGACATCACTGAGGCATGCAGTGATGAGGTAATCTATATCGACATTGAGGATGAGTTGGAGGATAGCATGCTATATTTAGAACCAGTTTGTGAGGACTATGGAGAATTTGAGCCTAAACCCGTCGATTTTAAGGTGATAGCTAGAGGTTGAAAAAACTCACCTTGTTCTCCTCTCTGGTATATTGTATATTTTTTTAGTTTTATTCTTCTCATTCTCAAGAGTCAGTTGAATCAGTTGAGTCGGAGTCTTTATTTTCCAAAGAGTCAGTTCTTGAGTCTTTTATTTTATCTTCTTTCACAAATATGAAAAATATCAATTTCGACTTGTCTAGTTCTTTTCAAAAGATGGAAACCCTTATGGTTTTACTGGACTATATCAACTCATCCAAGAAGAGATCAGAGAAATATGAGAATTTTTTTGTGCCTTGATAGGGGAAAAGTCACGTCGAGCAATTGACATTAAAAATTTTTCCTTTTTGGAGGGAGCAAAGTGAAAAATTTATTGCTTTCTTTCTTTCTTTCTTTCTTTTTTTATAGATTAGCCTTCTTTTTTTTTTTTTTTTTATAGGGACGACCTAGAAGAAATGAGCATCTTTTGGAGAGACGAGCCTACTACCACCACCATCACATGCGCGACTATATTTTCAGGGGAGGTTTTCTATTCCCTAGAACTTTTTCTTTTTTTGAGCTATATTTGAGATACATTGGACACAATGAATCATTTTAAAGTTGGGGGTGGGGTACCTGTTGGGTATATTTTTTTTTTATTAGCTTCGGGTCTTTAAGCGCTGTGCTCAGACAATTCTTGTGTGCTAGACTGCCTTGCTAGTTTGTTTGCTCCATTGTTATCATGATAGTCTATGATGTACTCTTCTTGTGATAAAATTTGCATGAAATAACGTTTGGAAGGCATGATCATGGTTTTAGCTCAATTTTAAAAATTTTTCTTATTTCTCATGCATCTTTAAGTCTTTTTTTTTTTTTTTTTTTTTTGCGAAATTAAAGCCTTGCGTGCTTAGAATTGGGTTATTTAGTTTGTATTTTTGTTGTCACCCCGAAAAGTACACCATTGACTTAGGAGTAACTATACTTATTGTAGAGAAAAACTAGACAAAGTGGATAAAATAGGGCCTACTGTGAATAAAAAAAAGGGGGGGGGGGGGGAAAGAAGAGCAAATTAGTTGCAATTCTTAAAAAAAAAAAAAAAAAAAAAAAGCATAAGCCAGCCTTAAAAAAAAAATAGTATGTGTGTGCATTTATAGAGGTGAAAAGAGCTTCCTCTGCCATGTTTAGTTAAGACCCGCGAGAAAAGAGTGATCGGTTCCCGATGGTTCGGGGTGAAAGCTAGCCCTCTAGGTAAAATAAATACCCTTTATGTTTTGTGTGTGTATGTTTAGGCACCCTTGTTTTAGTGTTGCCCTCTTTTTTACAAATGTGATATGTCAGCGGTCGATAATCGAACCAGAGTAGGGGGAAATAGGATGAAGACCTTTTAAAACTTTTCTGGGCGTGAAGGTTAATGAGAAAAACTCTAGGTTCACTTATGCATGAATAGATTAAGAATCGTTCTTAAACTTGTGTTTAATTGATTGATCATAATTGATTTTCGTTCTTAATTTCCAATTTCATTTGATTTGACTATAGAGTACCAAAATTGCGAATTAAGCTAGCATGTCTTTGATTGTTTTATATGTTATTTGGTTGTGTATTTCTACCTTGCTCGGGACGAGCAAGAATTAAGTTGAGGGTGTTTGATACCTTTCAAAAAAAGTTATTATTCCTAGTTTAAGTCGGGCTCGTTATCGGATTTTACGTGTTTATTTCCCTATTTTTTAGATATTGAGCAATCAGGAGGTAGAATTGGTGATTTGGAGCAGATTGGGGTTAATTTGAAGTAATTTGGAATTGATTTGAAAATACAAGCTTGAAAGGATTGAAAAAGACCAAAATGCCCTTACCGGAGCGTCGCAACGCTCGTGAATTTCCTAGGTGCAATGCTTGTCTGACGCTTGGGGGCAGTAGCTTAAAGTGTAGGGGAGCGTTGCAATGCTGCTCCTAGCATCACAAGGCTCTAAGATTTATCAACGCCACCGTTGTGATGCTCTAGCCCAATGCTGATGGACAGAATGGTAGCGTTGCAAAACTCCCCAACAACATTGTGACGCTACGAACTTTGATGGATGGAGAGCCAAGCACGTGTGTAAGTGAGCGTCAGGGGCAACGTTGGACTTCTTCACCTGACGCTGCTGATTGATTGCTTTAGCGTTGCAACGCTAGTTCTAGTGTTGTGACACTGTCTTGATTTTCTAAAAATAACTCCTTTGGTTTTAGGTCAAATTATGCTATCTTTTGAGGGCTGAATTGATGAAGGCCAAGGTTAAACTTCAATCTTCTTATTTTTCCTCCAGAGTTTCGTATCCTTAGGTTACTTTTTCTTTTTGATTTGGGTTGTAATTGACGAATTGGATGTATATCTCAGATTTATCAATGAATTCCTAATGAGAAACACCTGCCATATTCTGATGATGACCTGAATTTGATTGAAGAAGAAAAGTCTGATATAGAGTGTGAAGAAGAGGATGCCAATGCATCCGTAGTTGCTTGCAATGCGATCGTAGCAAAAAAAAAAAAAAAGAAGAAGGATTGATCGCAATGCAAGAAGAAGAGCCGAAAGAAGAAAGAAAAATAATGCAACCTTCTCTCGTGGAACCACCAACACTTAAATTGAAAACCCTACCAACATTTGAAGTATGCATTCCTGGGGTAGAATGAGAAACTGCCAGTGAAAATTTCCTCCACACTTAACGCAGATCAAGAGAATGCGTTGATGAGCATTCTCAAGAAACATGTACGAGAAATCGGCTGGACGTTCACTGATATCAGAGGAATTAGCCCCGCGTACTGCATGCACCACATTCGTCTTGAGGACGACCACAAAGCAACCATTGAAAATCAACACAGACTTAACCCTGTGATGAAGGAAGTCGGAAAAAAGGAAATTATTAAGTGGCTGAATGTGGGCATTATCTATCCCATCGCAAATAACACGTGGGTCAACCCCGTGCAATGTGTGCCGAAGAAGGGAGGAATGGCGGTAGTCCCAAATGAGAACAATGAATTAATACCACAAAGGACCATCACTGGATGGTGCATCTGCATGGACTACCGCAAATTGAATGCGGTCACAAAGAAAGATCACTTTCCTTTGCCATTTATCGATCAAATGCTGGACATATTAGCAGGGAACGGTTTTTATTGCTTCTTAGATGGATATAATCAAATCATGATAGCTCCTAAAGACCAAGACAAGACCACATTCACCTGCCCATATGGGACATTTGCTTTTCGCCGCATGCCATTTGGCCTCTGCAATACGCCAAGCACATTCATGAGGTTCATGATGGCGATCTTTTCAGATTATCTCGAGAACTCAATAGAAATATTTATAGATGACTTCTCTATTTATGGGAACACTTATGAAGTCTGCTAGCAATTTGGAGAAAATTCTAAAAAGATGTGAAGAGACGAACTTAGTGCTCAATTGGGAAAAATGTCACTTCATGGTGAATGAGGGAATAGTGTTGGGACACAAAGTCTATCGAGAGGGGTTGAAGGTAGACAAAGAAAAGATTGATGCAATTGAAAAGCTTCCACCTCCAACCAATGTGAAGGTTGAGCGAAGCTTCTTGGGGCATGTCGAATTCTGTTAACGATTCATCAAGGACTTTTCTAAAATAGCAAGACCATTGAGTGCATTGTTAGAGGCAGACAGGAAGTTTGAATTTGACAACAATTGCCTCAACGCATTCAAAATTTTAAAAGATGCGCTGATTACCGCACCCGTCTTGATTGCGCCGGATTGGGCACTCCCATTCGAACTCATGTGATGCAAGTGAGTATGCGATGGGAGCTGCATTAGCGCAAAAGAAGAAAACTATTTTGCACCCCATCGCATATGTGAGTAAAACTCTGAACCTTGCTCAACTTAATTATACCACCACTGAAAAAGAGCTTCTAACTGTGATTTGAGATTAAGATGTATCTTGCTCAAAGAGTTGAGAGTACCTCAATGTAATGGGAGGAAAGTGTGCTTCCTGGCCATTATTGAGATTAAGATGCAATCCCTTTATAGTTTTATCAAAAGCCTATTGTATACCTAACAATGTTTACAATAATTCTCTCGGTTAAAGTTTTTTAGAATTACCTAATAGGACAAGGAATACCAGATAACCATGGGCAAGTGGGAGAAATATCGGGTATAGGGATACGAAATGGTAAAAGATGGGTATGGGATGCCCTAGTTACCACTGGAACTCAGAAACTCAGTCTATTTTATTTCTCTATAAAACTCAGAAACTCAATCTTATGTATCGGATGTATAAGTTACCACTGGAGTTTTAGTCAGAGTGAGAGTTTGTTGGGTTTTATGTCTTAAAACTCGTGGTATGTAGACAATGGAGCTTATTTTGAAAATTCAATAAAGGTGTCATTGAATAGATCTATTGCTTGAATAGAAATCTAATAAACCTAAAAGTCCCTTGATTATTGGATGAGTACTTGAACTTTATATGGAGATATGAAGGTGGATTAGGTTCGAGTAAATAGTCAAAATGATCTATAGTACATGGATAAGGTTGGGTACCTTATTCTGGTAACACTATTGGATATAGCCTACTCTGTAGTTGTTACAAGAAATTGTAAAGTGATGCAAAGAAGTGATCCTAATTCGTTCATGTTGGACATGAGGAGTGGAGGTGTCCTTGTGCAAAAGAGTTTATACAAGATCGGACCACGAAATGAGTCACTCTTACTTTATAACGCTATTTACTGTTTAAGACTGACTATTTCAAAGTAATGACCTAGGTAACTTGACCTTAATCCTGAGTTGACTATGAACTCCTTTTTATTCAGGATTGCCCTTAGATTTGCATAGGTGAGGGTTGGCCAATAGTGCCGGCTTAATAAAACTACCATTTCAGGGGTAAGACCGGATAGATAGCTGAGGATATAGGGTGCAAGAGGGAATTCACTCGTACATGTTTTAGGGATAGTAGAGAGGTTGTTCCCTTAAGTGCTGATTCTGGGACTTGAACAAGGGATCCCGTCCTCTCATTTGGTATGAAAAGGACTCAATTTTGTGATTGGATCACAAAACAATTGTTCATTAAGAGATCAGTGGGGACATAAGGAACAAGAGGTAATTTTGGGGGTAAAACAGAGATTTGACCCAACCATTATTACGAACAACCTGTGAAAGGTTTACTTACTAATCATGTTTATATAGAGTGGACATAATATATCTACAGTGATAGGAGTTCAACTATGGGCCTTAGTGGAGTGATCCATTAGTTAACGAATGAGGGTTAGATTGGTCTAATGAGTTTAGTCGATTAATCTCAGATCATTGGATCCTATGATTTGTAGGTCTATAAGGTCCCCCTACTAGCTCGGAAATAGATTAGCTCTAGAGTAGTCTGATAAGTTAATTTGGAACGTTCAAATTAGAATCAAACAGAATCGAAGAAAATATATTTAAATATGATTTAAATATATGAAGATGAATTTGTTTACAAATTAATTTAATATTGGATACTAAATTAATTAGAATTATTTAAATTGTTTAAATAATTATTTATTAATTTTATTAGAAAATTAATTTATGAAATTAATTTTGTAAAATTAATAAATTTTTATTTTAGAAATAAAATATGATTTTAAAATTAAAATAGATTTTGGAAATTGAAATATTACACAAAATTAGAAAATGGGTTTTTCATGTTCATCTTCAACTAGCTTACAAGGAATCCACCTCTTCCTTTTGTTTACTCCAAACATGAGCTACATCCCATGTAGCACATTTCTTTGTATGATAGTTTATAATATATTGAAGAGATTGGAGTGAAGAAAGGGTGGTTGAACCGATAGAATTTTTCAGAAAAATTCTTGGGAAGAAGGTGTTCTTCAATGGGATGGTTCAATGAGCTTTCTCCATATACCCTTTGATTCCAGATTATTTTGAGTCCCACAACACAATCTAGAGAACCAAGAGGGTACTAGAGAAGATATTGTGGTGGTCTACACAAGGATTTGAAGGATTTTGCAGCCGAAAAATGGAGATTTCAATGGTTCGGCCAAGGTATGTTCATGAAACCCATTAAACTCTATTTTAGCATGTTTATTTTATGCCAAAATTAATCAATTATAATGCTTATGGATCCTGGTTTCGTCCGCTGTGTGCTGGTGTCGATCTAACATGGAAGGCATACAAATGATGGACAAGGGCGAATGAGAAGGCCCGAGCCTACATCTTGGCAAGTATTTTTGAAGTCTTGGCCAAGAAACATGAGCCTATGGTCTTAGCACGTGAGATCATGGAGTCCCTGCAGGGAATGTTTAGACAACCGTCTGAACAACTTATCTTAAATACATATTTAACTCCAAAATGGAAGAAGGCACCTCTGTTCATGAACATTTGTTTAACATGGTGGTCCACTTTAATGTGGCGGAGTTGAATGGGTCTACCAACAATGAGGGCAGCCGGGTTAACATAATCCTATATTCATTGCCGGAGAGCTTCCCGCACTTTATTAGCAATGTGATTCTTAACAAACTGAAATATAACCTTACAACTCTCCTCAACGAGTTGCAAACCTACCAATCTATACTGAAAAATAAGGAAGGGAAGAAGGGTGAGGCAAATGTTGCTTCATCCTCCAAGATGTTCCATAGAGGTTCGACCTCAGGAAAAAAGTTTGCACCTTCTACTTCTAACTTTGGAAAAGGGAAGAAGAAGAAGGGTGGTAAGGGAAAAGAGAAGACGCCTGCTAACCCACCACATGTCGCCCCAAGGAGGCATCCATCGGGGTAAAAGGAAAAGTGTTTCCACTGCAACTAGGATGGACACTAGAAGAAGAACTGTCCTCGGTATCTGAAAGAGAAGAAAAAAGACAAGGCTAAGACCAAGACCGATAAAGGTAAATGTGATTTACTTGTACTCGAAACTTGTTTAGTGGAGAATGATGATTAAGCCTGGATAATTGATTCAGGTGTCACTAACCATGTTTGTTCTTCTTTTCAGGGGATTAGATCTTGGCGACAGCTAGAGGCTGGTGAGATGATGATGCAAGTAGGCACCGAGCACGTCGTCTCAGCTGTGGTAGTGGGAGGGCTTCAGTTAGCTTTACAGAATAGGTTTCTTGTTTTGAATGATGTATATATTATACCCGAACTAAAGAGGAACCTCATTTCTTAAAGTGTTTATTGCAATGTAAATATACTATTTCTTTTAATGTGGATAAAGTGTTTATTCATAAAGATGTGTTTTTATTTGCATGGCAAATCTGGAATCAAATTTATATGTGCTAAGGCTGTTAACCATTAATTGCCTCCATAATACTGAATTGTTTAGAACTGTCATAACTCAATCAAAACGTCGACGTATTTCTCCAAAAGAAAATTCCCAACTTTGGCATCTACATTTACAGCATATTAATCTCAATAGGATTGAGAGATTGATGAATAATGGATTTCTAAGTTAGTTAGAAGAAAATTATTTACCAATGTGCAAGTCTTGCCTTAAGGGTAAGATGACTAAAAGACCTTTTACTGGAAAAGGTTATAGAGCCAAGAAGCCTCTTGAGTTAGTACATTCTGACCTTTGTGGTTTTATGAATGTGCGAGCCCAAGGTGGCTATGAGAATTTTATCAGTTTTACTAATGATTACTCTAGATATGAGTATGTTTATCTTATGCAATGGAAGTCTGAATCCTTTGGAAAGTTCAAAGAGTTCAAGGCTAAAGTTGAAAACGCATTGGATAGATGGATTAAAACACTTCAATCAGATCGAGGTGGAGAATTTTTGGACTCGGCATTCCAGGAGTATTTGATAGAACATGAAATCGTTTCCAACTCTCAGTGTCGCGTACACCTCAGCAAAATGGTGTCTCGAAGAGGAGAAATAGAACCTTGTTAGACATGGTTCACTCGATGATGAGTTACGCTTCCTAATCGGACACGTTTTGGGGTTTCACAGTGGAGACTGTGATCTACATACTCAATTGTGTTCCCTTCAAGAGTGTTGCGAAAACACCTCTGGAGTTGTGGAACGGGCGTAAAACTAGTTTGTGTCACTTCCGCATTTAGGGTTACCCTGCACATGTGCTTGAGGCTAACCCCAAGAAGTTGGAACCACGGTCGAGGTTATGCCTCTTTGTAGGCTACCCCAAAGGTACACGAGGGGGTTATTTTTATGATCTGATGGAAAATAGGGTATTCGTTTCAACAAATACTACTTTCCTAGAGGAAGATCATATAAGGGAGCACAGTCCACGAAGCAAAGTCGTGTTGTGTGAGCTTTCCAATGAAACTATTGAAACTTCAACAAGAGTTGTTGAAGAGCCTGCTACACAACAAGAGTTGTTGATGGGAGTTCATCCAGTAGGTCGGTTCCACCTCAATAGTTGAGGGAACCTCGATGTAGTGGGAGGGTTGCAAACTCGCCCGTTCGCTATCTGGATTTCAAGGAAATCCTTGCTATGGTAGCAGATAGCAACGTTAAGGATCCATTGTCTTATCGGAAGGCAATGGAGATGTTGATCAGAATGAATGGTTCAAGGCCATGGATCTTGGGATGGAGTCGATGTACTTCAACTCAATATGTGATCTTGTAGATCAGCCCGATGAGGTAAGACCTATAGGTTGTAAATGGATCTACAAGCGCAAACGAGGTGCTGATGAGAAGGTACAAACCTTCAAGGCTCAACTTGTGGTAAAGTTTTATACCCAGGTAGAGGGAGTCGACTATGAGGATACTTTCTTGCCTGTCACCATGTTAAATTCGATCCGTATCCTCCTGCCTGTTGCAGCTTATTATAATTATGAGATCTGGCAAATGGACGTCAAGACGACCTTTCTGAATGACAATCTTGAAGAGACTATTTACATGGTGCAACCCATGTGATTCATAGTCCAAGGTCAAGAGAAAAAGGGTTGCAAATTGAATCGGTCTATTTATGGACCGAAACATCCGTCTCGGTCTTGGAACATACGATTTGATACTGCGATCACGTCGTATGGCTTTGACCAAAATGTTGATGAACCTTGTGTCTACAAGAAGATCATTAACACTTCGGTATTCTTCATAGTGTTATACATAGACGATATCCTATTCATTGGGAATGATGTAGGTCTACTGATTGTAGTTAAGAACTGACTAGCGACTCAATTCCAAATGAAAGATTTGGGAGAGGTTCATTTTGTTCTGGGCATACAGATCTTTTCAGGATCGTAAGAACAAAGTGCTAGCACCGTTTCAAGCATCGTACATTCACAAAATGTTGCTCAAGTACTCGATGCAGAACTCCAAGAGAGACCTAATTCCGTTCTGGCATGGAGTCACTTTTTCTAGAGACATGTTTCCTAAGATGCCTCAAGAGGTTAAAGAGATGAGACGGGTCTCATATGCGTCTGCCGTTGGCAGCTTGATGTACGTGATGCTTTGTACTCATCCAAACATCTGCTACGTTGTGGGCATAGTCAGTGGGTATAAGTCTAACCCAGGTCAGGGTCACTGGACCACAGTAAAGAACATCCTCAAGTATCTTCGTTAAACGAGGGACTACATCTCATGTATAGTTCTAGGGATTTGAACCTTACAGGATATATGGATTCTGACTTTCAAACTGATAAGGACACTCGCCAGTACACATCAGGGTCAGTCTTTACTATTAACGGAGGAGTTGTAGAGTGGTGAAGCACTAAGTAGGGGTGCATCGCCGGCTCCATTATGGAGGCGGAGTACGTAGCGGCTTGCGAAGCTGCTAAGGAGGCTGTCTAGCTCAAGAAGTTTCTGACAGAACTGAAAGTTGTTCCAGATATGTCTAGACCCATTACCCTATATTGTGATAATAGTGGGGCAGTGCCGAACTCTAAGGAGTCGAGGAGTCACAGGCGTGGGAAACACATAGAGCGGAAGTATCATTTGATTCGCGAGATAGTGCATCGAGGGGTCGTGATTGTCACGAAGATTGCTTCGGAGCACAATGTAGTTGACCCGTTTACGAAGGCTCTCACGGCTACAATATTTGAGGGTCACCTACGGAGATTGTTGGGGTTTATGCCCTAAAGACTCGTGTCCTGTAGTTTATAAACAGTTTCTACAAACACTTGGGTTGTATAATATATGATATTTTACTTCACATCTTGTATTTTGCTCAGTTGCATGTTTTATTTGCTTTACAAAAACCAATAAACTTAAAATCCATGGTTATCTGTATGTAACTTAAGTATGTATGTGGTGACATATAAGTAGATCATGTCTTGAGTAATAACCAAAATGGTCTGTAGTACATGGATATAGGAGGGAAACCTTATCCTAGTAATGTTATGGATGCGGCCTGCTTTGTGGAATGGTCACAAGTGTTGTGACTTGTCACAGATGGTCTGATCCTGATCATTCGTGTTGGGGACATGCGAGTGGGGGCGTCCTATACAAAGAGTTTGTATAAGACCTAACCACGAAGTGTTAATGTCTCATTATATACTGCCCATGACAGAGACTTCACTTCATTAGGATAACCATAGGTAACATGACCTCGATCCTAAGTGAGTTGGGAACTCCTGCCATTGAGAGTGGTCCTATGATTTGTATTGGTGCAAGTGGCTAGGTCGCCAATTCAAATCTACCATTTTGGGGATTTAATTGATTTGAGAGCTTAGAACTCAGCTACACAAGATGGAATACACTCCTTCTCCAAGCCAGGGGTAAGTATATAAATAGCTCCCTTAAGAGTTGATTCCAAGGATTGAACGATGTGGTGCCATACACCTTGGCCCAAGAGATGTTCACATAGTTGGACTATGTTGTATTGTTCATTAGAGGAATCAGTGTTACTTAAGGAGTGAGATGTAACTATAAGGGCAAAAGGGTAAATTGACTTAGCTGTACTTACGAGCATCTATGAAAGGTCATCGTACTCATGATTGGTGATATCCAATGGAAACAAAAATATATTTGTGGTAAGAAGAGTTCGTCTTTAGTGGGATGCCTGACAGTTAACTGATGGTGGATCTTGTGACTAAAGAGTTTTAGTCGCTATTCACGGACTGTTGGAGCTTCAAGCCATAGGTCCATTAGGTCTCCTGGGTAGCTTGAATAAAGTCGAGAATAAGTGTTTGGTTTAATTTGAAATGTTCAAATTGACAAGAGAAAGTTTGATTATATATAATATAATTGGACTGGTTAATTATATATGATATAATTGGTTAAATGTATGAGCTACATTATTTTAGAGGAAATTAGATACAAATATTATTTATATCAAGTAGAGGAGAAATTACTATAGTATATATTTGATATCAAACTATAGGGTAAAAATATAATATGATTATATTTATTAATAATTTAATTGGTTAATTATATGATAATTAACCTAAAATCTCTCGCGGACGTGCATTAGTGGGAAAATCACGTCGCTTATTGTAACCGAAGAATAAAAATAAAATTTTGTTTCATTTTGAAGGGTTCGGAAAAAGATCAAAAAGGTTTTGCGGTTGTGTGGAAACGTAAATGATCGCATAAGTTACGATAGTTGCTCAATACCTAAACGATCGCATACCTCGCACCTAAACAATCGCACACTAGTTCCTAAACGATCAGATAGCTTTTCTAAACGATCGTATAGTGTGTCGTGCTTGGTAAATAATCGTATATCTTTTCCTAAATAATCGTGTAGTTTCTTCTAAACGATATGCATCTAGCTATGCGATAGTTTCCTATTAGCTCCAACTTACTTATCATCTATACGATCAGTCCTTCCTCCTACCTCAACCAAACTCACCAAAGACCGAGGCCTCCTTTCTAGTGGTGTCGTCCCCACTGTGTTCGTTTGTTTGCGGTTGTTCGTGCTACTGTAGCCGACGCATCTGCTGGGCATTTGTTGATCGGTAGAGGTCTTCCGCTGGGTTGAGTTCCATAGCTCGAAGAGCGTCTTCAATTGGTATGAGAACTCTCTTCCTTATTGTTTTTTGTTCAAAGCATGTTGTTAATTACTGTTTGAGTGTATATTTTGTATTTCAGTCATGGTGAAATTGGAGCGATCTAAACGTACTCATGGAACTCTTCATTGAGAGATCCTTCACTAAGAAGTATCATTATAACATAAATCATAAAATGCACAGAGAAATGCTAGCCTTACAATGCTTTATTTGTCACAAGGAAGGGCATTTCAAGAAAAATTTCCCTGAGAGAGGAAAGCATCACATAAGGGATGATAATAGAAGGTCGAAACCTTATGGAAGAGAGGAACCAACCAAAAATAGAGACTTTAGAGCTGATGATCAAAGGAAATCAAGGGACTAGGGGAGACATCAAAGACTTGCTGGTGAAGAAAATTATGAGTACACTGAGATGCTTGCTACTGCAAATAGATAGGCCATGGACTTTGAAACTACGGAAGAAGACTAGGTCCTAGACGAAGGATATACCTACCACATGATTTTCAAAAGAGGTTGGTTTGTTGATTACAAACCAGAGGAAGGAGACTTAGTTCACATCAGCAACAACAATGAATGTGAAATCATTGGCAGAGGCTTAGTGTTACTAAAATTATAAGACAATAGGGAAGTTCTTCTAAAGGATGTTAGACATGTTCCAAAGCTCAAGAGATACATTATCTCTTTGGGAATGTTGGATAATCAGGGTTTCACATTCATTAGGGAGAGAAATACTCTAAAATAGAGAAGCAGGGGAGGACAATTCTGGTTGGTAAGAAATTTGATGGTCTATATGTTTTGAAAACGGTTAATCATGCTAAGTATGTTCTACTGTCAAAAATTGAGAAGGACGGTGTATTTGAACTATGGCATAGAAGACTTTCATATATTAGTGAAAGGGGGCTAAATGAAGTTATGAAGCAAGGCTTGATTCGGTCCAGAGGCATTAAAAGGCTCAGCTTTGGTGAACATTGTGTACTGGGGAAGTCAACAAGGATGAAGTTCACAAAAAAAGTCCATACCACGAAGGCCACACTTGATTACATACATGGAGATCTATGGGACCCTGCAGCAACTCCCTCTTGGGGAGGTTTTAGGCACTTTATATCTCTTATAGATGATTATTCAAGAAAGATCTTAACTTACCTGCTTAAATCTAAAGATCAAACATTTGAATGCTCTAAATTGTGGAAAGCAAATGTTGAAACTAAAACTAAAAGAAGAATTAAATTCCTCAAAACTAATAATGGCCTAGAATTTCTAGGAAATAATTTTAAATCCCTCTGTGTTGAGCATGGAATAACTAAATACAGAACAATAGCATATACTCCTCAACAAAATGGAGTTGCAGAAAGAATGAATAAAATCTTGATGGAAAGGGTAAGATACATGTTTTTAGAAGCTAAAATCGCAAAGGAATTCAGGGCAGAAGCTCTTGCCATAACAACCTTTACAGTTAACAGGAGTTGTAGTGTCTCCATTGATATGAAAACCCCTGAAGAGAGGTGGAGAGGGATACATCCTAATCTATCAAACTTAAAGCCTTTGGATCCACAACCTATATCCACACTAAGCAAGGCAAAGTGGCCTCAAAAGCAATGAAGTGTATGTTCATAGGGTATCCTGAAAGAGTAAAAGGCTTTAAGTGTATGTTCATAGATGATTATCGTCTTTCTAGAGATAGAGAAAGAAGGTCTTCTAGACCTCCAACTAGATTTGATAGAGCAAACTATATTTCTAATTACTCTATGGATGATGAAAATGATGAGCCTAATAGCTTTGAAAAAGATCTGAACTGCGAAGAGAAGAATAAATGACTTGCAACTATGAAGAGTGAACTAGACTCACTTTACAAGAATGAAACATGTGAGCTAACTGATAAACCACTTAACAAAGGTATGTTCCCTTGTAAGTGGGTGTATAAAAATAAATTCCTAGGGGAGAACAATCAACAAGTAAAGTACAAAGCTAGGCTAGTTGTCAAGGGCTTTAAACAAAAAGAAGGGGTTGACTACTCAAAAATCTTCTCCCTAGTGGTCAAACACACCTCAATTAGAGTACTCCTAGCTATTGTGGTCTGTGAAAACCTTGAACTAGAACAAATGGATGTCACTACAGCCTTCCTTCATCAAGCCTAGAGGAAGACCTTTATAATAGAACAACCTAAGACCTTTGAAGTCGAAGGGAAGACAAACCTTGTTTGTAAGTTGAAAAAGTCCCTATATGGGCTCAAACAGTAATCGAAGTGCTTGTACAAAAGATTTGGTGTTTATCAAGAAATTAAATTTTCTGAGAAGCCTATTTGATCCTTGTGTCTATTACAAGAAACTTTCTAATGGGAGCCTAATGTGCTTGTTACTATATATAGATGATGTGTTATTAGCTGGTAAGGAATTGACTAAGATAAATGAGATAAAAGACCAATTAAAGGCTGAGTTTGAGATGAAGGACCTAGGATCAGCCATAAGAATCCAAGAAATGGAAATTAAAAGACAGAGAAGTAGATTTTTTTTTTTTTTTTAATATTAGAGGCAGTACACTAAAAAGGTACTGGACATGTTTAAAATAACTAATGCTAAACCAGTGACTACTCCTATGGGTCAACAATTGAAGTTGTGTGCTAAAGACTCCCCAAATATCCAATTGAAAAACAAGCTATGTCAAATATTCCTTCTTCCAATGCCATAAGGAGCCTAATGTACTATACTAGACTAGATTTGGCCTATAGCTCAAGTCTGGTCAGTAGATATATGGGAAGCCCTGTTAAAAAACCATTGGGAAGATACTAAATAGGTATTTCGTTACCTAGTGGGGTCAGAAAACAAAGATTTATTTTACTCAGCCCCTAATGAACTCAAATTACTCCTACAGGGGTATGTTGATGCAGACTTTGTAGGGGACAGTGATAAAAGGAGGTCCCTAATAGGTTACTCCTTTATATTAGGAGAAAAACTCATAAGCTGGAAATCTACCCTATAATCAGTAGTAACCCAATCAACTACTGAAGAAGAATTCATAGCAGTTTTAAAGGCAGTAAAAGAAGCAATCTAGCTACAAGGCCTAATCACTGAGCTAGGCTACTTACAAGAATCAATAGAGTTGTTATGTGACAACCAGAGTGCTATACACTTAAGTAAACAACACTAGTACCATGACAGGACAAAACACATTGATGTTAAACTATTTTTTGTTAGAAAGATCATAGAAAAGGGAAAAGTCAACATTCAAAAGGTCAGAACAGAGGATAATGTAGTAGATTTTCTAACAAAAGCTCTAACAAAACCCAAGTTTAGTCACTATTTAGATCTACTCAAAGTAATAAATCTAAATAAAGAAAAGTATTTACCTACAGAAAAATATCTTCAAGGTGTTTTTGTTTCAATAAGGAGATTTGTTAATTTGAAGCAAAAACCCAACTCCCATTCATCTCCAACCCTTGACAAGTTAAACAAAAAAAGTGTTGAAGAGTTATAACAAACATTCAATTATACTATTTCACACTTAAAGCTGTCATCTGTAACAATAGTAAAATAGAAAGAGATTTTATGTTTATATTTATTTCAAACTCTTCACAAAAAATGCGTAAGTCCAAAAGGAATAAAATTAGAGAGGGAGAAAAAAGATTATCTGTAACAGTTATGAAGCTTTGTAAGTTGTATTCTAGAAAGATTAATGAAATCTTCAAGATCATATTTGTAAATAGATGAAGGTGGGTTTAAACACCGAACCACTATACATCCTAGTGTTCATCGTTTCATTCTCTTCTAAATTTCTTGATTGCATCCTCGAGTTCACAATTGAAAACAAGAAGACGAAGTAAACATACAGAAACCCTTGAATGAACACAGAGAGAAAATGGTAAGATATTCTCTCTCTCTCTCATATTTTTTAAATCTGTAAGAAAAGAAAGTGATAGAAAAAGGAGATAAGATTTCCCCTTTTCATTTGGTGCTTTGACGAGCTATGTGGTAAAAGAACACTCAGACACGACATTGAACTTCAGCTCAAATAAAACTATTGATCAGCTCATCGAACAGGCCTTAGATGGCCCTTGCATCGCCTAAAATATTTGGGCTACGTATTAACAAGGGTTAGCAAGAGAAATAACAAAATTTAATGTTTCACTTGGAAAAATAAAAAAAAGTTTCAAAATTATAAAAATAAAAAAACGTATTTAAGTGATAGAAAATACAAATTGGTAAATGACCAAACTACCCACAAAACTAATAAATTGAGTACAAATAAACAACGCTTAAAAAACAATGTGAAAACTGCCGATACACTCTATCTAAACTTCGAGATGCAAAAAAAATTACAATCTCGACTAAAATCTAAAAAACAAATAGCATGGTCAAAATCTTAGAAACGATTTAAAAATCTAAAAACTCGTCAATATGGTCCTCAGTGAGAAACAATTGGTTGTTGCCTCTTTAATGGAAGATCACGGTGGTGGCATGTAGCTACTTAGAGAACCAGTCAATAATGAGCAACAGAAAATTTAACAGTCATGTAAACTGAAATGTAGCAGAGATGGTGATAGTAAGATAAGAAGGAATGGAAGGTTCTAAAGGAAGTGACCCAAGATGCGACTATGGTGAGGAGAGTATGCTAGCATAGATTTTAAAGAGAGGTTGTGGAGATGTTATGTCAAAAAAGTTGCTGCAAATGGGTAATAGGAAAGAGAAAAAGAAAAGGATGGGATAAGATTTAAAGTACAATTAGGGTTTTTTTAAAAAAAAATATATATTTTTAAATACGTAGGGAGGAAAGTGCTTAAATCTTTTTTCACAAATTATAAATATATTGAATCTTTGGAAATAAGGATTAGGTTTTTTTTAAAAAAAAATGAAACAATATAAAACAAATATTTTCAAAATAATAAATAGGTATATAAATATGTTTTATATACCAATGATATATTGTTATATCATTAGATTACATTTCAAAAAAAATATAAACTATATAAATAGTAATAATATATATAAAAAAATTAATATAATAAACAAATTTATAAACAAATAATAAAAAAAATTATAAAATAGAATCTAATAGCAAAAGATAGATTCAAATATATATTGTTGGATAAAAATAAGGGAAAATCTCTAATTTAAATCAAGAAATACGAAAAATGAAGGTTCTATAACTCCATATTACAATTACACTATAGATGTAGATTAGTTAATCTCGTAATTTCATTCCAATTACATTATATCTATAAATGTATATTAGTTAATTTCCAGAGCCCATCGTGGGGAAACTAGAAATACATTTAACTTTATATTACATTTTGGAGCTGATAACAACATGTTTAAACTAATGAAAAAAGATTTATATAAAACTAGATCTGCTAACAAAAAATTTAACTAATTGAAAAAAAAGTTAGATAAACCAAATTTGATAATAATGTACTCAAAAGGTTGAAGAGAAGATTCTATTTTGTTGAATAATTCAAATACATAGTGTATTTGCAAAATTCACAAGTACATTAGAAAATAGTCAACCACTACACCAAAATCATAACTCCGCACCAAAATCATAACTACAATTCTCCGACGTTCTCTGCAACCGCAAATGTTCTGGTTTATTGTAGTGTCTAATTCTAATTCTCTCCGATGAACAAGATTTTATCTTCTTTGGCTGAAAAATAAAGAAAGTTGATTATAATAATGAAACAAAAGAAGATCGAATCATCATACAAAAACAAATGAAGAGGAAAAGAGAAAAATCAATAGATCGATGTCGATGAAAAGAGGAAAGGAAAAGAAAAGTCTAATCTGTTGTAAACCATAACAAAAACGATAGCTTGTGGAAAAAAAAAAAACCACAACAAAACCTAAGTTGATAAACACTTTATGTGAGTAACAAAAGTGATTACTATTTTTTTACAATGGATATTATTTTTTCAAATCATTAAAATAATATAAAAATTTAATAATATAAAAAAAATTTAAACCTTCAAGGATATGAGAAAAATCCAACTAATTTATTAAGAATATGTAATTATGCAAAACAATTCAAATATTTGAATAAATTTGAATATGTATAAAGTAATGAAAAACAATTCAAATATTAGAATAAATTTGAAATTTGATTAGATAAAATGAAATTTGATAATATATGAAAATTTAAAATATAAATTTGGTAGAAAAATCTAGATATTTAATTAAAGTAAGATTAATTCGAAAAGTGGTTAAAAAAATCTAAAATAATAATAAAATATGCAGATTACATTAACTATATGACGAAAATTGGCAGTTGTTCTTGAGAAAATCAGCAATTACTCTATATATAAAACTCGACATTTTTTATGATTCTACAATTATAATATATTTATAATTTCATCATTAACAACTACGAATCAAACAAGGGAAAATTAGACATTTGAAAATTTCTGGTCATGTACATATCAAGTGAGTTATCATAAATCTTATTAATTACTGATTTTTCCATTTATCAAAACGAAACCCTAAATTTTGCCATACGCTCCAATTCCCCTATTAACAAACATTACTTTGGTCTTTGTTGATTTGTGTATGAATTTATTCCAACAAATTCCAATTTTCAAATCTTACCTCTTCCATGGGTAGTCTAATTCGAAGCCAATAAAGCCATTATTGTACATATCTAACTTGAAAAGGAAAGGGTAATGTTGGGGAAAGATTTGGCCATGTTCGCGAAATGGGAAACAAATGGGTTTGGGTCCTTTTTTTTTCCCCTTGTTTTGTTTTGTTTTTTTTCCTCTTATTTTCTTTTTCCAAATACTAAACCTCTTTAACGGGCTATTTTTAAATATATAAAAATAAACCAAACTATTTACAAGATATAACAAAATTTTAGAACTATCAATGATAGAGACACTGATAGACTTCTATCAAGATCTATCAATATCACTGATAGACATCAATGTCTATTATTGATAGTTCTAAAAAATTTTCTATATTTTATAAATATTTTCAACAGTTTTACCACTTAAATAATTTTTTCTCTGCAAGAGAATTTAAAATTTATCAAATGTTTCCTTTTTCTTCTAATTTTCTTTATTTCCAACTTGTTCTCCCCCAAAATATATCGAAATTAAATAGCCAATACTTTAAATATAACCAAATGATTCTATTTTAAAGCTCCAATTTATTAAAATTCATTGAATATATTTTTATAAAGTCGAGGTATATAATTCTTAAAAAATATATATATTCATTTGAATCTTTTTCTCTCTCTCTCTTTTTCCGCTCCAAATCACTTTAATCAAAGAGCTTATCTTATAGACATGAACTCGAAAATCACTTTTCTTATAGAAAGTTTATTTTCCAAAATTTGTTCCAGTTTCATAATATGTACTTTTATTTTATTAATCTATTTGTTTTTCATCTCTTTCTATTACAGGTGTTAAAAAAATCCGATGACCTAAAAAAACCGATCAACCCAACCCGTATGGTTTGAGTTGAATTATCAACTCATTCGGGTTGGGTTGGGTTCAAATAAATTAAAATTTTATGAGTTGGGTTGGTACAGAAATTCACCTAATATAACCCAAACCAACCCGAACCAACTCGAATTTATTATTACCTTTAAAATATATATTTTTTATTACTTATAATACAATTTTTTATACATATATTTATTTTAATTTTATTTAATTTTAATATTTTTTTAATAATTTATTCTTTTACAATTCTTAAAAGTAGTTTTTTGCATTTTAAAAAGAAAATTTTCACTATTTAAATTGAAATTAAGTTGTTAATCTTAATTCAGTATATGAAAATAATTAAATAAGATTTTTACATATTTATGTTGTGTTTCTTTTTAGAACAAAATTTTAAACAAATGACCTGATTAACCCAAACTAACCCAACCCAAATATTTCATGGTTGGGTTGGGTTTGATTCTTTTTTTTAATAAGTGTTATTTGGGTTGATGAAATTTATAACCCGAACAATTGGATTGAGTCTAAAAAATTTCAACCAAACTCAACTCAATCCATGAACACCCTTACTTTCTATACTCTTAAATTTCAAGTCAAGTGTTTAAAAATTTAAATCAAATATAAGTTTTCTTCTTAAAAAATCATATTTTCCCAATTAAAAGTTATCTCAAGTTTTTCTAAAATATCGAACGCATTTCATATCTATTGTAAATTAACTTGAAACAAGAAAGGCATAGTTTTAGATGCCATTTCATTAGTTCATAAATTTGTTGTAAATATTTACTAATTAACTCAATGAAAGATAAATTCAATTAAAATTTAAATTTTATTAGAAAAATTAAGTTATAAATATTTTAAGTCACATGTATCACATGAGTTTTCTAATTAGTATATTTAAATAGAGCTATAGAAGAGAATCTTTTGTTTTATCTTTACCCCTACTTTTTTTTTTTTAGTAAACTCCAATATTTCCGTTTCGAATGGGATAGAATTCTTCAAGTGTGCCTATTGAGACAAATAAGTGGAATTGATGTTGATGGGATACATTACTTCTTTAAGAAGGGATGTGATTCTTCAAATGTATGTGTCTACTGGGTTCGATAGATATAAATGAATTCAATGGACAACGAAAGCGACTATTAAAGTGAAGATGTTTACCTATCGAAATGGTGCAATCCCGACGCATTTATATTGATTTGTTTATGTTCTTAAAGGGTAACTTCATGGGGCTCAAGTTTAGAGAAAAAAATAGAAACTTTAGAGACAAAAGTTTGAAATAAATTTAGATGAAAAAAAAAAAAACAAAACTGGAGATAGATTTACAGATAATAATCAAGCAAAGTTTTCAAATTCAATTCTATAAAATTGTAACACAAATATATATATATATATATATATATATATATTTCAGAAGAAAAATATTTTCTGGGGTAAAAAGATTACAAAAAATTTAAACTATAAAGAGTTGGACAAAAGATCCCAAGAGAATTTTAGAAAGAGAAACAAAGTTAAAAAGCGGAAGTAGAATTTTAAAGAGATAAAAATACAAATAATTAATTAAAAACTTGAGAATACATAGTAAAATAAGAGAAAAAATCTAAAAATATATTCTCTCTTTAAAATATTTGCAAATATTGAAAAGTTAACTAGTCAACCTTTTGACCTTTTCTAATTTCTAATCTTGTCCTTCCTTGTCTTGTCTTGTTGTACATTTTTTTTTATCTTTTTATTTTTTTTATTTTCTTTGGTTTTTGCTTCTTTTCATTCTTTTATTTTTTTTGTTGTTTTCTTTATCCGATTTTTTCTTCATCTTTTTTTTTTTTATAAGAATTATGAGGCTAAGTTTCATACTCAAAGTACCCAATTCATAAATAATTTAACACCAACAAACCAATCATCAAGTTTAATTATTATAATGAAATATTACATATAAATAGCAAATGAAAGTCTATCATTGATAGCCACAAATATTTTCTATCATTGATAGCCAACTTAATGAATTTAATTAATAAAGTTGAATCTCAAACTAAAGTGTAAGTGGAATGTCCAGAAGTTATCACTAATGGCATGTGTATGGAAGCTATCAACGATGATATTGTTGGAGTTGATGCGCTAAATCTCGTAGGGTCATATAGTTTGTAATTGTAATATACAAACATCTTATTTAGTTAATAAAATATATGATGTTCTATTTCATATTTTAGTTGCATTAACCAAAAACCAATAAAATAACATCCAATGTTATTTTGTAGCTTGAACATGTATATAGAGACATACAGGTGGATCATGTTTAAGTGATAACCTAAATAATCTGTAGTAGATGGATAAGGTTGGATACTTTATCCTAGTGAAACTACGAGTACGGCCCGCTTTGTAGATGTTACAATTGTTGTAAAGTGCTACAAATGATCTGATTTTGATCATTCATGTGGAGACATGTGAGCGGAGGTATTCTATACAAAGGAGTTTGTATAACATCAGATAGCGAAATGTCTACCCTCATTGTATAATGTTGTTTATAAAAAAGACTTACATTTCACCAGGATTACTCAATAATCCAACTATTTTGAGGTTTTGTCTGATAGGAGGGCTGGGAACACAACTACACAAGAAGGAATTCACTCCTTCCCCAACGTCAGGGTAAGTAGATAAATTGCTCACTTAAAGACTGATTCCAAGGGTTGAACAATGTGGTACCACACTCTCTCTTTACCCAAAAGAGGTTTGGTCATAGTTGGACTATGATTTATTGTTCATTAGAGGGACATTGTACTATTGACTGGTTATAACTAATAGACATAGAAATATATCTGTAATGTGAAGAGTGCAGCTGTTGGTCTTTGATGGAGTGCCGACAGTTAATGGATTGTGAATAATTGGTGAATAATTTAATTAAAGAGTTTAATTAATTATTCATGTACCACTAGACATTCAAGCTATAGGTCCATGAGATCTCCTCAGTAGCTCAATAAGAATGAAAGAGAATCAATTTTTGGATTAATTTGAATTGTCCAAATTAATTGAATGAATTAATTATATGTGATATAATTATTTTATTTTAATTATATATGATATACTTACTATAATGTATATGATTACATTATAATATAAAGTTTATTTGAAAGGAAATAAATATTTGAATGTCATTCAAATATTGATTATATGAATTTGATTCATACAATTACATTTAATATAAATGAGATTTATATTAAAAGTCTTGGTCAGAGAGAATTTAAACTAGAGGTTATATTGTATTTGATACAATATAGAAATTATATGTTATATGTTAGATTTGATATAACATATAGTTAATATATATTATATGATAAAGTAGTTATCATATATTTTATATATTTAATGATTTATTAAATAAATAATTTTTTTTTTTAATCAAATTTTTTAGAGAGTTCTAACTCCCTCCCCTCTTTCTCTCCATTACGTGATAGTGGGTGGTTAGTTTTCTATTTCTTCTTCATCTACTATGAAGACATAGAAATGACGGTGAAGAAAAATACAGAAAAAGTCTTTGAGATCTCATCATTTTCCTCCTCCCGTCTTCTACTCTCTCAAAAAAAATTTCATCCAAATAACCAGAGCCCACAACTCCTACATTCTCATCCCATAGAATATCGAGGTATCCATTATGATAATGGCCATTGTTCGAGGGAATTCTATTAAAATTAGTTTTGAAAGGTAAGGGTTCAAACAAAAATTTATTCTTTTGTTGTCTATTTAAAAGCATGCTGTAATTTCTATACTAAATTCATCATTTTTGTTCTTCCACTTTAAATTATGTATTATGTGAAAATTGAAAAATTGGGACGATCCACTTACGCTCTAGAACCTTTAATCGGGTTCATTCAGACATGTTATTTTATGGTAAAAAAGAATGATAGAAGTTATCTCTAATAGCATGTCATCAATGATAGAAGCTATCATCGATAACTACGATATAAGTGATATTAGTGACAAAACTTAGGTGATATCCATATATCGATGATATGAATGATATAAAAGTCAATTTCATTTGATGAAAGTCTATCATTGATAGCCATTGCTAAAAGATATCGATGATAGCCACATATTGAAGCTATCAATGATAGCTATAGCTATCAATGATAGCTATAGCTATCGATGATATCCGTATATCATTAATATAAGTTAGGTATATATAATAAAATTAATGATATTAATGATATTGGTGATATGACTTAGGTAAATATTAGAGATAGTCAGTTAACCTCTTATTGATAGACTTCTATCACTTATCATTTTAAATGTTAATCTTTGAAAGATAATAGTTTCCTTTTAAAAGTTGATAATGAAGGAACCATTGAAGGTCCTTGAGCGGAAGCATGGGAGCGAATCAAATACCCAAAATTTACAGAACATAAATTTTATAGTAAAAACATATTCAGATTATGCATTTAAAAGATAATTATATCATGCTTTAAAAAATAAATTACAAAAAAGAAAAAGGGTTTAAGATACCTTGCCCTTGATGAACTCTTCTTCCCAAGCTTTCTTCTTTGAATCTTATCACAAACAATCTCGAATCCTCTAACCGATAATGAAGACACCACCACGAATCTTGGGTGAGAATCAAGGACTTTTGTGGGCTCTGGCTATTCTAGAAAAGATGGATTTTTAGAGAGATGAAAGGAAGTGATTCTGATTATCTCAAAATGTTTTTGTGTAACACTTCTTGTGAAACCACACCAAGGATAAGAAGAAGAACTTTCCTCCTGCCCACCAGCATGTTTTAGAGAGAAAAGAGGGGGAGAGAGTTCCAATTCCTTTCCAAAATGATTTTTAAAAACTAAATTAAAATTAATTTATTTTATTTTATAAATCAATTTAATATATATATATCTATATATATATATATGATAACTACCTTATCATATAATATATAAAACTATATGTTATATCAAATATAACATATAACATATAGTTTCTACATTGTATCAAATACAATATACAACATAACCTATAATTTCTATTCTCTCATTAATGACATTTAATATAAATCGCATTTATATTAAACTTAATTATGTGAATCAAATTCATATAATTAGAATCATATTCAAATATTTATTTCCTCTTAAATGAACTTTATATTAAAATATATCAAAATACATTATAATAATTATATCATATATAATTAGATTAAAATAATTATATCACATATAATTAATACCCTCAATTGATTTGAAAAATTCAAATTAATCCAAAAATTGATTCTCATTAAATCTCGATGAGCTAAGAAGGGACCTCATGGACCTGTAGTTTGAATAGAAGACCCCAGAGAACCCCTTGGCCGTTAGGCCTACTGTTTTCCAAAGAGGAGGAAGCATTGAAAATTTGCCAACCCCAACTCCATCCATCTCATCTAAAAGTGAATAGAAGAGGTGAGACGACAAAGAGATATTTAATAATATCTTAAGTACTCTGGAACAAGGAGGAGGATTGCCCGAGGCAGGGGTTATAAACCAGCCACTGCCTACGGAGGAGGAGACGGTGGTTGCAGCAGAGGAAACCATGAATGATGGAGTAGTGGTGGTGGGAGAAGTGGTGGGAGAAGTGGTGGAAGAAGTGGTGGAAGAAATGAAGAGGCCAAAAAGAAGAGAAAGGAGGAGAAGGAAGAGAGAAAATTGTGTCGGAGGGAGAAGAGGCGCTCCTTTAATTAAATTATTCACCTCACAAATTACTCGCAAGTACAGCTGGGCCAAAATTACCTGCCTCAGTAGATCTAACTCTTTAAGTACCCCTGATCCCTCAAATGAACAATCAATCATAGTTCAACTATGGCCAAACTCCTCTCGAGCCAAGAGAGGGTGTGGCATCACATTGTTTAAACCCTAGAATCAGCCCTTAAGGGAGAAAATTATCTACTTACCCAAACTTTTGGGAAGGAGCGGATACCATCTTATGTAGCTGTGTTCCCAACTCCCCATTCAGATGAAACTCCAAAATGGTAGGCTTGTTGAGTTGGCGATCTGACCACTCTCACCCATACAAATCAAAGGATCAACTTCATAGGCAGGAGACTAAACATGTAAGTCTCTATTATGAACGGTGTTATATAATGAGACTAAACATTTCATGGTTCGGTCTTGTATGAACTTCTTTATATAGAATATCTCCGTTGACATGTCTCCACATGAACGATCAGAAACAGATAATTTTTAGCACTTTATAACAATTGTAACATCTACAAAGCGAGTCATACTCATAGTATTACCAGGATAAGGTATCCAACCTTATCTATAGACTACAGACCATTTAGGTTATCATTTAAACATGATTCACATGTTTAAGTTACAAGATAACCTTGGATGTTAATTTATTGGTTTGTGGTTAATGACACTAATTTGGAAAAAAAAAACATCACTTATTTTATTACATAAATAAATTGTTTATACAATCAATGACGAACTATAGGACCCTACGATATTTAAGGCATCAGCCCAAAAAATCTCCCATTTGATCTAAAACTAGTAGGGTGTACAAAATATAAGTCAAACTAATTTACAAAGTACACAAACAATAAACTAGGGCATAACATGCCAAATATAAATCTCCCACTTGCCCTAGTTTAAATGTGGCCTGTCCCATAGAGCCATACTCTACAGGTGACTCTCAAATACCTTGGCCATAAGGGCCTTTGTAAATGGATCAACAACGTTGTGCTTCGAAGCTATTTGTGTGACAATCACATCTCCTCGATGCACAATCTCTCAGATGAGATGATACTTCTACTTTATATGCTTCTCGCATTTATGACTCCGGGGTTCTTGAAAATTTGTCTATTATCACAATAAAGTGTGATAGGTGATGACATGTCTGGAACAACTTTCTGACCAGTCATAAACTTCTTGAGCCAAACAACTTCCTTAGTAGCTTCACAAGCCACTATGTACTCAGTCTCCATGGTGGAGTTAACAATGCACCCTTGCTTTGTGTATCTTCAGACTATTACTCCTCTGTTAAGAGTGAACGATGATCCTGATGTGGAATTCATTAAATTCTTATCAGTCTAAAAATCAGAGTTTGTGTATTCTGTAAGGATCAGAACCTACCATACACGAGTCCTTTGTTCTCCATAGATACTTGAGAATATTCTTAACGGTGGTTCAGTGGTCATGTCCTAGATTAGACTGATATCTACTATCCCCACCGCATAGCAGATGTTAGGTCTAGTACATAACATCGCACACATCAAGTTGCCAACAGCCGATGCATAGGAGATCCGTCTCATTTCCTCACCTTTTTTAGGTGTCTTAGGACACTATTCTATAGACAATATTACTTCATGTCTAAAAGGTAACAAACCACTTTTGGAGTTCTGCATCGAATACTTGACAAGCATTTTGTTAATATACGATGCTTGAGACAAGGCTACAATTTTGTCTTTTGGTCTCTAAAGATCTGAATTTCCAGAACAAGCTGAGTGTCTCCCAAATCTTTTATTTGGAATTGGATCGCTAGCCAATTCTTAACTTCAGTCAGTAGACCTACATCATCCCAATGAGTTGTACATTGTCCACATATAACACTAGGAAAACTACTGAAGTATTGATATCCTCTTTTATACTCAAGGCTCATCAATAATCTTATCAAAGCCATAAGATTTGATTGCAGTATCAAACCTTAAGTTCCAAGATTGAGAAGCTTGCTACAGTACATCAATGAACCGATTAAGCCTGCAAACTTTTTGCTCCTGACCTTGGGTTATGAATCCCTTGGGCTACTCCATATAAATGGTCTCCTCAAGATTGTCATTCAGAAAAGTAGTCTTAGCGTTCATTTGCCAAATATCATAGTCATTATATGAGACAATGAACAAGAGGATCCGGATAGACTTGAGTATGACAATAGGTGAGAATGTTTCCTCATAGTTGATTTCCTCAACTTGGGTATAACTCTTTACCACTAGTTTAGCCTTGAAGAAATACGCCTTCTCATCAACACTCCATTTTCTCTTGTAGATCCATTTGCAACCTATAGGTTTAATCCCATTAGGTAGATCTACAAGATCCCAAACTAAAATGAAGTACATCGACTCCATTTCAAGATCCATAGCTTTAATCCATTCATTTTTGTCAACATCCTTCATTGCCTTCTTATAAGTAAATGGATTCTCAACATCTTCGTCAACTATCATAATAAGGATTTCTGTTAAACCTATATAACAAATAGGTGGGTTCGTAATCCTCCCATTGCATCGAGGTTTCTCAACACTTGAGGTGAATTTGACATACTAGATTATCCAACTTCAACAAATCTGTTGAAGTGTTGGGTTCTTCAATAACTCTTGTTGAAGGTTCAGTAGATTCTTTGGAAAGTTCATTCAACAAAACCTTACTACGGGGCTTGTGCTCCATTATATGGTCTTTTTGCATAAAAGTAACAATTGTTGATACAAACACTTTATTTTCCTTAGGGTCGAAGAAGTAACCACGTCTCCTTCCTTTGGGGTAGCCTACAAATAGGCACAATTTTGAACGAGGTTCCAGTTTCATAGAATTTGCCTCAAGCACATCCACTGGCCAACCTCAGATTCCGAAATGATATAAACTCACTTTACGTCCATTCCATAATTCCAAAGGTGTTCTTATAATACTTTTGGATGGAACACAGTTCAAAAAATATGTTGCAGTCTGTACTGCAAAACCTCAAAACAAATTAGGTAAAGAAGTGTAACTCATTATAGACTGAACCATGTTCAACAGGGTTCGATTTCTTCTTTCTGAAAAACTATTCTATTGAGGTGTACCAGGTGTTGGGAGTTGGGATACAATTCTATGTTCTATCAAATAGTTCTAGAATGTTAGATCTAAAAACACTCCATCTTGATCAGATCAAAATGTCTTAATTATTTTATTTAATGCATTTTCAACTTCAACCTTGGATTCTTTGAACTTTTTAAAAGATTCAGACTTATGTTTCATTAAATAAACATACCCATATCTTGAATGATCATCATAAAAGTGATGAAATATGGAAACCATTCTCTTTCTTTTACATTCATCGGACCAAATAGGTTTGAATGTACTAGCTCTAAGGGTTCTTCGGCCCTATTATCTTTTTCAGTAAAAGGTCTTTTAGTAATTTTTTCTTCAAGGCATGACTCATACACAGGTAAAGAATTTTCTTCTAACTTGCTTAGAAGTCCATTCTTTACTAACCTCTCAATCCTATTCAGATTGATGTATCCTAATCTCAGGTGCTAAAGTTGGGCATTTTCTTTAGGAGAAATTCTATCTCTTTTATTTTGAGTTACTGCAGAGCTTTAGTTGCTAACAATCTTAGCACATAAAGATTATTTTTCAATTCAACATAAAAAATATTAACACCATTCTTTGAAGTAAACACTTTATTTACAAGAAAATATACAATAATTTTGTTCTAATAAACACTTTAAATAAATTAAGTTCCTCTTCAAACCAGGAACTACATATATATTTTCTTGCAAAATATATCTATTATGTAGAGTAAACTAGAGACCTCCCACTACGATAGCTGAGATGACGTGCCCAGTTCTAACTTGCATTGTCATCTCTCTAACTTTGAATTGTTGTCACGAATTAATTCCCTAAAATGAAGAACAAACGTTGTTAGTGACACCCGAATCAATTATCCAGGTCGAATCATCATCTTCTACTAAGCATGTTTTCAAAATAAGTAAATCATATTTACCTTGATTGGTCTTCTTCTTTTCCACCAATTATTTGGGACAATTCCTCTTTCAATGTCCCTCCCGATTGCAATTGAAACATATTCCATTTGCAACCTTTGTTTTCTTGTCCTTTTGTCAGTAGCTGATGGGTTAGCCTTCGTTTTCCACCTTTCTTCTTCTTCCACTTTTTTATGTCTGAAGAAGAAGGAACAAACTTTATTCCAGAGGTCAAACCTTTGTGGAACTTTTCAGAGGATGGAGAAACATTTGTTTCACCCTATTGTCCCTTGGTTTTCATGAAGCACTGGAAAGTCTATAGCTCGTTGAGTAGGGTGCTCAAGTTTTATTCAATCCTATTCATAACAACATTACTAAAAAACTGTAGGAAACTTTTAGGTAAAGTTTCCAGAATAAAGCTAACCTGACTGGCTTCATCAATGGCGGAGTCATTCATCTCCGCCATGTTGAAGTGGACCATCATGTTGAGAACATGTTCTCAAACAGATGCCCCTTCTTGCATATGAGCATTGAAGATGTATTTAAGAGTGTCGTGCCTGAGCTATGCAGATGGTTGTCCGAACATTCCTATCAGGGACTCCATAATCTCACGAGCCATGAGTATGAGCTCGTACTTCTTGGCCAAGACTTAAGAAGGGCTTGTTAAGATATACGCTCGGGCCTTCTCGTTTGCCCGTGTCCATCGTCCGTATGCTTCTCGAATATTTCGAGCAACATTGAGAGCTGGAATGGGAGGATAGTTCTCCATAAGGATAAAACGAAGTTCATCGATGATAAGGATTTTGTTGATCGTGTTTTTTCCATGAAGCATAATTTCCGTCCATTTGTTTATTAGCAACGAGTAAATTTAGGGTTGCGGAAGTCATATTCAAATAAGTTTGCTGAAACTATACAAATTATTTATAATTAGTCTATGTTGCATTAAACCATCAAGACAACCAATTAATTTTTAGCAAAATAATCTAATGTACTCTAAGTGACATCTATTTTGCAATGATGTTTTAGTGAGACAGGACAAAAGTCACGTAGGGTGATCAGGTGACCCTTCACTAAAATGAGATAATCTCAACTAATAAACATAAGAACTCCTTGTTACTATCACTATTAGTCACCATTGTTCGTTCTAGAATTTGTTAAACTTGCTTAACAATTCTTGTAAGTGTACCCCTCATTTTAGGTCCTAAAGTTTCATCCTAATGAGCTAACCATAGGAAAAAATCAATTGGGACATGAAACTAAAGTAACCCTATCCATGGAGTTTGAATAAAGTGTCATGAAAAAATGTCATCCTATAGGGGGACACTCAAGGTACCACGAGGCTATGCACAAAACTTTACTTCAAACTAATGTAAGAGACCGAGGGATATGTTGTCATACGTCCTGCTCCGTTGCAAATGCCATCAGTAGGGGGACACTCAAGGTGCCTTAAGGCCGAATATAGATCTCACGGTGTAAACTTTAAGTGAGAAACATGAAGAGAATAAAATGAAGTATCATATACCCTATTTTTCTCCCACTGAGCGTTTTACCTAGGGTTAATTAACTTAGGAAAATCCGGCTACCGAATTTTAACTAAGTGATTGTTTAATTTGTCCAAAAACAACACTTGCCTTTTGATAGTTAAACAATTATAATTAAGATCTGTTAAACTCTTTAATAAACTTTAATCAAACTTACATGCATGTAACAAATCTATCTAATTCTCCTTTCCAGATAAGTTTCTAGGTAGGGGTGTTACGTTTCCGTCAACTTAAATACCCTAACCTAGACATAATTCACCATAGACAAAAGGTCCCTTATAGATACATTTGTTACACATTTAATCTTTTATTAAGAATCAATTTAATCCTATTAAATTGATTAAAAGATTAAACTTATATTTCCAATCTCATTAGAAATGCGATCTTAGGTCTATTTGAATCATGTTTTAAAACAATTTTAAAAGATGATTTTAACCTAAGATTTGCATGCAACTCTGAATTATTAATTTTAATTTCTAATTTCATTTTTTGATAACAATTATAAGCAAAAGAAACAAATTAAAACCATACATTGCAAGTAAAGCATACTTATGTAATTTTATAATAATTATAAATTACTTTAAAGTTGTGACATACTTCATGCAATTTTATTTCATTACTAATATACATAACAATTATATATTAAGTAATGAAATTACTAATAACATACTTTAAACATATATTCATATTATATATTATAACTCTTAAAATATAAATGATGCATGTATATGTTATTAATGCATGCATGCATATATTATAACATTTATACTATATGATGCATGAGCATGCTATAATATTATAATATGTATCTAAACATATATTATAACAATTATAATATAAAAAATGTATGAAAATAAATGCATAACCTATGGTGGTATTTTATATTATATGACATACAATACGACATATAATAATTAAAAAAAATCATATATCACATATATAATTTAAAGAAAATTAATGGACCGGGAATGGACACCTAAAACAAATAAAAACAAACTAATACAAAATGTATAGTGTTATTACATAACACAATCGCACAGTGCTATCGCATAACAACAATCGCACAGTGCTATTGTATAGTAACGATAGCACAAACCTATCGCATAGCAACGATAGCACAAAGTTATCACATAGCCACGATCGCATAGTGTTATCGCAAAGCAGGTATCGCCTAGCACGAACATACGAACTTTCTAGTTCTTCCAAATTGGACTTCGTTTTCTTCAACAAAACAATGGGAATAGCACGAGTGACCCAAAACTTTAAATACATACTCGATCGCAATTAAAAGACCCAAAAACATGGGCCCTTGCAAATCAATTTGAAAAAAAAGAAAGCGATAAATCTATATAATCCAATACCGAAAACATCCAATAATTGAAAAAATAATACATTCCATAGAAT